>NW_028242195.1:0-470000 GCF_964263255.1 Lissotriton vulgaris | reverse complement strand
TCCATCAGGATTCAAGCAAGCCGGGCCGAAGAGGCTGAAATGCCAGAAACCGGTCCCCGGTAGCTTGTCTCCTTTCTGGTAAAGAATTGGCTTGGTAGTTTAGTCTGCCCTGTTCCCATGATGCACTGGGCCAGGGACAGACTGATTTGCATATAGCCAGGTTCTGAGCTGGGATGGGGCAGTGAGATAAATAACGGTGATGGATCAAGCCCTGATCTTTGGACTGGGTAAGAGTGGTCTGCTCAATTCAGACACTCTGTTCATCACCACCCCCTTTTGTAAATCGATTTTGGCCACTATAGGTGTGGCAGGGTATACTCAGACATGAGTCCCTTTCTCACTGCTCCATCAGGATTCAAGCAAGCCGGGCCGAAGAGGCTGAAATGCCAGAAACCGGTCCCCGGTAGCTTGTCTCCTTTCTGGTAAAGAATTGGCTTGGTAGTTTAGTCTGCCCTGTTCCCATGATGCACTGGGCCAGGGACAGACTGATTTGCATATAGCCAGGTTCTGAGCTGGGATGGGGCAGTGAGATAAATAACGGTGATGGATCAAGCCCTGATCTTTGGACTGGGTAAGAGTGGTCTGCTCAATTCAGACACTCTGTTCATCACCACCCCCTTTTGTAAATCGATTTTGGCCACTATAGGTGTGGCAGGGTATACTCAGACATGAGTCCCTTTCTCACTGCTCCATCAGGATTCAAGCAAGCCGGGCCGAAGAGGCTGAAATGCCAGAAACCGGTCCCCGGTAGCTTGTCTCCTTTCTGGTAAAGAATTGGCTTGGTAGTTTAGTCTGCCCTGTTCCCATGATGCACTGGGCCAGGGACAGACTGATTTGCATATAGCCAGGTTCTGAGCTGGGATGGGGCAGTGAGATAAATAACGGTGATGGATCAAGCCCTGATCTTTGGACTGGGTAAGAGTGGTCTGCTCAATTCAGACACTCTGTTCATCACCACCCCCTTTTGTAAATCGATTTTGGCCACTATAGGTGTGGCAGGGTATACTCAGACATGAGTCCCTTTCTCACTGCTCCATCAGGATTCAAGCAAGCCGGGCCGAAGAGGCTGAAATGCCAGAAACCGGTCCCCGGTAGCTTGTCTCCTTTCTGGTAAAGAATTGGCTTGGTAGTTTAGTCTGCCCTGTTCCCATGATGCACTGGGCCAGGGACAGACTGATTTGCATATAGCCAGGTTCTGAGCTGGGATGGGGCAGTGAGATAAATAACGGTGATGGATCAAGCCCTGATCTTTGGACTGGGTAAGAGTGGTCTGCTCAATTCAGACACTCTGTTCATCACCACCCCCTTTTGTAAATCGATTTTGGCCACTATAGGTGTGGCAGGGTATACTCGGACATGAGTCCCTTTCTCACTGCTCCATCAGGATTCAAGCAAGCCGGGCCGAAGAGGCTGAAATGCCAGAAACCGGTCCCCGGTAGCTTGTCTCCTTTCTGGTAAAGAATTGGCTTGGTAGTTTAGTCTGCCCTGTTCCCATGATGCACTGGGCCAGGGACAGACTGATTTGCATATAGCCAGGTTCTGAGCTGGGATGGGGCAGTGAGATAAATAACGGTGATGGATCAAGCCCTGATCTTTGGACTGGGTAAGAGTGGTCTGCTCAATTCAGACACTCTGTTCATCACCACCCCCTTTTGTAAATCGATTTTGGCCACTATAGGTGTGGCAGGGTATACTCAGACATGAGTCCCTTTCTCACTGCTCCATCAGGATTCAAGCAAGCCGGGCCGAAGAGGCTGAAATGCCAGAAACCGGTCCCCGGTAGCTTGTCTCCTTTCTGGTAAAGAATTGGCTTGGTAGTTTAGTCTGCCCTGTTCCCATGATGCACTGGGCCAGGGACAGACTGATTTGCATATAGCCAGGTTCTGAGCTGGGATGGGGCAGTGAGATAAATAACGGTGATGGATCAAGCCCTGATCTTTGGACTGGGTAAGAGTGGTCTGCTCAATTCAGACACTCTGTTCATCACCACCCCCTTTTGTAAATCGATTTTGGCCACTATAGGTGTGGCAGGGTATACTCAGACATGAGTCCCTTTCTCACTGCTCCATCAGGATTCAAGCAAGCCGGGCCGAAGAGGCTGAAATGCCAGAAACCGGTCCCCGGTAGCTTGTCTCCTTTCTGGTAAAGAATTGGCTTGGTAGTTTAGTCTGCCCTGTTCCCATGATGCACTGGGCCAGGGACAGACTGATTTGCATATAGCCAGGTTCTGAGCTGGGATGGGGCAGTGAGATAAATAACGGTGATGGATCAAGCCCTGATCTTTGGACTGGGTAAGAGTGGTCTGCTCAATTCAGACACTCTGTTCATCACCACCCCCTTTTGTAAATCGATTTTGGCCACTATAGGTGTGGCAGGGTATACTCAGACATGAGTCCCTTTCTCACTGCTCCATCAGGATTCAAGCAAGCCGGGCCGAAGAGGCTGAAATGCCAGAAACCGGTCCCCGGTAGCTTGTCTCCTTTCTGGTAAAGAATTGGCTTGGTAGTTTAGTCTGCCCTGTTCCCATGATGCACTGGGCCAGGGACAGACTGATTTGCATATAGCCAGGTTCTGAGCTGGGATGGGGCAGTGAGATAAATAACGGTGATGGATCAAGCCCTGATCTTTGGACTGGGTAAGAGTGGTCTGCTCAATTCAGACACTCTGTTCATCACCACCCCCTTTTGTAAATCGATTTTGGCCACTATAGGTGTGGCAGGGTATACTCAGACATGAGTCCCTTTCTCACTGCTCCATCAGGATTCAAGCAAGCCGGGCCGAAGAGGCTGAAATGCCAGAAACCGGTCCCCGGTAGCTTGTCTCCTTTCTGGTAAAGAATTGGCTTGGTAGTTTAGTCTGCCCTGTTCCCATGATGCACTGGGCCAGGGACAGACTGATTTGCATATAGCCAGGTTCTGAGCTGGGATGGGGCAGTGAGATAAATAACGGTGATGGATCAAGCCCTGATCTTTGGACTGGGTAAGAGTGGTCTGCTCAATTCAGACACTCTGTTCATCACCACCCCCCCCTTTTGTAAATCGATTTTGGCCACTATAGGTGTGGCAGGGTATACTCAGACATGAGTCCCTTTCTCACTGCTCCATCAGGATTCAAGCAAGCCGGGCCGAAGAGGCTGAAATGCCAGAAACCGGTCCCCGGTAGCTTGTCTCCTTTCTGGTAAAGAATTGGCTTGGTAGTTTAGTCTGCCCTGTTCCCATGATGCACTGGGCCAGGGACAGACTGATTTGCATATAGCCAGGTTCTGAGCTGGGATGGGGCAGTGAGATAAATAACGGTGATGGATCAAGCCCTGATCTTTGGACTGGGTAAGAGTGGTTTGCTCAATTCAGACACTCTGTTCATCACCACCCCCTTTTGTAAATCGATTTTGGCCACTATAGGTGTGGCAGGGTATACTCAGACATGAGTCCCTTTCTCACTGCTCCATCAGGATTCAAGCAAGCCGGGCCGAAGAGGCTGAAATGCCAGAAACCGGTCCCCGGTAGCTTGTCTCCTTTCTGGTAAAGAATTGGCTTGGTAGTTTAGTCTGCCCTGTTCCCATGATGCACTGGGCCAGGGACAGACTGATTTGCATATAGCCAGGTTCTGAGCTGGGATGGGGCAGTGAGATAAATAACGGTGATGGATCAAGCCCTGATCTTTGGACTGGGTAAGAGTGGTCTGCTCAATTCAGACACTCTGTTCATCACGACCCCCTTTTGTAAATCGATTTTGGCCACTATAGGTGTGGCAGGGTATACTCAGACATGAGTCCCTTTCTCACTGCTCCATCAGGATTCAAGCAAGCCGGGCCGAAGAGGCTGAAATGCCAGAAACCGGTACCCGGTAGCTTGTCTCCTTTCTGGTAAAGAATTGGCTTGGTAGTTTAGTCTGCCCTGTTCCCATGATGCACTGGGCCAGGGACAGACTGATTTGCATATAGCCAGGTTCTGAGCTGGGATGGGGCAGTGAGATAAATAACGGTGATGGATCAAGCCCTGATCTTTGGACTGGGTAAGAGTGGTCTGCTCAATTCAGACACTCTGTTCATCACCACCCCCTTTTGTAAATCGATTTTGGCCACTATAGGTGTGGCAGGGTATACTCAGACATGAGTCCCTTTCTCACTGCTCCATCAGGATTCAAGCAAGCCGGGCCGAAGAGGCTGAAATGCCAGAAACCGGTCCCCGGTAGCTTGTCTCCTTTCTGGTAAAGAATTGGCTTGGTAGTTTAGTCTGCCCTGTTCCCATGATGCACTGGGCCAGGGACAGACTGATTTGCATATAGCCAGGTTCTGAGCTGGGATGGGGCAGTGAGATAAATAACGGTGATGGATCAAGCCCTGATCTTTGGACTGGGTAAGAGTGGTCTGCTCAATTCAGACACTCTGTTCATCACCACCCCCTTTTGTAAATCGATTTTGGCCACTATAGGTGTGGCAGGGTATACTCAGACATGAGTCCCTTTCTCACTGCTCCATCAGGATTCAAGCAAGCCGGGCCGAAGAGGCTGAAATGCCAGAAACCGGTCCCCGGTAGCTTGTCTCCTTTCTGGTAAAGAATTGGCTTGGTAGTTTAGTCTGCCCTGTTCCCATGATGCACTGGGCCAGGGACAGACTGATTTGCATATAGCCAGGTTCTGAGCTGGGATGGGGCAGTGAGATAAATAACGGTGATGGATCAAGCCCTGATCTTTGGACTGGGTAAGAGTGGTCTGCTCAATTCAGACACTCTGTTCATCACCACCCCCTTTTGTAAATCGATTTTGGCCACTATAGGTGTGGCAGGGTATACTCAGACATGAGTCCCTTTCTCACTGCTCCATCAGGATTCAAGCAAGCCGGGCCGAAGAGGCTGAAATGCCAGAAACCGGTCCCCGGTAGCTTGTCTCCTTTCTGGCAAAGAATTGGCTTGGTAGTTTAGTCTGCCCTGTTCCCATGATGCACTGGGCCAGGGACAGACTGATTTGCATATAGCCAGGTTCTGAGCTGGGATGGGGCAGTGAGATAAATAACGGTGATGGATCAAGCCCTGATCTTTGGACTGGGTAAGAGTGGTCTGCTCAATTCAGACACTCTGTTCATCACCACCCCCTTTTGTAAATCGATTTTGGCCACTATAGGTGTGGCAGGGTATACTCAGACATGAGTCCCTTTCTCACTGCTCCATCAGGATTCAAGCAAGCCGGGCCGAAGAGGCTGAAATGCCAGAAACCGGTCCCCGGTAGCTTGTCTCCTTTCTGGTAAAGAATTGGCTTGGTAGTTTAGTCTGCCCTGTTCCCATGATGCACTGGGCCAGGGACAGACTGATTTGCATATAGCCAGGTTCTGAGCTGGGATGGGGCAGTGAGATAAATAACGGTGATGGATCAAGCCCTGATCTTTGGACTGGGTAAGAGTGGTCTGCTCAATTCAGACACTCTGTTCATCACCACCCCCTTTTGTAAATCGATTTTGGCCACTATAGGTGTGGCAGGGTATACTCAGACATGAGTCCCTTTCTCACTGCTCCATCAGGATTCAAGCAAGCCGGGCCGAAGAGGCTGAAATGCCAGAAACCGGTCCCCGGTAGCTTGTCTCCTTTCTGGTAAAGAATTGGCTTGGTAGTTTAGTCTGCCTGTTCACAATAATCTGTGCACTTGTGATTTCCATCATGACAGACTGATTTGCATATAGCCAGGTTTCTGAGCTGGGATGGGGAGTGAGATATAACGGTGAACACTTTTATTAATGTCATTAAGGCACACTCAACATAATACCTGATAAATGTGCATAAGTATATCACGTTTTTGAGGATGTAAGGATGACGATAAAACTACATGCTCCAAGTTCCTGGATAACATCTCTGGGAATGCAATGCCTACTTTTAAGTAAAATAATGATCTTGCATTAGCTGTACATCACAATAATCTGTGCACTTGTGATTTCCAATTCATTTATATGACAGATGAGGCATATTAGGGGATATCGGTGTTAGAAATTTATAATCTGTGCACTTGTGATTTCCAATTCATTTATATGACAGATGAGGCATATTAGGGGATATCGGTGTTAGAAATTTGCAGTTTCGACAGGGTCACCACACCTTTTTTGCTCCAGTCGATTTTTTCTAACTATAGAACTGTGCGCATATTACTCCTGCTAACCAGTGGGAACGTGCTTGTGCTCCTACTTTCAACGTGATGAAATTGCTATACCCCTTAATGGCAAATTTAACTTACCTAAGTTCCTAGTGTATGGTCCTCTCAAGGTACCCAGGGCCCATGAATTAAAGATCTCCAGTGGACTGCCGCACTCATTGTGCCACCAACTGCAGTGACTCTGCAAACATGACTATAGGCCTGCCACCGGCAGCCTAGATGTGCAGGTTTACACTCAAAAATTCGACATGTCAAGATAAGTGACTTTGACAGGCTTAGACCCACCTTCTAAATAATAATAATTCACCCCTAAGTAGGCCTTACTACCCCTTAAGGCAGTGTTCACGTTATTTAAGAGGTTGGCCCACAGAATAGTCAAGGGGCTGGAGCATACAGGAACGTCAGGTTGTGGTCTTCTGGCCAACCTTTTCTTCCTTGTTAACAGCGACTGTGACTGGAATCTGTGACCTTACTTATAAATCTTGAAGCTATGAAAGAAACTTCATGAACATCTTATTAAGACGGATGTGAAACTTGATTCCAGAGAATTTGTTATAAGCCCTGAAGAAGTCCGGCAACGGACGAAACGCGTCGGCTATCCGCAACTATCAAAAAAAGAAAATAAAGAATAATAATCGAATAAAAGAAAGAAAATTCAAGTCACTACTTTTGTGTGTCTTTCTGAATATTTGGGAAAACTAATAATTCTGTTCATCTGTATGTTTTTAATAACTGTTTTTGCAACAAATGTGTAACTTTTGAAGGGTGCTGTCCAACTTTCATAATTCACTACACAATTATTCGTCCACTAATGCTATGGGTCAGACTTTGGCGGGTACCTGAACTGTATGATTATATGGAAGGTTTAAAAGAAATAATGGGGTTGGACAACTCGAATACCATTCCCTGGCTAAAACATGTTAAAACCTGGTTCATCAAAATAGGCCTAAATCATTTTTGGGGGAATCCAGAATGTTTACCACCGAACTCAAAACTAGTTGTAAAAAGGGATTTTTGGAGTTTTGTGTTTAACCTAGTAACAAATGTGAATAATGCTGGGACCCTAGTGACCAATTTTCTGAGTTTCAAGGATGAGCCTCTTTTTGAGGCTTTTCTTGACGAAATAGAGCCCCCACTTGCCAAAACCCTCTTCATAAAACTAAGATATGGGAATCTTTTGACCAAAACAACTTTAGCACGCTGGACTAGGGGGTCTAATGGTCCAGCTCCAGTGGCAGATGAAACCTGCATTATGTGTGAAGGCAATCAGAAAGAAGACGACCTTCATATCCTTTTCTTCTGTACAGCCTATGTATTGGCCAGAAGAAAATGGATTAAGCCCCTATGTTTACTATTAGGAGTAAGATCCTCTAACCAGGCCTTAAGAATAATTAAAACAGACACAACTCAAATAATAGTATTCAGTGTTAGCCGATTTCTGCACTCGATTTACTTTCTCCGGAGGAAAAAAGGCCTAAAGCTGCAATACAAAAGAAAGGAGTTTACGCGATCAAATGTGCTCTTGAAATGCCATAAGGGCTTTTGGTAATTTATTTTGTTCAGAGAAAGATTTATTGGGAAAATCTACTTTTTTATTTCTTTATATTTTTCTCTTTTTAAACTCACACATGTTTTATTTATTCTAATGTATTCAAAAATGTGATTCAATGTATATTATAATGAATTGTGTTGTGACTCTTTTATGGCATCCAAGCCGAAATAAAGAAATTTGAGTAGAAACTTTGATGTGTACGTATTTCAATAGAAGCGGCCCTTTTCACACAAATCCGGTGTCAGAAGTCTATGCTGCTCCCCCTATTCCCCAATGGGGTTTTGGGGGCAGCCGACCACAAGGAGGTCTCCCCCCAGAAAGTTTGGGAAATGGAGTAGTCCAGTGACTACTGGGGGATTTTGGGCTTTATTTGGGATATAATGTAGCCCAGGGGTATGTATGCAGCCATTTTCTGCCTCAAGTCACTGTTTTATAGTGATGACACAGTGGCTAGTAGCCTTTTGTAGAGCGTTTTCCCCATTATCCTACTACTTCATTAAGAGTTTTCTGAATATTGTTATTAGAGTATTTGCTTGTTTTGATTAGCTCCAGTTGAAACAGGTGTACAGTGGTTATGAGACGCATGTATGGTAGTTGCTTTGGAACAGGTGCAGGAGTGGGTGGCTGAGAAGTTGGCATGGGTCAGCCAAGTTTAATGTTGTTGAAAGTGCCAATCCGGGCTGAAAGCAAACAGGTAGACAAGCTCACGCCAGGACAAGGCAGAAATGTTAAGGTTCATTAGGAAGTTGTGTTAGAGGTTGATAGTTGCAAGAAAAGTGTATTGGTGGTTTAAGGTGTCAATTGCTGAAGATCAGTACAGGAGGGGGTGGAGACTTGCAGGTTAGGTTTTGGGGGGTGGGCTTTTTGGGGTGGTGGAATAGTTTAACATAAGTGTTGTGTTATGTACCATAAGGAATGTGTTCAAGTAATGTGTTCTTGTGTTGCTACACGAGCCAATATGTCATATGCAGAATGTTATTATTTGTAGTGAGCATTCCTCCTTGTCAGTTGTTCTCACTGGTCTTACTGCATTACTTCAAGCAGCTGACCAGAGAGAAGGACTGAGGAAAGAAGCTCCGTTGGTAACTTGACTATAACAATAAATACTTAAATCTATGAATACTCTGGAGTATTACTTAACAAATTGGCGACTAGGATGGGATAGGAACAAAGGAATCACCATTGACAACATTGTCATCATTTTGAATACTATTAGAAAGATCTATATTACCCATTTCTTTGGAAACACCAAAATTGTCTGATCCCATGGATGCTACCTCTGCACAACCATCCGATGTCATAGATGTTACAGCAGCACCACTCAATCTACACCAGAGGTCTTCAAACTTTGTGATGCCAAGACCCCCTTGTAAAGCCTTTTTAGGCGTAAGGACCCCTTCCAACAAAAGTTTCTAGAAACTGGTACTCCTCATCATCAACTTTTGACAACCATAAATGCGCCTGTTAGACCTCATCACATCCGTCCATCATTCGTCCACCCACACTTTCACACATCCATTCATCCACCCTTTCATCCTTCCATCCATACATCCATCCTTCATCCATCCACCCTTTCATCCTTCCATCTATACATCCATCCTTTACCAATCCACCCTTCCATCCATCCCCCATCATTCATCCAGCCACCTTTTCACACATCCATCCATCATTCATCCATGCAACCTTTTATCCATCCATACATCCATCCACCGGTTCATCCTCTTATCCATCCTTCATCCATACCCCCTTTCATCCATCCATCCATCCACCCTTTCATCCATCAATCCACCCTTGCATCCATCCTTCATCCGTCCGCCCTTTCATCCTTACATCCCTACATCTATCCTTCATCCATCTATCCATCTCCCATCCAACCTTTCATCCTTCCATCCATACATCCATCCACCCTTTCATCCATCCATTCACCCATCATTCATCCACCCATCTTTTCACACATCCATCCATTATTCATCCATGCATCCTTTTATCCATCCATACACCCTTCATCCATCTACCCTTTCATCCTTCCATCCATCCACCCTTCCATCCATCCACCCACCCTTTCATCCATCCACCCACCCTTTCATCCATCCATCCACCCTTTCATCCATCCATCCACCCTTTCATCCATCCATCCACCCTTTCATCCATCCATCCACCCTTTCATCCATCCATCCATCCATCCATCCTTTCATCCACCCATCCACCCTTTCATCCACCCACCTTTTCACACATCCATCCATCCTTCATCCTTACATCCATCCATCCACCCATCATTCATCCACCTACCTTTTCTGTGCCTCTCTCATGGGGGATGAGGGGGGGGGGGGGGGGGGTCAGTATGTATCTGCGTCTTCTTCCTTCTTTCCCGCTCATGGGAGGGCATCTCTGTGCCTGCCTGCTGGGCGGGTGTCACGGGACCCGCAGCTCCAGGCGCGCAACATCCATTGAACTCAAAGGGCTACACTACAGCCTGCTCCCCCAGGCCCCCCCCCCCTCTCAATTTGTAGTCCATTCATTTTTTCTATGAAATTACGTACTATTGCTAATATCTACCAGACGTGCAGCAAAATAGACTTACTTAGAATAATCGTATTCCTTTTCAGATCCAACATTCATTGATTTTTTTTAGTTTCTCTTTGACATTACGATAACTTAAAATATGCTACAATACAAGAATTTTCAGCAATCGAGGAAAAATTCTATTTTGCCACTGAAAACCTTTTAATACAAGGAAAATGTGTTCGTATTTTTTGGGGGACTTTTGCTGTTATTTGGCACCACCACTAGATAGCGCCTGTAGTCTGCTGCCTTACCCCGCTATATTGAGGCACCAACCCTGGTTATGTGGAGGAAGAGTGACTAATTGAACAATTCGGTAATTCAGCACAGAAGAATAAAGATTATCCCAAACTGTTAAAGCTTACCTTTAATATCAGGATAATGCTTTGCATGATGCACACTACAGCCTGCTCCCCCAGCCCCCAGCCCCCCACCCCCTCCTGCCCAGCTCGTGTATGTGAGCCCTGCTGAAACAGCTTCAGGGACACACACAGCCACACCGAGTACTTGACAGGTCTTTAAAAGACCTTTTACTTGTTAATGAGGCTTGGATGTTTTTCACACCTTGGTGTGAATTAGGCCTCTGTGAGCCCAACGCCTGAACTGCACTCTGCAGAATCTGTGACCCCCTTTCAAGGACTCCACGACCCCCCTGTGGGTCGCGCCCCACAGATTGAAGACCTCTGATCTACACCCACATGTTCCATCATCTTGATTTTTAATGAGGTCATCCTCAATGATAAAATTTTGTAAATTCTTCCTGGACAAACCTGAATCTCCTGTATTTTTGAGCAAACTTATTTCACTCTTGAGAACTGCAATGCGTTCCCATCACTTAAGTGGACCGCATTTCTATAGATTTTTTAAACTTTTAATGGTTCAGAAAATTGACTCTCACCTTTTTTTACCTTCCATGGTTTTTTAACTTTGACAAGCAGGCATCAGAGGTCGGCTGACGCCGGCTTAGGTGAGACCTCGCTCCCTGGCAGAAGGTGAACCTGTAGGACGCGGGCCGGGGAGGAGCGGCTCTCGTGCCCACGTTATCCGCGATTCCGCGCGCCTCAGGCCTCCATCCTCTCCGTGTAATGGAAATAATAGGGCTGTCTCCGGGTGGTTGGGAGAGGATGGGGATTGAGGTGGAGGGGGGACGAGGCAAGTGCTGAGGTAAACAGATTCACAGCCAATTATCCTCAGCAGGAACCTTCCCGAAGGAGGAGAGCTGGAGAGAAAAAATACCAAAAAGATATATTTAACAACCCCTAAGAGGAGGCCGGCTGGGACCGCAGAGCATCGCTTCCTTTCATTCTTCGGAATTTAAAATGCATCGTTCTTTGTGTCTCTTCAGCCCCGCCACCGCCCCTTCCGTTCTCGCGCCAGGAAACCGGCTCTTCTGGTCATGTCTGTTTAGTCGCCTCGCGCTCCTTCAAGAGCACGTGACAGTCGCCGGGAGATGGGCCTCCTATGCTACCGTGCACAGCTAACACGCGCCACGAGTGACGTCTCTCCTGGGTTCGAAAGCGGTGTCTGTCTCACAAAGTGAGCTTCCTCTGTGAGGCCTCTCTCTTGCTCTGTTCGATGCCACCACGCACAGTCTATACATTAACACGAGCCCTGCATTATTTGTCAGCTCGCTATGCCATAGGTTCATTCACGCCCTTTCTAGTGTCCGATGGGAGCCCATTTTCACACTAGCTTGCGCTAAACCTCGCCGTGAATGATGTCTCGAATGACAAAAGGTGTCATCTCACGCTGGATGTATGTTGAAATGGGCTGCAAGTCACGACTCCTCTGCGGCGTGGGGTGTCATCTCACACTAGTTATAAAATGATAGGCCCTGAGTGATGTTTCATAGGGAGCAAGAGGTATCACTTGGCACTAGGTAAGAGTTAATGAGTGCTGTGAGCGATGACTCATAGTGTGGGAGTTGGCATCTCACACTGGTTTACGTTATTAGATGCTGTTAAGTCATCTCCCTGATTCTGTAAGACTTGTCATCTCACACTGATGATACTTTGAATCCAGGTAATTCTGACCTACTGTTGCTTCCGCCCTCCTTGCCCCCACCGGCCATTTCTGTGCAGCCATTCCAGCTCTGTAGGCATGGCCTGATGGCATTTATGTATTTTTTTTATCTCTGAGATATACATTAGGGATACTTCAATGATTCCAGTCATTTTTTAATTTTCTACTTTTGTAGTCAATACTCTTCATTTCCAAGCATTCTATGACTGCTGCTCTTTTATTGCATCTTTGCCATGTAGCAGTGCTTAATTTGTAAAAAAAAAAAAAATGCCAGGGCTCTTGTCAGGACACTGCAGCTTGCACCACACATTGCCCCTGCCTTGCTGACATGATAGTCACAACACAACTACTAACCATCACACTCTTACAAGTGTGACTGTTCGGACTATTTCATGCACCCTAAGCTATAAGAATAGCTTGGACAGCAGGCAAAAGTCATTTTGAGTGTATATTGAATTAATAATTAAACGTTGTTTTGGTAATCTCTAAATTAGCCTTACAGTGCCACCTTGAGGCAGACTGTCAAGCTCAGATGTTGACAATTAAGTGCTGGTGCAGAGACCCGGAAACCACTGGTTCAAATTAAGCACTGCCATCTCGAGTACCATTTCCCTGCTAAGTTATCTTCCTTTGCACCATGAAGCTCCATGCACTTCTTTTTGACTGCTCCTTCATTATGTTGGTGTTCATCTGGTCCCCTTGTCCCGCTGGTGTCCTTATAAGTAACATTCAGTTTCTTCATGGCCCAGGATTCCCCTTGCCTTAATTTCCATTGCATGTGATAGGAGCAGTGCGCCACTGGCAGGCCCTTCTCATGCTTTACCTCATATGTGTTTGTAGCGCTTCTCGTTGAACCCTCCATGTGGGAACCATTAGACTACTAATTGAGTCTCAGATGGTGTGAGATATTTGTCAGGCTGGTTTTAAGTTGATAGGTGCTTTGAGTAATGCCTGTTATGATATAATAATGCCTTCTGGTACTGCTCTGGGTGATTTCTCCAGGTATGAGACATCACATGTCATTGGTCGCTGGTAATGCTTTTTGCTGTTGTAAGTGGGTTAAGTAGCATTAAATCCTGCTTGTACTGGCCGGTGTTTCAGCTGAGGCGTCTTGAAGTGCTTCAGGAAGGCCAGTGAGGTGGATAGGGGCAGTGGTGGCTGTCCAGGCAGCAGGAGCTTGTAGGACCGTCTGGAATTGTAATGCGTTAGATTGTGGGGATATTAAAACATTCATGAATGACAGTGATTACCCATACATGGCTCCTAGTGCAATGAGCGTGTTTGAGGTGGACTGTGCTTTGGCTAGGACCTAGAATGGTAATCACTGCACAGGACTGCAGTGGAGGCTGCTTCTTAATGGCAAGGGGAGGGGGGTTGCGGGGCAAGGGGGGAGAGAATACAAATAAAATCACTTACCTGCAGTCCAGCGACCGCTATCCTCTTCGGCCGACTCCGGGACTCCAGGGACAGGAAGCAGGAAGTGCACAGGCTCCAGACTCCCTTAGCCAATCACAACGCTGTTTTATATCAGTGTTGTGATTGGTGTGATTGGTGTGAGTGCCATGGTTCAGCGCTCAGGCAGGGAGTGGGAACCTGTGCATGTTCTCCACCCATGCTGTGCAATACAGCCTTGCGGGGAACATGCTAAGGGCGCAAGATGGCCGGCGAAACCATCATGCACACCTACAGAGTGCCCACCACTCCTCCCCTGCTCTTCTGTGACAGCTCAGCCCGCCTTGCCCCTAACCACCTGAGCCACGTCGGCAAAAAAAAAAAATGATAACAATCAGGGCCTGACTGGCTACTGGGAGTTTTGGTGCTGGGGGCTGATTTAGTTGATGGGGACCTGCGTATGCTTAAAACCATTAGTTTGCTTTGTTTATTTTGAAGCACGCGCTGGTCCCCGTCAACTAAATCAGCCCCCACCGCAGCGAAATCAGCTTCCCGCTTCGCAGCACACCAAAGATCCTGGTAGCCAGTACGGCCCTGATAACAATGAGTTATTATTATTTTATTTTTCCTTTTTGAACTGCTCAAAGAGCAGTGGGGCGACACTCTTCCACCTTAGCGCAGGACCCGTCCCTGCAAGACTGATGTGGAAGATGGTGCGTGTCTCTCTTTTCAGATTAAACTTTGAATCTATTATAGATAGTTATATATTTAATTATGCATGTGACTAGTACGTTTTAGGGGTCTCTTTTTTGTTACAGCTATTGTACTGGCATTGGTGGCCAGGATTTTTTTTACCTACAAACCCTATGTGTATGTCAGAAGCTCATCTGTTTATCTGAGTGTTTGTAAGGTGCACATATTACTCATTGCCTCGAGTCTCTGACTGAACAACCGCAGAAATTCGGTGGCAGGGGGAGGAGTATTTAGAATGCTCCTTCAAACAACTAAGCCTAAGTTCCTATGAATGGGAGACAGTTTTGGACCTTTCCCTGGTTCTGTGTCAAGGTGTTCCAGATAGACGAATCCTGAACAGTGAACCTGCAACTTCCAAGAGCCAAGTACTTAAAGGAGTGTACATGTATCACAGATATAGAGTCACAGTGGGGAGACCTTTAAGTGGTGCGAGGAGAGATCAAGTGAAAAAGTGATTTACTATCCTCTTTGAGTAAGTATTTTTGAGTTCTGTAGTGGTCCGTGAATGTTCGGTGGTCATCAGATCTAAAGCAGAGGGGAGAAATTTCATGTTGTGCACATATTTAAAGGTGGTGCTGTTGGATGAAAGCTTTTGAAGGGGATTGTCTGTTGTTGCCACCAGAGTCAGTTCAGTGCTAGGTGAGGGGCAAAATCTCCACTGGCTTACATTTAAGGTTGAACTTGAGGAACAATCCGAATTCATTGGTGACTCCTGATTTGAGATAAAGGTTGGCAACAGGTCTGAAACTGAAGATTTCTTGATTCTCAGGTTTGCTGCATTCTTCTTTCAATGGAATAGACACCGTAACTCCTCATAGGCAGCACCAGTGGCCCAAGGGGAACTGTTTGGAGACCGATTTGTGAAGGAGTAAGGCAAGCTTGCGATGATCTTCACATCACTGGATGAGGCCCAGACAAACATATTGTGTGGTTTTACCCCAATGGTTTTCCATGGGGCCGCACGACTGGCTCCTCTTACCCTACACCCCCACCGAGGGGCCAAGGGTGTGACCATGGACAGTGGCAGAAAACACTAGCTACACAAATATTTACCCCAATAGAGGTCAACAATTCCGCGGATGAGGCGGCTGTAAGGTTCATGCCGGCAACGCCTCCTGGAACAGTAAGTGTACTTTCTTCTGCCCAAAACAGGGTAGGGGGCCGTCTGTCACTGTTTCTCACAGCTTGGTCTTCCATTACATCAGACACATGGGTGTTTCAAACAGTGCAGGGATTCCAAATATAATTCTACTGGGTTCCCTATCAGAACGCCTGACCTAGTGCTATTTGCATTTTCCAGCTGACTGCCAAGCTCATTAACAATGAAGTAGGAGGTCTTACAAAAAAAGGCAATTTGCCGTTCTCTCACACACCCCAATGGTTTCATCATCAACATCACTTAAGTGGACAAGGCAGATGGCGGGCATTTGTTGGTGATAAATCTCAGAGAATTCAACGAGTGACTGGTCTATCTCCACTTCAAGATGGAGGGAATCCACCTCCTCAGAGATGTCTTTCTGCCCATGGATTGGAGGATGTATGTCAGTGCCACGCGATCTTTTAGATTGCGGTACTTTACAACGCTGCCATTACAACGCAAGTGGTTACAACGACTTGCGTTGGAGGGCGTGGATTGTGGAATATTATAAGTTTATATTCCAACACCAGTCTACGTAACAGTAGGGAAGGTGTTGGAATATAAAATTACAATATTCCTTAACCAACAGCGCCATCCAGCGCAAGTCGTAGTAACGACTTGCGTTGTAATGGCAGAGTTGTTAAGGTAGTGCAGTGTAAACACTGTGTTGTAAACGATGTTCCCCTTGATTGGATGGTGTGCCTCGACCAGAGGGATGCCTATCTAACAGTCCCTGTCTTCCGGCCTCACGGCTGGTTCCTCCAATTAGTCTTGCGCGCCCAGACGTTCAAGTTTACCATCCTTCAATTCGGGGTGTTGTCAGACCTGTGGTGTTCCACAAAGGTGCTCAAATAATGATAGAGTTCCTTCGGGCCCTAGTGACAAGGCTCATCATCTACATGGATGACATTCTGCTACTGGCCCAATATCCCCCAAAGCTTACTCAGCAGCTCAGGACAGAAGTAAACGTCTAGGAGGGTTGAGCTTCGTGATGAACGAAAAGAAGTCACTCCTTTCGCCAGCTCCGCTAACAACCTTTCCAGATTTCGTGATAAATTCTACTACGGTCACCTTCAGCCTTCTGTCCTGAAAGATGGTAAAGATTCGGCAAAAACTACGCAAGACCTTGGCCAAGTCTCAAACTTCTCTCCGGCAGATTGAGCACCTGGTGGGTCTGTTATCTTCCTTCATTCAAGCAATCTTTCTTGGCCCTCTGCATTACAGAGCACTCCAGTAGCTCAAGGCCCATCATCTGTGCAAGGGTCTTAATAATTCCCAGTCTGTCCCACTTTTAGACAAGGCAAAAGAAGGGATCGATTGATGGTTAGCCAGTATTGGGTCTGTATAGGAGGGCGATCTTCGGCTCCACCCCCGACCCGGTGAGTCTGGTTGGCGCACTTGGTGTGGGGAATTCTCCATAGGAGGAAGTTGGTCACCACACGAACAGAGTTTCGTGTCAACTGTTTGGAGCTCCTAGCAGGTTCGCTCGTGGTTCGCTGTTGGACAAAGGACAGGATTCAATCCTGTGTCCTTCTGAAGATGGACAATGTATCTGTGGTGCATTATATCAGTCACCTAGGGGTCACCAGATCCAAAACACTGGCAGACTTAGCAAAGAACTTTTGGGATTTTTGCTTGGAGAATCACATCTCCGTGATGGCAGAGTATCTTCCGGGTCATTCAAACCAGGTGGTAGATTGACACTCTCGCAATTTTCATAACAAGAGTTTGTGGAAACTAGACCCACAGGTCTTCCTACATTTCTCGGACAGATGGGGCCCATTTTCGATTGACCTTTTTCCTTCTCAGTTTAAACACCAGCTGCCCTGGTTCTTCAGCTGGTTGCCGGACCCTCAGGCAGTGGCAACAGATGCATTTCTCCCGGATTTGTCCCAAGATGAGGGATATCCTTATCCCTCATTTTCAATGATCGTCAGAGCGTCAGCCCATGCGCATGCCAGAAGGCGGAGGTGGTCATGGTGACACCCTTGTGGAGATTTCAAGTGTCGTTCCTGGTTCTTCAGGAACTTTCCAGGGATTCTCGAAACTGAATCCCCCCCTTTCCTCAGCTTCAGCTGAGTCCGGATCTCCCACCACACAGGTTGGTGAGTGAAGGTTTCCTGTGGCTGATGGTCTGTTGCATTACAGGTGATGCTGGATGCTGCCATGGCTTTCACAACATGCTGATTTCCTCGTCTCTAAAGCCTGGGTGGATAGCAAGACCCTGCGCTGCTTATCAGCCTGGATGCTATGGGTGCCTTAGGGTTTGCAACAGAGTGTGGATCCAATGGGCACTGGAGTTTTCCATATCCTAAATTGTTTGCGTGCCCTGCTGAATAAGGGTTGCCTACTGATCTTTCTATCTTGGCAACTGAATAGGTTTTTATCCCAGAAGGAATTGTCAGCTACAATGCTTCTTTGTCTGGTCTCATGCAGACGGGTATCAGTCGTGAGAGCTGAGTCCCTCTCGGGCACAGTGTTTTCCCCAAATGGGGTGAGATTTACAGTAAGTAGACAAACCAAGTCTAATACCCATGTAATATCCTATCAATCATTCACAGATGTACCCAAACTGTGTATGGTTCAATGCATCAAGGCATATGAAGATATGACAGTGGAGGTGCCTCCCCCAGGACAAAGACAAATCCTCATTGCCGTAAGGAAACTGTACACAGCAGTGTCTTCTCCCACTATAATGCGCAGGGTGCAGTGGGTTATGAAGGAGGTCGGAATTGATACCTAGAAGTCTGGGGCACATTTAGCGAGTGAGGCAATGTCCTCAAAGGTTTTCTACGTGCAAGCTCGGTTGGAGACTCTAATACATGCGGCTGATTGGTCCTCAGACTCCACCTTTAAGAGGTTTTATTTTAAGTTGATGCTGGGTGTGGCACATTTGATGGTGAGCAAGCTTTAAACTAGCATAATCCTCACCTCCGGTCCTGACATAGAATGAAAATTTGCCTAGCTCTAGTGAAGGTAAGTTTCAATTCTATTAAGGACACACAGGCAAGGATTATCCAAACCAGCAGTCAATTTGGACACTTACCCTCCCCGTTGGCAGTAAGTAATGTTCTTATGTTCAAGGTGATGAACTGTACAAGTAATGCCTTTACATTGGTTTGCTGAAAGACATGGTTTACAGGTTCATATGTTGATTATGGCAAATTGTTCTCTAATTCTATCAGAGGTCTCTACACTGACAGACTTGTTTTGGAATGGTCAATTTACAGGTTACCTCTCTTCCTAGGAAATGATAGGTCAAAAGAAGATGCATGTTGATTCTAGTTGGGCGTGAATCACACAAAAAAGAGGGAGCTCTGAAATAGAAAAAGGACTATATTGGCACCAGTTGTGTGGATTAAAAGGTAGACTTGATACAGTTCCCTAGGGTTTCTGGGTACAGTAGATTTTCCTTGATGATTTTAAAAAATGGCTGCTGTTTTGAAATGTTGTAATAAAGCAAAGTGAGAATAAGCATAATCCTCGCCCCCATATCCTTAATAGAATTGAAACTTACCTTCAATAGAGCTAGGCAAATTTTCACTTCACCCCCATTTCGCAAAATGTTTTAAAAATCTCAATTTCCCCTTCTTTATATATTTATACTTTATTAATCTGCTAACATTATTTAATTTTCTTAACAATCACTGCCTCCCTGAGTGTATGTGGTGTATGTACCCCTAGGGGTTCAGAGACCACATGTTAAGAACCACTGTTCTAGATAACTCCAGACAAACTACGGTGCTCAAACTCCATACATTGACCTATTGTTTCCTACATTTGGTGCCCCAAACTGGTTCAAGACCATAAACCTGAAGAAGTCTGCAGTCATTTAGGCTTATGACTTTGCAATAGATAAGTTGTACTAAATGCTGCAATATTTTTATGAATAATACCAAGGTTGAGATTACCAATAGATTTCCATACCTTGGTATTCTTTTTGACCACAGAGGGACGTGGACACATGCAATTTTAGCTAGGAAAATGTTATTTTCCAAAGCTACCGCTGCCCTCGCCCACTTTGCTATCAAACAGGGTAGAAGGCCTGTTGTGGAACTAATACAAACTTACAAGGCAAAGTGTATCACAACTGTCATGTATGGAGCGGCCATCTGGGGATATGTTGACTCTCAGCCCCTGCAATTGATTGAGAATGTCTTTTTTAGATATTTACTGGCAGTCCCCAATAGCAGGGCTACCTATATTTGCCATGCAGAGCTTGGGATACCGTATATCTCTGACCTAATTGAAATTGAGCCAATTTTATTATGGCATAAAATTCGGACTACGACATATCCCAGTCTCAATCGGGATATTCAAATTGACTGCCTAAAGCTTCACAGGTGGCTATGTATTCCCTGGCTAAATTACATCAGAAGATTTATGGCAGACGTCAGTCATCCCGAATATTTTACCAACCCTGTTAGTATCACACTGATCCAGAGCAAAAAAACTGAAGGCTGAATGTGTAATGCTCCTAGAGTCAATTAGACTCTCAAATTAAATTGTCAAGCCCACTGTTACGGAAAACGAACTACTAATGCCATGTTATGGCATTCAACAATACCTTACGTATGTATCCGCTTTCAGAAGCTCTCCCTGGTGAGGGGAACTGGGGCTGCGAGCTGCAGATGATTTTTACGAATGTGATCTCTTGAAACCTGATTTTAATAATTGCGATTGTTGCACTTTGAGCGTTTTTTAACCTTTTAACAAATCGCTTGATCTTCATCTTTGGGGGCCTTCAGTATAAGGGGAATTGATTTTGTAGGCATTCTGACACCTGAACACCTATCATTCTCCTTCACTCAGCCCAGCCGCTTCTCAGCCGACACTCGGCGGCGGTGGGCGCCATCTTGAGTGAGGCAGGCGGGGAGAGCGCTCTAGTCGCGCCGTCTTCCCGCCCTCTTGGTGTACTTAACTGAGCCCATTGCAGCGCTCGGTGCCTTTCAGAAGCTCTCCCTGGTGAGGGGAACTGGGGCTGCGAGCTGCAGATGATTTTTACGAATGTGATCTCTTGAAACCTGATTTTATTAATTGCGATTGTTGCACTTACAGCGTTTTTTAACCTTTTAACAAATCGCTTGATCTTCATCTTTGGGGGCCTTCAGTATAAGGGGAATTGATTTTGTAGGCATTCTGACACCTGAACACCTATCATTCTCCTTCACTCAGCCCAGCCGCTTCTCAGCCGACACTCGGCGGCGGTGGGCGCCATCTTGAGTGAGGCAGGCGGGGAGAGCGCTCTAGTCGCGCCGTCCTCCCACCCTCTTATCTCCCTATATAATGTGCAAGGTGGCCAGACGGCGCAGCGGGCTGGTGCAGCGGGCGCGCCGGATGCGCGCCGAAGCCGCGCCTAAGCCAAGCCCGTCTGCGCCCGTCCGCGCCAGGACCGCGCCGGGCGCAGGGCATGCTGCCCATTCTCCTCCTACCATCAGGTATGACTTTGATGAGTTACGCGCACTGCGCTGCGTAACGGGAGATCACCACTGTAAGGGCTGGCCTCCTACTGACCTCCTATGGGGCCCATTCTCGTGCCGACACTGTAAGTGGACGTCCCTGGGGACCACCCCTGGAGTACCCAAATCATCGCCCACATCAAAGTATAAGCTCAAAACCTTTAAGGGAGGGCTTATTAATGCCAGGTCCCTAGCGAGCCACGGTCAAGACATTCACGACCTAATACAACACCATGGCTTGGATGCTCTTTTCATAACTGAAACCTGGTTCAATGATTCATCCAACCCAGATCTAGCAACCGCCCTCCCCCCAGACTTTACCATTTTTAGGCGGGATAGACCCATCGGGAGAAGAGGGGGGTAGCTTTTGCCATTAAGAAATCTTTCACGTGCCATACCTTCGACCTAGGCTATCTTAAGGACAGTGAGGGCATAGGCTTTTCGATCAAAATCAACGCCTCCACCTCCTTTTCAGGGGGACTCATCTACCGCCCTCCTGGTAACGCCACCCCCTTCCTGCACTCTTTCGACGAGGTACTTGGGTCACTCATGACACACTACCCCACCTTTACTCTTCTAGGCGACATGAACTTGCATTTGGAATCTTGTACGGATCCCCACACCATTAGCTTCCAACAGTCGCTAAGCATCTTTGGTCTCACCCAACTCGTTACTACCTCGACACACCGGGCAGGCCATACGCTAGACGGTATCTGCTCTAATTTGACAACCATAAATACGTCCCCCCCCGATCCCTCAAATATGGACCGACCACTGCCTCATCCCTTTTGCCATAAAGGAAAAACCCTCCACGCTACCTAGCGCTAAGCGCCCCCTCCCTTCCTTCACTACCAATTGGAAGAAAGTGGCCGAACGTATCAAGTCAGACCCTCAGCCTTTGGCCCGACCCCCACATTAGTCGGAGATGTAAAGTCCGACTCCCGCAATTTCCACATCTGGATTGACCAAATTGTCTTTGACAACTCCTGTCCAAATGCCCACCACCCAGATCGCCGTAAAAGAAAGCCCAATGCTCCTTGGTACACCCAGTCCCTCACTGAAAGCCATCTCCTTTGCAGGACTCAAGAAAGGAAATGGAGAAAAACCTATGACGAAGCCTCAAGACTACTTTACATCCAGCAGAGGAAACTATACCTCTCTAGCATCAAAGCGGCCAAAAAGGAATACTTTACCAAAGCCATAGATGAAGCCCAACAAAAACAACAAACAGTCTTCTCTATAGTTAAGTCCTTTACCCATCCTAAAGCTCTCCTACCCGAAATTCCCCCATCCCAAATCCTAGACAAAATTACCAGCATCCAGAAGGATTTCCCTCAACCCTTAATCACTACCCATGAAGCTGTCATAAATCCTTCCATCCTTGGCAGTTTCTTACCAGTCTCCCTCCAACAAACTCATAAGGCAATCCTGGCCTGTAAATCGGGAGCCCCTACGGACTCATGCCCCCCTAGCATTCTTCACCACCTCATTGAGGCTGTAAATCCCACAATTAATGCTATCATTAATGAATCTCTCGGCTCAGGCATCGTACCTGATGACTGGAAATAGGCCATTGTGAAGCCTCTAATGAAGAAGCAGAACAAATCCCCCACTGATCTCACTAATATGCGCCCAATTTCTTTACTACCCGCTCTAGGTAAAATCACGGAGCAATTAGTGTATGGGGAGTTAAAAACCTTTGTAGAGAACAACCATATTCTGCACCCCCAACAATCGGGGTTCCGCCCCGGCCACTCCACCGAAACAGCCTTGATAGAATTATCGGATTCCACTAAGTTCTTGCAGGATGAGGGGAGACAGGTTGCACTCATCCTGCTCGACCTAACAGCGTCCTTCGACACCATCTCGCACGCCATTCTTATTAATAGAATGCGCGAGATTGGTGTGACAAACACTGTGTTGACATGGATAACATCGTTCCTGTCCAACAGAGCCCAAACGGTATCATTAGGCCCTTACCTCTCCAGTGAAAGACCAATCACATCAGGAGTTCCCCAGGGGTCCATACTGAGTCCACTCTTTTTCAACATCTATATGGCCCCCCTCCTTGCAATAATAGAATCTCACGTAATCCTCGTTACATCGTACGCTGATGACACTCAGCTTGTCGTCACCATTGATAAAAAATGCACGGATGCAGACCTTAGATTCCAGAATTGTCTCTCTGAGGTTTTTCGATGGCTGAACAAAAACCACCTCAGATGCAACAGTGCTAAGACTGAAATTATACCTCTAGGGAAAGATTTGTCCTTCTGCCCAAAAGACTGGTGGCCTAAAAATTCAGAAGCCCCACCGAACGCTGTCTCCTCGGCACGTAACCTTGGCGTTCAATTCGACGCATCCCTTACCTTCGATGATCATGTCCGCATCACTGCCGGGTGCTGTTTTAGCCTTATCAGATCATTGAAAAAATTCTTTGACTTCCTCCCCATTGCAGCCAGAAAATCAGTCGCGGTTGCTTTAATTCTCTCCCGACTTGATTATTGCAATGGACTAATGGCAGGAGTGAAGAAGTCTACCCTCAGGAAACTACAAAGCGTTCAACACGCCGTGGCCAGACTCGTGCTTAAACTCCCTAGAAGGTCTTCAGCCTCAGCAGCTCTAAATGCTCTCCACTGGCTACCACTCCATAAAAGAATTTTGTTTAAACTTCTGCTCACTGCATTCAAAGCCACTAGAAAAACAGGCCCCCTTTACCTTACCAAGCGCTTTATATATTACAATCCTACACGCTGCCTGAGATCCTCAGGAACCAATCTTATCACAATCCCAAGATTTAAGTTAAAAACCAGGGGGGGGGAAACCTTCTCCTTCCTAGCAGCAAGAGCTTGGAACAGCCTCCCTGTTAATCTCAGGCTAGCCGAAACTGAGAGCCATTTCAGGAAACTCCTGAAAACCTGGGTGTTCCAGCAATCTGACTCCTCGGTTCTAGCAGCCATTTGACCTATTTATCACCACGTTTCTTTTTTCTGTACGCTCAGCGCCAAGATGCTCCTTCCGGAGCGATAGCCGCGCTTTACAAATACCCATAAATATCAAATATCAAAATATGACAGGATGCTGCTAACTCGTTTTGGTTTGGGAATTTTCCACAGACTTCCTAGCTTTCCTGTCATGAAAGACTGGAAAAAAGTCCTTGGACTATGCCCATGCGATGACTTGTCTCAACAGTCTACATTGCACACTCTTCTATTTTGTACATTTTATTCAGCTCCCAGAAAAAGATGGATTGTTCCCCTTTTAAAGACTTTGGGCCTGAGACAATGTCGCCCAGCTTTTATAACGTTGCAACTGTTAAATTATGAAATGTTTACTAGCCCTTTACTAAATCTATTTGAAATGTGTGATCAAATTTAGAAAAACATTGTGGAATATGAACCTGGTTTTTAACACATGGTTTTTAATGTTATAGTTTTAACATTATGAAATGTTTACCAGTCTCTAGTTATGTATCTGTAAAAGATGATCAAGTCTAGAAAATATTTGAGATATGAATCTGGCTTCTATAATGGTGATTTTATATTCTTTTTATTAATGTAATACCAATGTGATTGGATTTTGTTTTAAAATCATATTTGAAAAATTGTGCTTTTTATGATCTATCTATCTATCTATCTATCTATCTATCTATCTATCTATCTATCTATCTATCTATCTATCTATCTATCTATCTATATATCGATCTATCTATCGTCTGCCTATCTAGCCATCCACTGAAAAAAGCAAAGGTTAAAGTAACATTATAATTAGGTGAGAATTTCAGTGACAAAGTAACATTTTAAACATACAAAACAAATGAAGGTTACCCAGGTTTAGTTATCTCTAGTAACAAGAACTCATGACCTAAGGAAACTATGTCTCGTGCCCTGGCCAAGCACTGCTAATTACCACACCTATTACATCACCCATGACATCTTCTATGACATTGTTGATATCATCATTGCAACATTTGTAAGTAAATTATTGATAAGAAAACTGTGCATAGCAGGGGTGCGAGTGATAGTTACCTTAGGGGGCATGAATTAAATTACTGGACTCCAGAGAAAACATCTGGATGTACCGTTTAAAATCATTGCATCCATATGGACTGAATGTCACTGAGAATACCACCTGATTATTACATATCTCAAGAGATCTCAGGAATGCATTGATTCCACATTCCAAATGGTATGTTCACTCATGATGCTTTCTAAAAATCCAGCAGTGTCAGCTGTACATCCAATGGTGGCCGTAAGCAAGACGTAAAGCTGAAACACGTCATTTTATTCCATTAAATCTTTTTGTGAAGCATACTGGAGTGTCCGAGTACTTTCTACTGAATTGGAGATGGAGCTGTATAACTTTACGGGGTTTTCCGATAACCTGATTTCGGACCGCCTGCTGACAGCCTCGTAACCAAACCAGAACTAGTGGGCTGAATGTATATGTATGAATGTATGAATGTATATATGTATGTATGTATTTATATATATTATATATATATATATATATATATCGCTTTCCGGCTTTCCGTTTGATCCAAGGTGCGGGCTTCCAGGCGCTCTTAAGCGGTGCACGCAAAGGGCGGCAGAACCAAGCCGCGTTTAAATTGATTCCAGTTTCCCCTGGAGGGGAATTTTGTCTTCATGCACTCTCGGGTATTTTTTCAATTACAGCCATACACAGGGTTTGTAGATCGGTATGGTTTTATTTTCCAATATATCAGCAAGCCAGAAACACCCTACGCGTTTCGGTCTCTACGGAGACCTTGCTCACAGGAAACCAATTCTACGTTTTTTTGCTAAGTTTAAATAAAGTACATCCTCATTATTGGCCCATCACTTCCTGTTAACTGCACAGGGTTTATGGGACATGTAGTTTTCGGCAAAACCATTTTAACCACATTGCGATTTTTTTGTAGTTTTTAACGTTAAACAGTATTAATTGCATGGGAAACACAGATTGAATTCATACCCTCCAGTGGGTTGTGTAGTTCAATACCTAGTAGGTACAATTATTAAACCTTTTACTCCATATATCATTATAATTTAGCCCTCTAGTGGGCATTCCAATCACAAATGACAATCCATGGCAACAAGTTTCACATTGTGTCACATCCTCCCATGCAAATTACATTTATGTATTTGATGTTCACACTATATGTCCTGTGCATCTAAATAAGAAGAAAAGCAAATTTGATAAGTGAAACAAAATCGTGCACTGAAATGTTTCATGTGATAAGTGAAAAATGGGTAAAAAGTCTTGAGAGAGATATATAGTTCGTACTTATTTTATCTTGGTTTTAAGTTTTAAAGATGGCAATGTAGTTCTTCATCCTGGTTATGCCCATGAGCATTTAGAGTTCGAAAGCTCATTATATGTTTTGATTCTTTCTGTCTCATTATTTTTTCACGATCCCCTCCTCGCTGGTTTACTCCGACACTCTCAATTCCATAGACTTTCAGTTCTTTCCAGTTCCCGTTGTGTTCCTTTTCCATATGTTTGGCCACTGCATTACTCCTATCATTGTTGATTGTTGCTCGGACATGCTCCAAGATACGCACCTTTAGTTCCTTTTTGGTGCTGCCAATATATTTCAACAAGCACGGGCACTCTAAAACATTGATGACAAATTGTGTTTTGCAGTTGATCAGTTGATTAATTTTCCATGTTTTTTTATTTGCCATGTCTAGTTCTTTGATGTTTTTGGCAATACAACAAACCTTGCAACAAGAGCATTTATAGAATCCCTTTGGTTTGTACCAGGTTTCTGGTTTCTTCTGATCTTGAAAGTGACTGGAAATTAATGTGTCTTTTAGATTCTTGGCCCTTCGATATGTTATATTGTGATGATCCGCCACAATTTTAGATATTTTCGGATCCATATGCAAGATGTGCCAATTTTTTCTTAGGATTTTCGTTATGGATTAATTTGCCGTTGAGTGAGTTGTAATGAATCGGATCTTTTGGTCATCCGTGTTTAAGGAATATTATGAAAAATTGAAAACAAATCCTTTGTCGAAGCAGAAAGAAGAACTAGACCGGAAGTTAGACAATTGGTTCAAACAAAATCTAATTGACAGTGACGAACATAAATACCTTCAAACATCCCATCCAAAAATGGCCACCATATACTTCCTTCCCAAAATACATAAACACCCCACTAAACCACCAGGGAGGCCGATAATTTCGGCAAAAGGCGCATTGTTGGAACCTATTGCAAACTATTTAGATACTTTTCTATTACCTTCTGTAAAGGGTTTAACATCGTATGTGAAAGATACAGGAGATCTATTGAGAAGATTGGAAGATACTCCATGGCAATCTTCCTACAAACTTGTCGCTATGGATGTTATATCTTTGTACTCCAACATTCAAAATAAAATTGGCTTAGAAGCTTGTAAAACAACACAATACAGACGACATTGCATCGTAAAAGTACTGCGACAAATGCAGTACTACATGCTCAAAGTTTTCACCAATCCAGCTTAATTCAAAATATCCCATACGGAGAATTCTTGAGAATAAAAAGAATTTGCTCGAAAGAAGAGGATTGGATTGTCAATAAAAAACTGGCTAGCAAAAGATTTGAAAAACACAAATACCATCCTGCTGTAATTCAAACTGCTTTGAAAAGATCATCAAGTGTTAAAAGAACTGATTTGTTGAAAGAGAAATCCAAACCAAACACGGATGACCAAAAGATCCGATTCCTTACAACTCACTCAACGGCAAATCAATCCATAACGAAAATCCTAAGAAAAAATTGGCACATCTTGCATATGGATCCGAAAATATCTAAAATTGTGGGGGATCATCCCAATATAACGTATCGAAGGGCTAAGAATCTAAAAGACAAATTAATTTCCAGTCACTTTCAAGATCAGAAGAAACCAGAAGCCTGGTACAAACCAAAGGGATTCTATAAATGCTCTGGTTGCAAGGTTTGTTGTATTGCCAAAAACATCAAAGAACTAGACATGGCAAATAAAAAAACATGGAAAATTAATCAACTGATCAACTGCAAAACACAATTTGTCATCTATGTTTTAGAGTGCCCGTGCTTGTTGAAATATATTGGCAGCACCAAAAAGGAACTAAAGGTGCGTATCTTGGAGCATGTCCGAGCAACAATCAACAATGATAGAAGTAATGCAATGGCCAAACATATGGAAAAGGAACACAACGGGAACTGGAAAGAACTGAAATTCTATGGAATTGAGAGTGTCGGAGTAAACCAGCGAGGAGGGGATCGTGAAAAAAAATGAGACAGAAAGAATCAAAACTTATAATGAGCTTTCGAACTCTAAATCCTCATGGGCATAACCAGGATGAAGAACTACATTGCCATCTTTAAAACTTAAAACCAAGATAAAATAAGTACAAACTATATATCTCTCTCAAGACTTTTTAACCATTTTTCACTTATCACATGAAACATTTCAGTGCACAATTTTGTTTCACTTATCAAATTTGCTGTTCTTCTTATTTAGATGCACAGGACATATAGTGTGAACATCAAATACATAAATGTAATTTGCATGGGAGGATGTGACACAATGTGAAACTTGTTGCCATGGATTGTCATTTGTGATTGGAATGCCCACTAGAGGGCTAAATTATAATGATATATGGAGTAAAAGGTTTAATAATTGTACCTACTAGGTATTAAACTACACAACCCACTGGAAGGTATGAATTCAATCTGTGTTTCCCATGCAATTAATAACTGTTTAACGATAAAAATCTACAAAAAATCGCAATGTGGTTAAAATGGTTTTGCCGAAAACTACATGTCCCATAAACCCTGTGCAGTTAACAGGAAGTGATGTGCCAATAATGAGGATGTACTTTATTTAAACTTAGCAAAAAAACGCAGAATTGGTTTTCTGTGAGCAAGGTCTCCGTAGAGACCGAAACGCGTAGGGTGTTGCTGGCTTGCTGATATATTGGAAAATAAAACCGTACCAATCTACAAACCCTGTGTATGGCTGTAATTGAAAAAATACCCGAGAGTGCATGAGGACAAAATTCCCCTCCAGGGGAAACTGGAATATATATATATATATATATATATATTCCAGTTTCCCCTGGAGGGGAATTTTGTCTTCATGCACTCTCGGGTATTTTTTCAATTATATATATATATATATATATATATATATATATATATATATATATATATATATATATATATATATATATATATATATATATATATATATATATATCCACAGCAAAAAATTCAGAGAAAGGAATCTCCAACCTTTCAGGACGGCCTCTGGGGGGAACAGAGAGGCCCGTAACTTCATGCCACATGAGAAAAACAACAGAGGCCCATCACTGGAGACAAGACGCTTTATTCCAGGACAATGCAGCACAACCGCTTCCAAACATCCAACTAGTTTCGGCGACTGCCTTGATCACGGTTTAAGAAGCTGAAAACAAAGTGTGTACATGCATGCATCTTATAGGTGTATTTATAGTCACATGACCGTAGAGCTTTTTAACTTCCAGAATGCATCAGGGACATCAAATAAGTGCTGATGTAACAAACAGTTCTCATAATTCTGGAAAACTTTGTTAATTGCTCAAGGCAGCTGTTCCATGCATTGCACTTTAAATAAAACCAAATGGAATACAGTCACTGTAGTTCATATGCCAACTGGTGATGAATGATCAACTGTCCCGGTCAAAATCTTCCGTCCCCAGAGCGATTGGTGCCAGAAATCATCTTCACCAAATCCCTTCCAACGCTGTACTCATTTTGCTCAGTGGCATTACCTTGACAGGTTGAGAAATACAGCGAGTGGGTCATGCTCCTTAATTTAAATCCATAGCAAAAACTTCTGAGAATGAAACCTCTGACCCTTCAGGGCGGCCTCTGGCAGGCAGGGAGGGGCCCGTAACTTCATGCCACATGAGAAAAACAACAGAGGCCCATCACTGGAGACAAGACGCTTTATTCCATGACAATGCAGCACAACCGCTTCCAAACATCCAACTAGTGTTGGCGACTGCCTTGATCACGGATTAGAAAGCTGAATACAAAGTGCGTACATGCATGCATCTTATAGGTGTATTTATAGTCACATGACCGTAGAGCATTTAACTTCCAGAATGCATCAGGGACATCAAATAAGTGCTGGTGTAACAAACAGTTCTCATAATTCTGGCAAAAGTTGTTAATTGCTCATGGCAGCTGTCCCATGCAATGCACTTTAAATAAAACCAAATGGAATACAGTCACGGCAGTTCATATGCCAGCCGGAAGTCAGTGATATAGAGAGTGTCTTAATGCAAAAATGTAGTAAACCAAATCGGTTTTCTACATAATAACATATGAATTGACTAATCTAAGATGTCTGCCACGTAAAGAGTATGATTTGTTTTTTTGCACTAAGACATTTTCTAGAACACTGACTTCCAGTCAGTTTGTAGAGCATAAGTTTATTTAAAAACACGTAATTCAAATGTACTGTTGACACTGAAGTGAAATTTCAAGCGAGTGCCCAGACTGATGCGTTTCGACTGCCTCACGGCAGTCTTGATCACATGACACGCTGGACCTATTGGCATGTATATATACAAAGCACATGATTAGATCTCTCCAAAAATGTTTAAAGAAACAGCGCTACCTTATAATGGAGGCTAGTAAGTTCATGTAGTTCAATATTTTTGATGGGAGAGAAGGTGTTTGGCATATATATATATATATATATATATATATATTGCCGCAAAAGCGGGTCAAAGTGACAGAAATGTACCCGTTATAGTTAGCAGAGCTAACTATAACTTGCACCCCCGCCATGCACTGCTTATGACCTCACATATTACCTCACTCATTACATAATTTATGGCATCGCTGGGGACATCTCAATTGACATCATTGATGACATTACTGATGACATCATCCAATGTTTATTTTATACTTGACATTGTGGCAGTTAAGTGCCATATTACTTATCTACCTAATTTTGTACAGCCTGTGTTGAGCTCATGGGTGTGAGAGTTTAAAAAACACATGTGCACCTAATCCATCATAAGTGTGTAGAAGTATCGCACACATTATAAATCTTTGTATACAGGAGTAACTCTGAGTGGAGTTGATGACTTGTGACCAGTGTGTTCGAATACGTTTTTTGGTTCAGCCGAAATACTTTCCAACAGGGCAAACCAGGTACTAACCTACATGCATGTGCTTGATTAGCTTTAGAAGATGGCTACCTGTAAGGTTTTTAGACCAGTATGAAGACTGCAGTCTGTATGACCTTTAGCACCTTCAGACCTTGGGTATTTTAAGTGAATAGTCTCTCTTTGGACAACGTTTGCATAGAACGAGCACTGTTCTTTGTAGATAATTTTTAATGATCTGTGACATATTTCTCATGAGTGTTTCACTGACTGGTACACAGTAAACATTGTTTACAATACCTACTTTTATACTCATACCCACTACATTTCTCACTATAGGTTTGGTTACTGTGAAGGTTTAATGCAGGTGAAGGCTGTCCATAGTAGGGCATTAGTTATGAACAGAAGTTGAGCATCAGGAGTAATTTGGTTTTCTCTGAGCAGTTATATACAGATTGAACACTGTGCAGTAGGGGTTACCCACCTATGTATGGTTGATAGTTAATATGAATTTAGCTACCCAATAAGTGTATGGTATAGGGTGAATGTTGTACATAACAAAAGCTTGCTTCTCCTAAGGAAATTGTATTTGTGATGGCATTAATGATGGTTTATATTATTCGGAGCTATTTTGTAGATACTTTGAAACCTTTAATGCCATACCTCTTTATAGACTAATGTGTACAAAAGTAGCTTGGATGATGTAATTAGTGATGTCATAAGTTCGCGCAGGTGATATTTAGCTCTACTAACTATACCTGGTGAGTTTCAGTTTTTTTAGTTCAAAACGTTATGTTGGCACTAACGTATTCACCTAACTATAACATAATTTAACCTTTGTCTTTTTCAGTGAATTTGTAATATTTGTTTGTTAAACAAAGTCGGATGTTTTTATCACACCTAGCTATATCGTCACTTGAACCTTTTTTTCAGTGAATTTCTAGTTGTTATTTTCACATAAAGTAATATTTTATTACCATATGTAAAGCCAAACGGTTGGGGGTTCAGCTGCACCTCATGGCCTCCTGTCATACGCTGCGGCCAATCACTCACAGTCAAGCAGCCCTAAGCCACGAAAAGCTGGCTGGGCCCTGTGTACATCCCCCCAGCACCCAACTCCCACCTGGAGCAGGGGGTTGCACAGCCCGCTCTCCAAGCCACAACTGGCCGTGTGGATCCTGGGTCCCTTTGTTTTTAAAAAGGGCTGGGAAATCGTGCAGACCACCTCCCAAAGCCACTATTTGCCCTAGGGATCCCATTTTCTGGGGTAAAGAAGTATATTATTATTGGTGGGGACTGTGTGGTCCCTTGCCCCGAGCCATAAGAGACCCTGGGGAACCATCCCCCAGAGCAAAATAGATTAACATCAGGAGAGGGGGCATTTAGACCCCTCCCCAGGCCAAATAGGCCTATGGAATCCCATCCCCTGGTGCCCTACTTTAAGTATAGGGAAAGGGTCCTAATGGCCGCATGGCCCCCTGTCCCCATGCACAAATGGGCCTGAGGACCCTAGCCTCTAAGGCCATATTTTCGTTATAGGGCAGGAGGGCATGTGGCCTCCCTTCCTGAGTCTTAAGAGCCCCTGGGACCCCATGCCAGAAGGATATATTTTAATTATTGAGGAGGAGATCCATCCCCTAGCCTTAAGAGGCCCCATCCCCAGTGCCAAATACCTTACTATTTGGGGAAGGCAGTGCGTCCACCCTCCTCGAGCTTCAATAGGCAACAAGGACCCCATCCTGTGAGTCCAAATGATATTAAAAAGGGGCCGCACCCCTCTCTAAGCTTCATTGGGCCTGAGGGACTCCATCCTCTGAGGTCAATTGCAATTGAAAAGGGGAGGAGGGCCACACTGTCCCCTGCCATGAACTTCATTTGGCCAAAGGGACCCCATCCCCCTGCAAATGCAATTAAAAATGGAAAAGTAAAAATGGGAGAAGAGCCACGCAGCTTCCCTCTCAAAGCCTCAAAAGGTCACGTGGACCCCATCCCCCTGGGGGGGCATAATACCCTGAGCTTTCTTTGACCCCAGGGACTCATCCTTGGGGCCAGAGGCGGGTGCTCGGTGTCCACCCAGGATACCCACCAGTCAGCATGTTGGGCAGAGCCCCCGTGGCCACAGGAGGCTTCCCACATGTTGCAGGAGTCCGCATTGCTTCTGCCCAGGCAATAGCAATATCTGTTTTCTGTCAGAAGAAGTGTGGGCAAAGAAACACAAGACTGCTCCCGTCCAGTGGGAGCATGTTTGAACCACTGGCCGGCTGGGAGCATACATGCCTTCCCTGCCCGCAGTGCTGCAGGCAGGAAAGGCATGTTTGTTCTCATCTGGCAAGAGATTTAAATATGCTCCCACTAGGCGGGAGCAAACATATGTTTTCCTACCCACACTGATGAGGGCAGAGAAACAACTCTGCCCCAGGTGGGTGGTTCCACGGAACAGAGTTCATGAGCCAGCCCCTTGGGGAGTGGGTCCCCGGGGACTTAAGAGGTTCAGAGAAGAATGGGGTCACAAAGCCCCCTCCCCTTTCTTTTTTTATCAAGCCGCCTCAGAGGATGGGGTCCCTGGGTCTTTAAATGCTCAGGAGCAGGGCAGCACAGCACCCCTCAATTTTATTTGACAGAAATTGGCCCTGGTGGTTAGGATCTCCAGGGCCTACATCAGCTCGGGAGGGGGGCTACATGACCCTCATCTCTTTTTACACACATTAGTGGCGAAATGCAACCTATATTTTTCTGAATACTTTTGGTTTCTATTACTCTTTCAACCTTCTTGCGCGCAGTCCAGATATAATGGTTTTTGCCCATTTACCTCTCGAGTAAATAATCAGTAAATAATCATCTCTTTTTTACCAGATGTCGGCCCAGGCCCAAAATGGGCTCAGGGTGGGGGTCTCACTCACACCCCCTACCCAAATATTTATTTAAGCGAATGATGGGCTGCCATTTCTTTTTTTTTTGTTTGTCGAGGTCCCGCAGGTTCATGGCAAAAACATCAGTTTTTTTAATCCCTAGGCCCTTTAGAAGGCAGGTTATCGCTCTTGTGGCCCCCTTTATTATTTTTATTTTTACACCTCAGGGCAGGGAGTTAAGTCCTGTAACGGTTGCAAACAATATTTTTCTCATGTTACTTAGCAGCCAATCAGAGCCTTGCTCCCTCAGGTGTCTTGTTCCGCGGGAGCAAATTGGCACAAGGATAAAAAGCTCTCTAGCCCAATCAGAAGGCTCTATTTTTTCTAATGGGTTTGAGAGAATTGTATGAGAGACCTTTGAACGTAACTGTCCAGATACACAAATATTATTAGAGCTTAATATCTCCAAACTATTCAATGGATTTATGCCAAATCACAAAAACACGTGTTGTTGACCAAGATATAGCTTCCTGCCAAATCTGGTGAAAATGAGTTTACGAGTTTATGCGGTATCACTGTTCAAAAAAGTCTATTGAAAATGCACTGAGATTTTGCATCTTGGGACCTCCCCCCTTTTTCTATGTTCCCACTCAGCAGATCACCCAAAACGTTCAATGCATAAACTAAGCAAAAAGTAGCACTTTATTGGAAAGTTTTGTCAAACAGTGCTAAAGTTATTAGCAGTACAAAAAAGCATTTCCTATGGAAACGCTGACCTAACTCTAACTGCATAGGCTTATTCAAAATTGCTATTCCCTCAGAGAAGTCTCAAGTACATCCCTATGTTAGCCCCCTAAAAGTTTACAATTGTTCATTCTTTTTCTCTGTTTAAACAAAGATGTAGTTTCTCTGCTGCAAACAGGCAATATTTCCTTATGCATGCCAGTTATTATGGTAGCAAACCCCCGCAGTAGATTTAAAACCATTGTCATTGCAACTTTTATACTAAATGTGTATTCGCAACCCTTTTTTCTCTCAACAGCTGAAAACAAATACAAAATTTCTTGTTTTATTGTGAAAACCCACATGCCCAGATTTTTGCGACCTATGAGTAGTAATCGTAATATTTACAAGAATTATGGGCAGTCCACAAGTGGAAATGTTTTCTCCTGGAATGCAGCACTATTAAATCAAGTAGTGTTCACAGGGGAATGAAGGCAGAAAGGCTGCGGATGCCAAAAGAATCAAGAAAAGCAACCACTTTCTGAGATATGTTCTAACATTTTAGGTACAAAAGCAAAGCTCAGGTGTTCAACTCTGCGAATGGAACTGACTGCAAAGAAAAGCCATTTCCTAATGACACTGCAGATGAAGGAAAAAGCCTGACATATGGGTCCAGTAAGAAAGGGTCCCAAAAATACAGGCTAACCTTTAGACTCGTGTACCTGAGGACCTACAAAGCTCTCTTTGCGGCGTCACTGTAGTGCAGATTAAATGGACAGGCTATTTTAGGGTTTTTTGAAGGACCATCATTGAAAGGGGTAGCGTCGAGAAATGGTCAGTTTGTGGTGAATAAAGAGAGACAGAGAACCACAAAGCAGAGAAAGAGTGGGTGTTTGGGTGTGTGTTTGTATTTATCCTTTATAATCTTCAACAAGTAAAGGGGTCCAGTTTTTAGGTGCAGCAGCAAGAACAAGCAACTAAAGATATAATAAATGTCCTTATGGACACACTTCAGGGCAGATTTACAAGTCCCTTGTGACACTTTTGCGCCGCCGTTGAGACACATCTGTGAAGCAGCGGCCGCGTAAAGAATTGGGTGAAATGCGTTACATTGTAAAGCACTGTGTCACTCTATACCTGCGTCAGGTATAATGTATTCGGGGGGGGGGGGCGTTCCCACACAGGAAAGCCTTGTAAAAGTGATTGCGTGAAATCTACAAGATTTTACTGCGCCACTTCTAGGAAGCCACTGCATCAAAACCTTACACCTGCTTGAAGAAGTGACACAGTACAGTAAGTATAGGCCTCAACATGCATTGCTGGAGTTGCGGCGTGCTTGTGACACGACTTAAGCAATGCGTGACTTTTGGGCCAACAGATGCGTCAGAATTTCTGACACATCTGTCAAACCTTGCGTCATGGTGCGCTGTATTACAAATACGGCACATCCATGGTGACGCAAGGGTATCGCAGATTGGTGCAGGGAAACTGACGCAACTCCACAGATGCATCAGTTTCTTGTAAATCTGCCCCATTTTATCTGAGAGAGGAGCAAACCGAATGTTTCGTAAGTGGAGAGTGGGAATGAAAACAAAAGGTGATTGGATGAAAGATAAACATTGGGAAGATGGGACCAAAGAAGAGGATAGGATGTTGTCAGACAGAAAAATAAGGGCAGGAGGTAGAGGACAGGTGAAAGGTAAGGGGTAGAGTAGAACAACCATGAAGTAAGAGGAGATAGAATGAAAGAGGAACAGGAGTGGGGAACTAACTTGTGTGTATGCTTGTGCTTGTGTGGGGATTGAGCAGTTAGCTTCATCTTTGATATCAGCACGCCTAGGGTCATGTTTACAAGTCGCTTTGAGCCACTGGAGTGTCACTTTTTTACCCGCTGCGGCGGTGCATAGTGCAGGCCTATATCAGCAAGGCCACGCAAAGCCACCCTGCGTGGCTTTTCATGTCCTAGTAGATACGCTGTAAGTTCACGTAACACAAGTTGCTGCTTGGCCTTACATTGTGGTAGGGAGGTGTTCTATTGGTGTTCCCACGTAGCATCCATGGATTTTAACAAGGCCCTATATTTAAACCATAGTGAGAATCTGGGGCAGTGGCAAAAACGTACACCAGCCCAGAGCAGGCATAGCATGGAGAAACATTTCTCCTCAGTTTTTGCAGCACACACAGAATGAGGCAAATGCCTGATGTGATTGTTTTTGTGCAAGATGGAGACCCTCTGTGCACAAAAGCAAACATGCCAACAACACAGACACCCTTGCACCATGGTTGGCGTATGGCTGCAATTTTTGCACCGGCGCTGGCTGAAAGGACAGGAACGCAATGTATCTTATAAGTACAGTGCATTTCTGTCCTTTCAAATTGGCATAGGGCCGTACTGCAAAATGACTTGCAGCGCTGCTTCTATGCCATTTCTTTGTAAATATGCCCCCTAATGTGGTGTGTTGGTGCAGACAATGCCTTTCGAGACAATGACTCAGAGTGTTCTGTCTGTGGGTTGTATCCTTTTAGCAGCAGCTCAGGAGCTGATTGGGGCAAGAGCTGCCCTTGCCTTGAAGTCCATTGCATGTAGCTAGACCCGCTGTGGGAGTGAGATTAGATTCCGAGTTCATCAGAATAAAGGTACTACTTATCGCACTTCATAAATAATGAGGCCGTAGGATTCAGTATTTATGGGATACGATAAATGACCTATCATGTGTTTTTGGGGAAAAACATGCAGATTCTGGTGCTTACCGACCCCAAATCTGCATGGTACGGTTAATACCATGTACTTTTCCCCTGTTAAATTCCAACAGGATTGACCAGTTGAAATTTAAGCAAGGGTTGGATACATAACATCCAACTCTTTATTCCATGCAGGGGCAGAAAACACCGATCACTCCTAATCCAAGCCTTATTGTTTTGACAGAGCTCCTCCCAAACGAGGGGCTCTCTGCGGACAGTGATAAGGCACAGTTTCCCACTGCACACTTGGCTTATCTGGGGCTCAAGACTTGAACTCTACAGGAGGTGGCTAGGTAGAGTGTATCATGGAAATTAAAGCAAACAAATAAAGCAACAATTGTCAAAAAAACTGATTTTAAATGACAATCCGCTGTATTAAAAAACACAATCTAAGCATGGGGTAAGCGTCTGTGTTTTAACGTGGGATTTTATTTTCCTTGCTTTAGGAGCAATGATAAATAACAAGGCTGAATCAATAGAATTCTAAATGTGGTAAAAACATCTGAAACAAATACAAACAAACACATTTTAAAATCAATCCTATGCTAGCTCTTAGAGAGGTCAAATAATTTCTGAAAGTGAGACACTGGAAGGCAGGACCAGTGATCCATATACCTGTTCTGGGTGAAGTTCTTCTTCAAGCAGTGCTCTGTGGTATAACTATCCATTTGAGACACTAAGGGGCGTATTCACAAGCCCTCACCACCATGGGAGCATCCTTTTTGTGATGCTCCAGTGGTACAGCGTCATTTTCCATTTTTACAAGCTGGTGCTAAGCCACTTAGCGTGGCTTAACGCCATCTTGTAAATATGCCCCTTTCCGTTGCAGTCCTCTACGGCAAAGGGTGTGTAATGGAAGTTTCGGTGGGTGTTCTATATCAATACCCATTGTTTTTTCACGCTGCCCCAGATTTACAAGTGGTTCTGTTGGGTCGGACCAATTACTTTTGGGAACATACATTAATGAGAACAAAGACTCTCTGATGCCAGTCCAGCAATTAGAGAGATAAATGCTCAAAAACCTTAAGTCATGTAATGGATCAGTTGTATTGAAAGATTTTCAAACATTTGGTATCTGAATTGTAATCATTCTTCGATAACATTCAATGCTTGTGGTGACTGTCAAAAATAAAGTGACTTTTAGTGAAAGGTGCTCAGTGAATGGAAAAATATACAGTGCAATTTATGTACAAGTATATACAGATGACTTCATTGGCCAGATGGTGCTTTTGAACCAAGGATTCCTAGTGTTCCTATCCGGATCCTGGTCTTTCTGGGCCTATGATGTTATGATGTTGCCACACAGGTCTCAGGCTGAGGTTACCCGGTCTGACCCCTAAACTGTCCTTCTTCTGTCTTGATAAAGACCCGCCGTGACCACCAATCGGGGCGCACTAGGGTCGAAACGTCGACGAACATCATAGGCCCAGAAAGACAAGGATCCGGATAGGAACACTAGGAATCCTTGGTTCAAAAGCACCATCTGGCCAATGAAGTCATCTGTATATACTTGTACATAAATTGCACTGTATATTTTGCCATTCACTGAGCACCTTTCACTAAAAGTCACTTTATTTTTGACAGTCACCACAAGCATTGAATGTTATCAAAGAATGATTACAATTCAGATACCAAATGTTTGAAAATCTTTCAATACAACTGATCCATTACATGACTTAAAGTTTTTGAGCATTTATTTCTCTAATTGTTGGACTGGTATCAGAGAGTCTTTGTTCTCATTAATGTATGTTCCCAAAAGTAATTGGTCCGACCCAACAGAACCGCTTTTCATTTAAACCACAAATACCCAGGTTCTGAGGGACACAGGGTTACCCCTTTTTCTTAACTGCCCCAGATTTACAAGGCTAAGGCAGTGCTAAAGACGAACGCCATGGAATACCAGGCCTTAGAATGGTGATACATAAAGAAATTATTTATTTCTACTTTGTTTTTTCTCAGCACACATAGTAGGTGCAAATCGCTGTTATAGATTGTTTATGTGCATGAAGGTGTCCCTTCCTGCAGAAAAACATTTGTCCCTGCTGCGCAGGCACGCTTGCAACATGGCAGCAGGGTGCCTGCGCTGGCGATAGGCAGCTTTGTTTGCACAAGCAATAGGGGAAACACAGGGTGCGTATGGAAATGTCTAAGAGCAGCACTGCCAAATTTGTCGCAGCGCTGGGCTCCAACATTTTATTGTAAATATGCCCCCAAATCTCTAATCGATCAGTGTCCAATCCACAGCCAAGCTCCTCAGCTGGCCCTTCAGTCACTGCAAGCAAAGGAGAACCTGTGAGAGTGATGGTAGCTAGAAGGCCTCTGGTAAAGGGAAGCAATGCTTTTGGCAAAGATTGGCCTTTGTCGCAGTTCACTCTTGCCTGCAATTCTGCAAGGGCCTTGGCAGAGTTCTCTGGGTGCTCCCATTTGGTTCTCCAGGAGAATGTACAGGTGAGCTCTTGGATATGGTAAGATTTAATTGGCCTACAATTGGGTGGAATACTTCACTGCACTTCCAAGATCGCCAGATATTTCAGGCTACATCACAGGTTTGAAACTCAGATCTCTACGCGCATGATAGGCTTCCATCTTCTCATTTACTGTGGAAAGTGGGTGGAATGTAAATCTAGCATTTAGTGCATGCATCTAACTGGCTGCATTAGGCATATTCCCCGGTATGAGTTGTATTGCTCTTTTTCATGCTACCCACTTCTCAACGCTGCCGTCCACAAGCAAGAGCCATGCTTTGGGCTGAAGGCTCACACTCATTATACAACTCTTCACCCTCTTGCAACCTTCCCAGTACCTGGAGGCTTCTTCAAGGAAAGCATGGCCTTACTGTACCATCAGATGGAGCTTGGCTCTGGTGATCCTGGAAGTGTGAATCAACTCTGTGCCAAGGTGGGACATCCAGAGGCTGCCAAAAGGAAATCTGATCAAGGACCAACACCCTACACATATGCTTCTCAAGGGAGGTGTCTTATGGGTTATCAGGCCAGTTTAAGGGGTCAATAAAAACTGGCCTTAAGTGCTATACACTTAAGTATCCTTAGGGGCGTCCCGATTCCTAACAGCAAAAATACCTCCAACACCCGGTCTAACTAGTCATACCCATGTCCCATAATACTGCCTTATGCAATTTTTGGATTTGGAGAGTGCATCACGGATCCGTATATTCCCAATACTACCCCCTTCCTGACCTTCCATCCTCTGGTCTGTCCTTCACATAGACTGCTAAGCTCTGGGCATGCAACCATTGGTGGAGACTGTGGGACATTTGGAAAGGTGAGCAAGCCCAGTGGTCATCATAGTACTGTTGCAAAGATGACAACCTGAATCTATGAATTTTGACAACTTCCCAAAACGTTGGTTGAATTTTAATTTTACATACCACTATTCATCTCTTAGATAGGCATACATGGCTCAACAGACCCAGCTCACCATACCTTAGACATTCATATACCGCAACACAACCCAATATGATAGGCATTGGACATTCACAAGCATCTTCACAACCCTACTCTCAGAGATATGGTCACACAAAAGCTGATGACCCTCCCTGAGAGTCAAGTAGGACCTATAACTAGACTATAGGACAGAATACCCATGTCTTTCTAGGGTGTTGGAATCCAAATCCTCTCAATGGCACTTCGTGTAAAGGTTAAACCATACAACCACTAAGTTAATCTAAAGTTCATGTAAAGGTTAAGTTCACACTATTATGAACAGAACCAGAAGAATCAAACTTAAATGATACATAATGATCATGGATATAGAAATGTAACCGTAGATTAGAGAGTTGCCATTTACTTAGGTTTCCTTATTGAGAAAGCAGGCTGATTGGCAGCAGACATTGAAACAAGCAACTGACCATTTGTAACCTGTGACAGTAGCGTTCACCATTCGCCATTCTTTCCAACACAAGGGAACTGCAGCAATAGAGTCAGCTCAACACTGCTCTGATGGGAGAATGTAACTTGCTTGGCTGAACAATGTTTTGACATTGCAATGTTACAAGACTGCGAGTAGTGTCTCCTTTTGTACGTAAGTAGTTAATAAAATCAGTGTTCCTATACACATCGATTCAAAGGAGCTCACCAGTCTTCTTGTTCTCAAGCTCCTCAGAAGTGCTTTACTCACCTGCAGATTCAAACCAAGTGTGAAAAGGTGGCTTTCATTTCAAAACTATCATATTACTCAGCAGATACACCATGAGGTAGTAAAGCACAGGGTCAGACTGATTTGCATATGGCCATTTCCGAACTGAGGTGGGAGTGAGCTAAAGAATGATGATTGATTAAACCCAGATCAGTTGACTGGGGGTGAGTGCTTGCAATGTTCAACACTCCGTCCATCATCCCCTTTGGTTTTGTTTCATTTCAAGACTATCATAATTACTCAGCAGACACACCATAAGTTGGTAAAGCATCCACTCTGTTTCAATATGGCTGAAATTGGTACTAGCAAGCAACCACACACCCTTGCTGAACATTCGTGAACCAATGATCTACTGGCAAGAGTTGCTCCCAGAATATTCACATTCAGAGTCTTTTTCATGAATACTGGCATCCACAGTATATAGATTGGAGACAGTTGTGGCATTCTCTCTGGCCATACGAAGGAGTAACAATACGCAAGCCTGTATCTCTTCCTACTCCTTGCAGGCAACATCAGATAGGAACTCCCAGCCTCTTGAAAACCAAGAAAACATTCTTTTTTCAGCCTCGGCCAGCCTCATAGTTGCAGCAAATGATGACAAGGGCAGTGAACACAACCCCAGTTGGTCATGTACAGAAAGTCACACTCAACTCTGTAACCTGACCTTGTTTTATAAGATAGCCACACACGGTACCACATCCAGAGAAAGTAATGCCTCGACAGCGATGCACATCATAACCCCAGAAATTCCTGCCGTGAGCAGTCACACGTAACAACCCCTGAACCGAAGCAGTCTATTGCTTTGCAAGGCGCCCACAGGAAAATCTGAAAAGAACTCCTGGCGAGCAAGTACTGAAATTGTGTCTTCACTAGAACAGCAGCAGCTGTGAGATCCTTTGCAGATTTAATCCACTCAGCCAAGCAGAAACCTAATTACATCCACCAGCACATACAGGCAATGAGAAGGATCAGGAGTTGAGGGGAGAGGAGAGCCTGCCCCCCCCCGACCTCTCACAGGGAATCAATACAACACGTAAGCAGGCACCTCAGCATCACAGAGGTTGATAAAGTGAATCTACCACCTACAGAATCCATACAGATATGCACCCCTATACCACAGAGGGGAAAAGAGAGCACCCGGCAATTGCCGCCACAGCCGGTTCTGATACTCCTGCTCTGGTTATAACATCCAATCCTGAAGTAAGTTGGCATTGTCATAGTAGGATGTAAAAGTTCATTGTCATCCCCATGCTTTTAAGTGTGTAAAAGAAACTGAACCAAAAAGCAATAAACAGATATATATATATTTTTTTTAAAAGAGCACGGAGCATGGGTGAGCACGGGAACACACCACGCCACACTTTCCACTCACAGAAGCATGTCCGACCTGAGCACGTGTGAAGGAAATTAACAGTAGTTCGAAGTATGCAGGCAGGTAGAAGGGGCTCTTGAAACACCCATCACCTCTCCCTTTTAAAAGTGTGGGCCCAAGCGCAGCCTCCACAAAAGGGCAGGGTGCATGCAATGATTGACAGCTTAATGCAGGGCAGAGAAGACATCAGTAAGGGCCAGGGGCCCGATGTAGGTAAAACCCATTTACCGATTTTAAAATACCAATTTTTACCGAATCGGTATTTTGAAATCGGAAAATGATATGTAGGAAAAAAAATCGGTAAAATACCGATTCGGTAACATTCGGTATCGTGTTTCGATACTTACCGATTCGGTATTAGCCGAATCGGTAATCACCGAATCGGCGATTACCGAATCGGCAAATACCGAATCGGTAATTGCAATACACCCGCATGGGCCAAAAGGCCCATAGGAATGCATTGTAAATACCGATTCGGTATTTACCGAATCGGTATTAGCCGAATCGGTAAATACGGAATCGGTAAATACGGAATCGGTAAATACGGAATCGGCGAGCAAGTAAAAGTGAAACTAATGATAACAGCCAATGAGGTGGAACCACCCTCCCCCACCCTAGCAGGGAGTGGCTACCCAGGCAGGTGCAACTCATTAGAACTTTCTGGAGAGGCAGCCTGAGCTGAGTACTCAGAGTGAGCAGCAGTGGTAGCACTATCCTGATCTGTGTGGAAATGGCAAGCAGCTCTGAGAGCCAGAAGGCTGAGCGAAAGCGCAAGGCCAAATTCAGCAGCATGGAGCTGCAAGTTTTGCTGGAGGAGGTGGTGAGGGTCCACAGGCAGCTGTTTGGGAGGCTGTCCCTCACAGTCCCAGAGAGCACCAAGAGGAAGCTGTGGAGTGCAATTGGTTAGAGGGTGAACGCAGTTGGTGTCACCCCCAGGAGCCTGGACAACCTCAAGAAGAGGTTTTATGACATTCGCAGCCTCACCAAGAGGAAACTGGCCGAGCTGCACAAGCAGGCAGGACTAACAGGTGGAGGCAGGAACCTGGCGCCACCCCTCACTGATCTTGAGGAACTTGTGTCCACGACCATTGAGACCGAGAGTGTGGTGGGAGTTGGGGACCTGGACAGCTCATCCAGAGCTACTGCAAAAGGTAAGAAGCATGCGCAGCATGACACACCCTACCAGACACCTCCCCTTTAGCCCCAATGCACAGCCAAACCCCAGCCCAGTACTGCTAGCAACGTACATGAGCAATGCATCATGGTACATGTAGTCAGCTAATGTAGTAACAAATGCCAGTGCACATTCAAATGAAAAGCACCTAAAAACTGAATCAGAGTATTGAAAATGAGATGTGCAATGCTTTTATTGTAGTGACTGTAAGACATTTGCACTCAGTTCACAAATGCTTCTTTATACCTAGGGGCACCATCAGGCAGTGGAGCAGCAGCAACACAAGCTCCAGCTCCAGCACCATCAGACAGTGCGGTGGCAGGGCCAAGCAGCATTGTACCATCACAGGAGGAGGAGAACAGCAGTGCCGTGGGCAATGAGGATGACACTGGACATACCCTCTCATTTCCCCACTCCCCCCTACTGTCACTTACGCCCCCATTGCAGTTCTCACCGGAGTACTCACCCACACCAGCCCACCCAGCACCTGCCACATCTCCTGCCAGGAGGATAGTCGTTGCACCATTGAACCTCCTGGAGGGAGCAGCGGGTCAGGCTCCAGCACCCACCCCTGAAACACCAGTGGCACACCAGCCCACACAGCTGGGCAGCAGCAATCGGTGCAGGCCGCACACATCCAGCAGTGCTGTACCACCACGGGAGGGCAGCGTATTCCAAGGGCTGGAGGGGAGTATGGTCCGGATCCAAAGGATGCAGGCCAAGTCAATCCTGGCTTGTCAGCGCCAATTGCGGGAGCACAACCTGCAGATGGGGGAGATGACAAAGGGATTTAAGAGCTTTGTTGATAGCAACAAGGAAATAGCTACTGGACTGGGGTGCATGACTACTGCAATAACCCAGCTGTGTAGTAAGATGGAGGAGCACGAGCACTGTAGGCGCAGGGATGCCCGCGTGCAAAACCGGGCAATCAACCGCCTTGCTGCAGCAACCGCCCAGCTATGCCGCCGAGGGGCTAACATGGAGGACTGCCTCACCCAGAACACTGCCGAGGTGACCAGGGGCATGGCCCGCATCACCACTGCCATGGAGGCACTAATTATATCAAACACGGTGGTGAATCCTGCCCTGGACGTGGGCGAGGCTGGGGACAGCAGCAGCTGCAGCAGCCCGGCCAGCGCTGTATCTGAGCCGCGCCGGAGCACCAGGCGCTCCGCTGAGGCAGCACGACACACTGAAGGGGGTGAGCCACATCCAAGTGGATCAGCTAAGCGCAGCAAGAAGTAAGACTGCCAGGGTGGGTGAGGCAACCCGGACAATTTACATTCCCCACCTATTGTTTACTTATTTAATTTGTTGCACATCAGTGCAGTAACGTTGTGCCAACATTATTAAATGTATTTTTCCAACATCCATTGACCTGCATTTGTACTCACTCAGAAATAGTTTTCTGTTATCTCCTCACGTCTGTATCTGCCATCACTTGGCGTAGACACCCCAGCAGGTTGTTTTTGTGGCACAGCAACGTCGTCGTCATGGTCCTCGTAGTCTGACAACTCCACCTCAGTGCCCTTCTTCACCGCAAGGTTGTGCAACATTACACAGACAGCTATGATCTTGCAGCAGGTGATGGGGGTATACTGCCTTGCACCTCCACTCTTGTGCAAGCATCTGAACCTGCTTTTCCAGATGCCAAAGGTCCGTTCTACTACATTCCTTGTGCTTTTATGGGCCCGGTTATACCTCCTTTGGCTGGGTGTAGAGGGGTTGAGGTAGGGGGTGAGTATGAATGAGCGGAGGGCATATGCACTGTCGCCTAGAAGGAAAAGGGGTAACATTACTCACATGCATACATGTACTTTACTTTGCTACTTTGTGTTATGGGGGTCTGATGATGTGTCTCACCTAGGAGGTATCCTTCACCAAATTCCCCAGCCGTCAGCCGTGCATAGATGCCGCTGTTTTGAAAAATGTACGAGGCGTGGGTACTCCCTGGGAATTTTGCTACCAGGTCTGTGATGGTGCACTTAGCATTGCAGATCACCTGCACATTGATGGTGTGCGTAGACTTCCTATTGCGGTATATGTATTCTGCGTCAGCAGAGGGGCAAATCGGAATGTGCGTGCCATCAATGCAGCCGATGATTTGGGGGAAGCGTGCCATCTGGTAAAAGTCTGCTTTTGTTTGTACCAGTTCCGCATGGGTTGCAGGGAAAGGTAAGTATTGGTCCATCCTCTGTATCATGGCGTCAAGGAATTTGTTGAAAAACCTTGACAGGCTGCTCTGGGTCACCCCTCCTACCGCAGCGACTCCACTTTGATAGCTGCCAGACGCAAGCAGGTGTAGGCTGCATAGCACCTGCACGTGCGTAGGGATGGCGTGTGCCCTTGGGGTGGGGTGATCCAACAGTGGTTTGAGGTCCCTGATGAGCTCCAGAATGGTGTCTGAGTCCAGCCTGTACCTCTGTAGGATCTCTGCCTCTGTGAGCATGAACAGGGTGATCCTCTGTCTGTAGACCTGTTCCTCTCTTTGCCATTCCCTCTCTCCTTCCTGCTGTAGCCATAGCCGCCTTGCAATGACATAAAATGCCGCCATCCTGCAAGTTGCATTGCATTTTGGGTCTCTTTTTATAGGTTGTAGTTGGTTACCACCTGATTGGAATCCATGGTAAATACCGAATTTGAAATACCGATTTTGAGCCAAAATCGGTATTTCTGTGCTTCCCTACATCTCAATCAGAGTTTTGGCCTGTCCGAATCTGTTATTTACCGATTCGGTAAGTCTACCGATTCGGTAGATAGTCCGATTCGGTAATTTACTGATTCGATAACTCTACCGATTCGGTAGATAGTCCGAATCGGAATATTTACCGATTCGGTATATCTACCGAATCGGTACATGGTCCGATTCAGTATATTTACCGAATCGGTATGTTACCGATTCGTTCTTTTACCGATTCGGTGCATTTCCGAATCGGTTTATTTCCGATTCGGTAACTGTACCGAATCGGTATAAATAGCGATTCGGACGTTTTTCAGCGTCCTACATCTCGATGGCTGGATACCGATCGGTAAGGGCCGAAAATCGGTATTTTTGGCCGTTACCGATCGGTATTGGGCCACCTACATCGGGCCCCAGATGTAGGTGGCCATTTACCAGCCGGTAACGGCCGATTTCGGCCGTTACCGACCGGTAAATGGGTTTTTGGGATGTAGGGGGCCAATTTTACCGAATCTGTAAATTTACCGAATTGGTAAATTTACTGATTCGGTAAAATACAGAATCAGTATTTTTACCGATTCGGTAACTTCTAGATGTAGGTGGGACTCTTCTGAGTCCCAAAGGCCTTTCAGATTCGGTATTTTACCACCCAATCCAATTGGGTGGTAAAATACCAAATCCAGGTGTGCATGCACACCTATGCCATGTGACAGACAGACATGCCCTTAGGGCATGTCTGTGTGTCACATGGCACACATGCCTGTATTTGGGGTGCTAGAGGGTGTCAAAGTGACACCCCCTGCACCATTGCTGGAATCGGTATTTACCGAATCGGTAAATACCAATTCGGTAATGTCCATTGATTCCTATGGGCTTCAATGCCCATAGGAATCAATGGGCATTACCGAATCGGTATTTACAGAATCGGTAAATACCGAATCTCAACGATTCGGTATTTACCGATTCCGTAATACCTACATCCCCCCCCCTCCATTTTACCACTTCTTAAATACTGAATCGGTAAAATTCGGTATTTAAGAAGTGGTAAAATAAAATTACCTACAAAATGTTTGTTGAGAGATGGATGAAAAAGCAGAATATCACTGGCATAAGGAGGGCAAGGGAAGGGTGAGGGTAAAAGGGATATGGACCGTCGATCAAAAATAAGTATCAATTAAAATCATCAACAAAAAAAATAAAAAGATTTGCAGATCAGTTAAAAGTCAAAAAGAGGAAAACTCATCAAAACATCCCAAAAAACTACCTTTTAAAAATCTAACCAACTCCTTCCCGGCGAGGCACTTGTGCATATGTTTAACACTACAGTAAAAACAGAAACATACGTCAAGAGGAGAAGCAATCGGTGCAAATTGATGTACTGGCTTTGAAAAGGATCACTGTGAAAAATGACAGCAAGTGCCAAAAACGGGGCAGGATATACTGTGAAATTAATGTTTGTGCATCATGCAAATGATGCCTGGAGGACCCATGGATCGCACCAGGAGCATCTTCAGTACATAAGGTTCTGTACATTGAACCTCCTAATGTTACTGTGAAGTTGTCTGTTTGAGTCCAGGACATAGGAAGTGAGTAGCGCTGGGGCGGTAACATTTGGACAACACTACAGGGCCATAATAAAAAAAACAATTAGGGCTAGAGGGGTCTCGCTTGATGTCTGGTCTACTACCAAACCAGGAATGAATCCTGGTCTTAGGAACCGAAAGCAAGCAAAGACCCACCGACTAGTCCAAACCTCTTCCACCAGATGCAGTCAGAAAATTAGGCATTTATTTGTTTATTCAATATAGCTTTAAGTGAAAAAAATAAGCAGTGGGCGTGATTTGATGCCATTTAGAGATGTAGTGATCTTGTATTACTTCCTGAGAAAATGTTGAAAAATAATTGAGATGACAAAAGCCATTTGAAAACTACCTCGTGTTGATGTTGACATGAATGTGTTTATCCTGTGGCAATAAACAACACAGCCATTTTCATTACTTGAGGCATAACCACAAAACTCCTACAAATATACCATGTCTGACTCTACAGAGGCAGACACAGGACTGACAGTACTACACAGAAGCATGCATTGTTTTACACTGACGGTGCTGAAGCATACCTGGTAATAAACACACAGTTTGTGTCAGAGTATGTTATGGCAGAAGTACACTTGACTAAACACACACCCACAGGCACCCAGTGCTTAATTTGCAACAAAAAAATAAGTGCCAGGGCTGTAGCCAGGAGGCCTCCGCAGCTTGTGCAACCCATTGCCGCTGCCAACGTTGCCAATGACAGGGCATACACACTACTAAGCTGCACACTGCTACAAGTGTGACGACTCAGAGTATTCCAGGCTCCTAAGCTATAAAAATGGCTTGGGCAGCAGGTATTATTTGTTTTTAACGTATAGTGAATTAATAAACAATTGCTGTTCTGCTCATGTCTAAATAGCTCCACCATGTGGCAGTGGTCATAAGTGCTTGTATTGACAGTGAAGTGCCAGTGCCGAGCACCAGAAACCACTGGCTGAAATTAAGAACTGCAGGCACCCAATGTCACTGCCTACAGGCACTGGTGAATCCATAAGTAGCAAACACACATATCATCTCACTTTCTATCAGTGCTCAGTATGTGGGACAAATTCACAAAGCCATTTTGGCCATAAAAGAAAATGTCTGGATTTAAGCCTGTTGAGTATCCAAAAAATGGTGCTTGTGAGCGGTAAGTCCATTTACACCCGTGGAAGTGTACACCACAGCTGCATACAGTTACAGAGTTGTAATTCCCACATGAGGGGAAGTAATCCAATATGTGGTTGGCTTTGTGAACAATCTCATGGGTTTGTGGACATTCACAAACTTCTCCCTGACATTTACCACCTTAGTAAAGGTCAGAGCTTTGTTTTGAAAAGGAATGGAGTAAATCGCGTTTAGGGTGGGAAAAGGAATGGAAACGTCTTGAAGAAGTTGGGGAAGGGATTTCTCCACAGGAAAGACTGGAATGGGGGAACCAAAAGTATGCTGCTTCTGTCTTTTTACCTTCCAAGATATTGAAAACTTAGAACAATAAAATCATCCTTGAGGAAAGAAGAACGCTTCGGACCTTAGAAGTTTTTTTTTTCACTTCAGATTACCTGTTTTGATTTATCCTAACTACACAGACTGCTTGTGTTTGCTTCGGTACCTATTCTTTGTGGTACCAAAAGTATCCCTGGCAAAAATGCTCAATCCAGCTCTGCTCTGTTCGACTCTTAGCCATGGATGTCATTTAAGGGTGCGACCCCCTGGTGTGACCCTTGCAACCCCTGGCACTGCCTTTGCGACCCCTGGCCTCAGAGGTGGCAAAATTAGTACCTGGAACAAGGGGCAGCTCATCCTAATGGATGTCCTTTGAAGCTCCATTTTCCCGCTTATCTGTCAATTTTTTTATCACACAAATAAAGAATAATAATATTCACTATTAGTGTAATAAAAAACGGAGTATAATGAACTGGAATATGACCCTATCTGACAGCTAAGGTAATTAAAAAATGATTTTAAATGTATGATGTATGCATGCTTGCAAGTGAGTGTGTTTATCTGAGAGGGAATGCATGAATGTATGTATATGTTTAAGCGTTGTGATCAAAGTAAATGCCAAAAGGTGTGTGATGTCCTTTCTGCTGTCCCTGGGATTTTGCTGAATTTGCATAATCTGTATCTTTCCATCCATCCATTCTCTTTCTCTTTTTCTCTCTCTCTCTCTCCTGTAAATGCCAGGTGAAATAAAAGGCCTATCCGACCCTGGGGAAGAATGTTTTACCAGAATGTTTAATCGCCAGATTTTTATTTTGTTTTAAACTGTAATTGGACAGGCGATTGCCTTTCCACGTCGATGAACGGTACAATTCAGCAGCCGGAAATAGCAATGTGTAAAACTGCACATGGCATTGCAAGCAGTGTTCCAAGAAACCCGTGGCTGATGCCACTTTACAGGCGCAGCCCGCCAGTAAACTAGCTTTGTTGGCCTACAACTACTACCTCTGTTTGTGGATTACAGAAAGCTGTAAATGTGCTTCGGTTTAAAGGCGAGCCTGTATGTGAACAGGAACCGCACTCATTTCATGCCAGGCGAGGCTGTGTCAGGGGGACACACGCACACACAAGGCAAGGAGGTGCCGGGGTTGATAGAAATCGCCAGAACACAGGGAAGGCTGCCCTCAGATGCTCTTTATCAGCGCTTTTAGTTTGTTCTACAAAGGTCTAATCAAAAGCTAATTAATTTGCTTGCGTTGCAGGAGAGTGACGAGGGTGCCTGACAGGAGGTGAGGCAACAGAGGCGCACAGGGAGGGAAAATCAATAGAGGGAGCGGGGATCTGAAGAAAAGAAAATTGCATGTGTCTACAACAACTGCGTATGCATTTATGCACACAACACTTCTCCTGTACTTATAAACCAATGTGTGCCCATACTCAAACACACACATATACCTACAGAGTGTTTTCACATGCAAAAATACATATGTAAATATATAGACAAAACATACTGACTGCCAGACTTTTAGTGCCATTAGCGGCAAGTTCCCCCACCCACAGTCTGAGCATGCATGAATAAATAAATACACAAGACAACTTTTGTTATGGGAAAATATTGCTGCAGGTTTATTCCATACAAAAGGATGCAATATGGTGGGTTATCTTACGGTCGATCCAAGGGCAGGCAGCTGTACCAACCTATGCTGCCTCCGCCCGCCTGATGAGCCAGCACTGTGGGACACACAGTCAGTGCTACACCTTTTGGTGATCCTCCTCCGGATCACGTGACACGTTAGTCTCTTATTACTCACGCCCTTTTCGAGGCAGAGTGTAGCAGGGCAGATCCCCGGTTGGTCAGGCCCCCAACCGCCAAAAAGGACTAATGGGGCGTGTCGCGGTTTTCCAGGAACCTGCCGTGAGGCACCTGGTCTTTGGCTCTGGCACTCTTACTGTGCCGCACAGAGGTACCCATACTGTACCAGTCTGCCGCAGAGGTACCTTTACTGTACCCATCTGCTTCCAGATCGCCCTGTAACTGCGCCTGCAACACAAAAGAAAACTTTAAAACTTTCTGAGTACCTTGTCCACCATCCTTTCCACCGGGTAAGAGGTGGGGTGGGAGATGGCATGGCTGTTGCAACAGAGGATGCCAATAGGAGCGGGGAAGGCATGTATACCCTCACCATACATCAGCATACCGGATGTGACGCCCATATGGCGCCCTGGCGAGCGGACTCCTACAGAAGCCCACCCACTAGAGAGGGGTGAGCTGGTGCCCAAATGGTACTAAAGGGACGCCCTTTGGAATGGCCCCCACATTCCCGAGGTCTTCTGGTTTGTTATGCTTACTGTTAGAGGGCTACAGGGGTTGTAGAAGATTTTTTGGAGTTCATTTAGAGTTTGGTAGATGTGGGGCATCTGCCAAAAAGCAGCAAAAGTACTGCCAGCTCTTCTAGAGGAAATCGTAGGGCAACGGCCGGCCAGCCTGCTTCGTAGCTATCAGTCCAGTGGCGGCTGCTAAGAAAACAAAGTGGTGAGGCAGCGCACGGGGAGGCGGGAATGGGGGTCAAATATATTTTAAAAAATTATTTACATGTCACTGCCTCCGCCGTAGTTCAGCTTCTTCCAGCATCGGGTCACACTGCACTGGCGCCCAGACTCCCCACCCAATCCAGTCTCTACTCTCATGCTACATGAGAGCCAGGACGAGATTGGCCTGAGCTGGTTAAACTAACACTCGCTCAGGCATTGGGAGTCTGTGACTTTTCTCCACCTGCCTGTACAAGACAGCTGGGTTGGGGAAATGTAGGGGTACATGTTGGTGTGGCCGGCCTAAGATGGCCGTCCAAACCGACATGCGCACATACAGTGCACAACTCCGCTCCTCCTTGCTGCCGTTTAAGATGATGGCCTGCCCCACCCTAGACTCTGGCCACTCAGCTCAGCCATGGAAAAATAAAATGATAATAAATAACTTTATTATAATTTTTTTTTAATCTCCTGGCTCTGAGCAGTGGACAACGCTCCTCCACCATAACGGAGGAGCCGCTCCTGTATCAGTCATTGTACATCAGATCATCCTCCCTATAGAAGGCGCTTGATCCTTCACACATTTTTCCTATTCAAGACTATCAGGCAAAACATGGAGGTCCCAAACAGGAAATAAAATAAATGGCCCCCAGGCACTGGGAAAACCCCCAATGCAACAGGGCTATAGAGCCATTTTTAACTAACAAGCTTCGGATTAGAGTTTGCTATTGAAAAACAAAACACTTTACATAGAAATCTTCATTGTCTTCAGTACAACTACGGTGTGGGTGGCTCCATTATAGGGACACTGATTCCCACATGCCGGGCGGGGATCTCAACATATGGTGGACTGACCCTCTGCCAAACGATGGAGCTGCTCACCACCTCTCACCAGGTGGGCTTGCAGACCGTTTGATAAGCTCTAAATGCCCTTCTTTTTTCCCTTGAGCTCCCTGTGGAAACTGTGGATCAGTACTCAAAGCCGGCACATAGCGATCTTGGTACTGACCAGAGTTTATCACATGGTCAAATTACCATCTGCAGATGCCTAATAGTTAATTAGTCGATGGAAGATGAACACCCACATCCCACTAAGCAAGGCGTCTTGGTTGAAATCCTAGGTGGGTTGTCATTTACAAGGCAAAGTGGGGCAAATAGGCCTAGAATAATAGGGTGTTTATTCCTGTCCCGAACCAGATATTAAAAAACACGGTCAACAGGATGCAGCTAAAGTGGAGATAGGGACCAGACTGGATACACCTGTAGCAGGGAGGCACTAATTTGCAAATGTATATTTTTTGAGTAGGAATGCCATCCATACGGAAACACAATCTAACCACAAACCTGAAACTGCACTAAAGGTTAATGTATGGGGGACTGTATAGATTTTACCCAAACATGGCTTGTAGACATCGCCCCTTGGGGAGAGTAAACAGCCTGTGGATCAAACTATATTAAACTACCATCAGACAGTGCCCCTCAGGGAGACACATGAGTTTATACCAAATAGGATAGAGGGTGGCACCCAGGTGTTCCCTACATACCAGATCGTATAAGTAAACTGGCAAGGGCTTGGAGTTGGCAACAGCAAAGACCACTCGCGGTCCGTGCAGGTAACAGCGATGGGGCCGGGTGGTGGGGTATTTCAAGAGAAGATGCCAAGGGAAAATTAAATAAATAATACATTTTCCCTCTGCATCGTCCCTTGAAATCGCCCCACGCAGAACCACCGCCCTACCGCTGTTACCTGCACAGACCGCGGCTAGCATAGACTCTAGAGTCAAAGAGCATTAGGTGACAAAAAGGGAAAATAATGTCTAATTTTCCACACCCCTGGCTGTAACCCAAAGCAACCCTCCCCTAGATAAAATAAGTTTTTTTCGAGATTCCTGGTGGAAATGTACATTTTGGAAAGTCCAGTTGAAAAACTCAGAATTAGGGAAGAACTCCATTCCAGATTCAGAACAATTTGGAACAGGCCCCTCCAAAGTAGAGCTGAGCCAGCCTTCTCTGCCCTAATCATCAGAACAGAGCACAGGTCAGAGATGTCTGGAAAAGAGTTTTGTTGAAAAGCTTTACATCTAGTACGCCATACACTAATGTTGGAAAATCTGCTGCATTTTATGTTTATTGCTAAGGTGACAACGGTTGTCCATTAATATGGATGTCTCCTCCGTTAAAGGAGCCAGTTGGACGGACAACTTTGGTGGAACTTTCTCCAGTGCCAATGAAGAAAAATGAAAATTCCACTACATTGTATGGGCACTTGAAATATAACCATAGGATTACAGTATAGATATCATCATATTGCATCTCATTAATGTGTTGAAGGTTGTTTTTTACAATATTAATGAATCAAAATGGGAAGGGAATGCCTACTGGCTTTCCTCAGGTAAAGGTCCATCTCGTCATCGTCACTAAATGTACTTTGCTCTTTCCAGGGATATGGAGGATACCTAGATATGTGTGTGTAGAATATGATTAAACAGGAGAAATCTGAGGTGTTCATGATTCCTGACTAACTGATGCAAACATGTAGGTTCACACAGAAAAAAATGTTAGGAGCGTGCGCATTGCCCTTTATTGATCTGACATCAACCTGTGTGTCAACTCAACCTTTTCATGTCTCCTTCTTTAACCCCACTGGATTGGAGCTGTGCATTTTACACATAGTGTAAACCACCTAGAACATTTTCTCTCTCGAACTCTGAAAGCAATCCGACATGCTAGTCTTCAAGAGAAGCACCCAACAGATCAGTTTATTAACTCCTCTCACTGTTAAATGTGTAAATTGTTAGTAACCAATGAAAGTGGTGGTATATTCATATTTAAGTACTAAAATACCAAACCTTAGAAAAACGTCTTACAGACAGGGCTCTGGATAGGAAACCCATCTTACCTAACCAAACTTTTCACTGTCATGCTTTCTAAATAAGGGGTCAGGCCAACCAGGATGTCTACAATATTAAGCAATAACATGTGAGCATCTTACATGGCCTAGAGAACCATAACTGTGTAGTTGTGTTAGCCATGATTTCGATGGCAAACACTAGGCTTGAACAGAGTCCATCTGTGCCATTGGAAAGGTATGTGAGCAGCATGTGATGTCAGACACACACTTGTATTTGCTTGTTATGTTTCATACAGGTATCCCAAGATAGGCTCAGGTAGTAACTAAGCCTTTCACCTATATATTTCTCCTGCCATTACCCTACATAACAGTTCTTGGCACTGACCTTTTACCTAGTTACGGTACTGCTTATAGGACGTGGGATTTTCTCTGAAAACTAGCCTCATTCATTTAGAATGAGGATTCTTGGAATCTCAGCAGGACTACCGTCTCATGAATATTAACTATGTATAGGGGTCATTCCTTCGGTAATCCTAGTCTGACATGACCCAGCAAGATAGATTGTCTGAGGGTACCACTTTGGGTTTATATTAGGGAAAGGAGTTGGCTTAACAGCTAGGGCGGTCGTCCTCGAATCTAGTGAACTGGGTTCAAGTCTCGGCAATGACGCTGAACATCCTGTGATTCTGGGAATATCACTTACTCTCCCCCTGCCTAATAAAAAAATGAATGTCTCTGCATGTAACGCAACTGGTGCTATGTAAAGTGCTCTGATACCAAATTCTGGTCAAGCTTGTGCTATATAAAACTCTGTAAAATAAAAATAAACACAATCTTTTTGCTGATGGTCGGGGTAGTCAGGTATTTAAAAAGAATTCAAAGAAACAGAAAAACAGTTCACCACTGATAAAGCAAAGGCCAATTCGGAATCAAAGATTTGATTCACAAATGTAACACCAGCATTAAATGCGATTGTTAATCAAAGCATTAATGGGCCTCAGTTTTTAAATTTTCAAACAATGGTAGCATTAAATCTGTTCACAGTGCTCTCATAGTGTAGGGAAAAGCGGAAAGCATGGGGGAGTGGTAGTGAATAGGTGAGTGAGGGACAGGGTAAAGGTGTTTGTGACAAAAATACAATACACACTATATATACAGATTGTCCTTTCCAGCCTATTACAGGTCAAAAAAGTCCCTATTTACACATTGCTCATATGTATTATCACAAATGATTAATTTTGTTCTGTGAGCATGTAAGTGTTCTGATAGGACGGTCTACGTTTTGACCCCAATAAGATGGAGGGTGAGTGATGTCCTCACGTCGGGGTCTTCATCAGGACGGATGAGCACCTAAGAATGATAATGTGGGTTCAGTATCATAATGAATTAGAGGAGTGGTGAACATGTCAGGCAAATGAAGTAAATTACACCTACTTGTGTAAGGAAGGACGGCCAACGTGCGATCCTTAATGGGCTCTTCAAGGGCTCCAGGTGATCTGAGTGAGAGACATGCTAGATAAGTATACATGTCAAGAAGAAAAATTCCCCAAGAAGGAGGAAAAGGCAGAAGGGTGGCGTACTCACTTCTAGCAAGGAACGGATAATCAATTTCCCAGTAATGGTGGAACCATTCCAAAACTCTTAAGGGAGAAAGGAGTAATCAGGGTCACTTATGGGTGAATCTGAGACTGTGGATAGTCAAAGAAACGATTTCACCATGCGTTGGTGAATGGAGTGGTGCTGGTGGGTAAAGGTACTAATACCCCCTGTCACCAAACAGATCTCTTAGGAGACATGGACTCATGCTGTGAAATGTGAGGGAGTGGGGTCAGGGGCCCATAAAGGGCGCCATTATGGAATTGATTGTGAAGTTAGGCAGAGAACGTATTGCTCGGTGTTGGAAAAAATGCTCTCCAGCCATAAAGGTGGGGTGAATTTGATAAACGGCCAGCGGTTACGCCGGCTGTCCCCTCTGGGGTGTGTCTGACTGTGAATGCTAGTGCGGGCGGTGGTTAGGACAAGTGCCCGGTCTATGGTGTGCCAATATGGAGAATTGATAATGCGGAAAATAATTTGCTCGGTTTGGGAAAACATGATCTCCAACCGTAAAAGTGGTCTGAATTGAATAAACAGCCCGCGGGTCCGCCGACTGTCCCCTCTGCGGTGTGTCCGACTGTGAATGCCGTTGCGGGCGGTGGTTATGCCGAGTGCCCGGTCCATGGTGTGCATCTCCATGTCGCTCCCCACCGAAGTTTAAAAATAGGGTTGCCGTAACATTCCTGACATACACTTAGTTTAAGGCGGCTGTGGCTGGAAAACTCTGCCGCGATACTACCACTTCGGAGTGAATTAATCTATGAGGGCGCTAAGAACTAAGCAACAAAGGCAAGAAGCCTAGCAACAACTTGTTCGCTCAATCATGGAGCGAGACCTGTGCTCCTCACGCTAGATGAAGGGAAAGTCATGCGTGCCTGCACCGCGAGGTGCAGCAGCTCAATGGTTCCCAGGGGCTCGCCTCAACACTGTCCAATCGCTGGAGGTGGACCGTGTCTCAGGTTCTCATGACAGTGTAGATGATTGTATAGCGGTTATCCTTACTGATGTGTGCCCGCGGTTAGAAAATGTATATATTATTCTAAATTCCGCCTGGATCGTGTATCTGGTTTTCACATAAACGAATTGAGCCTGCAAAATCGGGAAGTCCGTATTTGAACTAAAAACCAAACGAATTAAGTGTATTACTATATCGTGACCTTCAACATGTGTACCGTAGTTCATTGACATTGTCAGATAGGTACGCAAGATAATTTTGTTATAAACAGATGACAGCAAGACCATATGTATCAAACGTATTAGCTAACCAATATATATATAGCGTGGTGCATTAGTTGTTTATCGAAAACAAGTGCGTTTGATAGCCTTATTATAAATCAAATATTAATAATCAAATATTTTATAGAGACAACAGCATATGCCATGAATAAACAGTGGATTGTTGATACACATGTCCTGTAAATCACGCTGAAAAATATTGAATGTAACAACACAATGACAGTCTCATGAGGAGACAGAAGATGTGGTTAGGCATGTTATGCATATTATAGGCAAGGTAAAAAGATGTTGTTAAACATTTTGTATATCATTATAAGAAAGACATCATCCCGAGACAGGATAGCTTAGATTTGCTATATATTGGAGCAGCATGTATGTGTTGGTATTGGAGTAATAAGTCTTATTCCGTATGCAGGCCTGCCATTTGGGCATATGTGGCATCCTGTTCATTCAGGCCATTTATCACAGTGTCTAACCGGTACATCCATTTACATTCCCTGATGTTAAGAATTGGGCATAGGTCCCCTCCTTGTTGGCCAAGGGATACCTTCTCTAGTACTATCCATTTAATGGATTCAGGTGTGTGCATGTTGGTAGAGAAATGTTCTACAAGTGGCGCTCCAGCTGTCTTACATCGAATCCTACTGCAGTGCTGTAGGACCCTAGTCTTTACTCTCTGCCGGGGTTGGCCCACGTACTGTTGGTTGCAAGGGCACAGGATGGCATAGATGACGTTAGCAGTATTGCAATTGGTATGTGCCTGTAAATTGATGGTATGGTCTCTGTACTCAAAGATCTTGGTTTCTATGCACATGGAGCATGCCTTGCATTTTGTACACTTGTAATGCCCTAATATTTCAGGTGAATTCCACATTGTCTGGATGGTTGGGTTGTGTGGCGCATCTAGTAGTGGACGTACGACTTGGTCCCTAATGTTTTTTGCTTTCTTAAAAGCATGCATCGGAGGTTCCTGTATCTCTAGGGTGTCAGCGATCAATCCCCAATATCCATTTATTCTTCTTCTGATGTTGTTACTTCTGGTACAATAGGTCAACACTCAAATCATTCTTTCCAGAGAAGTTGGACATAGTTTGGGGGTTAGTAGGGATTCTCTGTCACTGTACCATGCTCTCTTCCTGGCTCACTGGACTAGTCTTCTTGGGTATCCTCTTTCCATGAGATGGCTGATCAGGTCTTCAGTTTGCCTGAAAAAATCTTCCCTTAGTGAACAGTTTCTCCTTAGCGAACAGTTTCTCCAGATCCGAAGAAACTGGCCAAATGGGAGATTATCTCAGAATCCTCTGGTGTGATGGCTTGTGTATCGCAGTAGCGTGTTCCTTTCAGCTGGTTTCCTGTAGAGAGTGGCATAGAGGTGGTTGTCTTTCACTTTTATGCTGATATTCAAGAAATCAATTGTGTGTTTGTCATACTGCAATGTGAACTTGATGTCATCAGAGTGAGAGTTCAACCAGATGAAAAAATTAGTAAGTTCATTCTCTTCTCCTGTCCAGATCAGGAGGACGTATTGTATTGTATTGTATTGTGGTATACTTATATAGCGCAAACCTGTCACCACCAAGGGCATCCTGGCGCTTTGACCCATGATCCAGCAAATTCAGCAACTCAGCCTGTCCTAGGGAAGAGGTAGGTTTTCAGCGCCTTTCTGAAGGCTGAGAGATCCTCAAGACTTTTCAGGGACGTCATCTATATATCTTCTCCATTCAGTGATGTTGTTCCTGAATGGGTCAGTAGATGATAGTATGTTAGTGTCTTCGAAATCATCCATATAGAGTATCGCTGGGTCTTGTGCAAAGGCAGCCCCCATCGCCACACCTTTACTCTGTATGAAAAAATCATTTTGGAAGACAAAAAAGTTTCTGGTCATTGCCACTTCCAGTAGGGCGACCATGAATTTGGTTGGGACGCAGGTGGGTTTGGGTCTTTTCTCAAGGGCCTTTGTCATTGCTTCCAAAGCTGGTGTTTGCGGCATACTAGTGTAGAGGGAGACAATTTCCATGGTTACCAGTAGTTGCGTATTAACATCAAAATCCAAGTTATCTACTAGGTTAATTACCTGCATTGTGTCTCGTTAGTATGTTTTGTTTGATTCTGCCAGTGGTTTCAAAAAGAAGTCCACATACTTACAGACTGGTTCTAAGAGTGAACGAGTTGCACGAAGGAAGTGAGCCACCTTGTTGCTAGGCATCTTGCCTTTGTTGCTTAATATAAAGCATCCTCGTAGATTAATTCACTGCGAAGTGGTAGTATCGCGGCAGAGTTTTCCAGTCACAGCCGCCTTAAACTAAGTGTATGTTAGGAATGTTACGGTACCCCTGTTTTTAAACTTCGGTGGGGAGTGACATGAAGATGCACACCATAGACCGGGCACTCGGCATAACCAACGCCAGCACTGGCACTCACAGTCGGACACACCGCAGAGGGGACAGCCGGCGTACCCGCAGGCTGTTTATTTCATTCACACCACTTTTACGGTTGGAGAGCACGTTTTCCCAAACCGAGCAAATTATTTTCAGTATTATCAATTCTACATTTTGGCACACCATAGACTGGGCACTTCTCATAACCACCACCCGCAAAGCATTCGCAGACACACCCCAGAGGGGACAGCCAGTGTAACCGCGGGCCGTTTATCAGATTCACACCACCTTTATTTTCCAACACTGAGTAATACATTGTCTGCCTAAATTCACAATCAATGTTCCATAATGGTGCGCTTTATGCTCGCCTAACCCCACTCCCTCACTTTTCACCACATGAGTCCATGTTTCCTAAGAGATCTGTTTCATGACAGGGGGTATTAGTTCCTTTACCCACCAGCACTACTCCATTCACCACCATTACTGGGAGATTGATTCCCTGTTCCTTGCTAGAAGTGAGTTCGCCACCCTTCTACCCTTCCCTCCTTCTTGGCGAATTGTTCTTCTTGACATGTATACTTATCTAGCATGTCTCTCACTCAGATCACCTAGAGCCCTGGGAGAGCTCATTAAGGATCGCACGTTGGCCATCCTTCCTTAAACAAGTAGGTATAATTTACTTCACCTGCCTGACATGTTCACCACTCCTTTAATTCATTATGATACTGAACCCACATTATCATTCTTAGGTGTTCATCCGTCCTGATGAAGACCCCAATGTGAGGACATCACTCACCCTCCATCCTATTTGGGTCGAAACGTAGACAGTCCTATCAGAACACTTACATGCTCACAGAACAAAATTAATCATTTGTGATAATACATATGAGCAATGTGTAAATAGGGACTTTTTTGACCTGTAATAGGCTGGAAAGGACAATCTGTATATATTGTGTATTGTATTTATGACACATTCACCTTTACCCTGTCCCTCACCCACCTAATCAGTACCACTCCCCCATGCTTTCCGCTTTTCCCTACACTATGAGAGCAATGTGAACAGATTTAATGCTACAATTTTTTGAAAATTAACAAACTGAGGCCCATTAATGCTTTAATTAACAATCGCATTGAATGCTGGTGTTACATTTGTGAATTAAATATTTGATTTTGAATTGGCCTTTGCTTTATCAGCGGTGAACTGTTTTTCTGTTTCTTTGAATTCTTTTTAACCCCTTTCATGCTGCCATCCGCCATTGGCCGACGGCAGCACTACCTCGCTGGTGCTGCCATCGGCCAATGGCCGACGCGGCCCGACCATTTTTTAAAACGGCCGCACTGCCGCGAAAATCGCGGGAGCAGCCAACGGGTTAAATACCTGACTACTCAGACCACCTGTTTAAACGTACTGCATTGATGACCCAGGCCAGGTTGGTTTTTAATTTGGGCATAACACCGTAAAAACTCATCACCATCTTTTTGTTGAGGCAGGGAGAGGAGAAAAAGCGCTTCCATGCTGACACACTGACACAAGATGCTGAAGTTCCTGCTTTAAGACACTCCAGCTTGCGGTGGTCTGACATCCCTCGTGCGCTGTCCACCTCGAGACCAAGACAGTGTTCCACTGCCTCCCACTTCAGGTAATGGGGTTGACTTTATCCTAGAGGGAATCTTGGTACTACATCTACATACATGCAAGGTACATTTATTTTGGATTGCATCGTAGGAGTATGCATTATAACTGCCATCTATTTTATATACCTGCCTGTATTCATTGTTTTAGCACTATGGTAGCAATCTACCATCCTTTTACTTTGTTGGTGCTTATAATCATTTATATCTTTTTCTGTCTTATGGTTGTTTCAGCACACCTATTTGACACTAGAATGACACTGGTTAAAAAAATGCTTATTGAAAACCTCTCCACCGTTAATTCTGTGCATCTCTCTGAGACAAAGTGAGCACAAGTGACTGCACTGTTTCCATTATCCCTGATGGGACAGAGTTGTCATGTTCGATAGTTGCCAGGAACTATTCTCTTCTTGGTATGAGGTCTTTCTATTGGCACTGTGAGCTAGCTGGTATACAGCAAACATAATCGGTGGGGGTGTCTGGAATTAGTCTGGACAACAATCCCACAGTCTATGTTGTCTAAACGTGCAGACCCTTTATAGATTTTTATAGGAACTACACAACATGCTGTTTTGTTTTTCTGTTTAAATGTTTTGCAAGGCATTGAATACTGCATGGATTTAAACTTTCTATAGGCAATGCTTGATTTAATGCCAGGGATTTTAACAGGAATAATCACCCCAGCAGATCATGAAACAGGCCCACAAACAGCCATAAAACAGCCTGCGCACAGATCAGCCCATTGGGCACAGCCTGATTCCCCTATAGGCTAGTCAGACCCTGTCCAGTGTAGATCCAGTGCTTGGATTCTACCAGGTGAAATATATCCTTTCAATAAACTGTATATTATTTTATGTTTCTGTTTTGGGAGATCAGTTGGAAGTTGTTACTCATTAACCTTGCTTTTAGTAGGAAATATTGGAACTAACACTCAAATGTGGATGACATAACCTGCATACATTTTGATGAGGTAATCTGGATGCTTTTTGGTCTTACTGGGATAATCAAAAGACCATGTCATATATATTAATCAATTAGTCTGAATATCCCAGAAGGTAGGGAGTTAATTCATTCTACTTGTATGTTTGTGTAATACATGGGAGCCTTCAATCCCTTTAAAAAAGCCTGTCTATAATTTACTTACTACAGGTCACTTGTGACATTTCTAGTTGCCTGTATTAAAGAAATCACATAGCTGCTCAACAGTAATAACTTATCACAGCTGAGTTCTGACGTCACTATGCCTGCTGGCAGCTGACAGGCACAAAGGCAGGTCATAATTACAGCGCAGTTTAACAGGTACAACAAGAACTGGCTTTTCCTTCTCTTGACATCTTTCTCTAGAAAGCAGAAATGAGATTTCTGGCAACATGTTTATTTTTTTCACGCCATAGGTCATAGAAAAAATAGAATCTCTGCTTCTTTTTACACAGTCTGAGCCATAGCATGTTTTAAATTAACTTAAATTGCATCGATTTAATGTTTATTTAAAAAAATATGAATTGCTTTTTGGTTTGTTTAATTTCACAGTAGAGATACTGCTTAAGTTCTTCTTGTCTGCAATGATTGCGAAATAGTGAGACACCAAGGATTTTTATTACAAATAATAAAATACCCCCAGGCGTACACTATAAGGATATTGCATGTCACCTCATATTTCCATAACTTTCTAAAGGAACTCCCCAGTGACTTGCAATATCCTTATGATTGATAACAGGAGCTACTTAATTCCATATGTATTAGGATATTCGTACGAAATAAGCTAGTTTCTTGCTATTCTTTGACAGGAAACATGTCGGTAGAGATTCGCAGTCATAAAAAATACTTTAGTTTACTAGAGGTGTAAAATAAAGGATATGGTATTGGCATTATTCAGATTAGAAAATGTATTGAAAATGTCTTTTATTTGTCTGTTGTTCAAACAGGTAGGTTCACCAGGGTTGCTGTATTACTGGCCGGAGTGACTCTTTCCCTTCCCCTTTTCCCCGTGGATCCTTCCGGCCATCAAAGTGATAGATGACAGTAGGGTTTAGGTAGACAAGTTGTGAAATATAACAGAAGTAAGATGCTCCCACGTGCAGGGAGATAAGGCACCCATGTACCAAAGACAGCCTACTTCTAACATCCCCATAACTGAAAAACATACTGCACCGAATCACCCCCGCTGCAGTCAACATTGAAACTCCTTGCCGCCTCCAATCAGAAACCACCCAATTGTCCTGCTGGAAACTGCTGACAATGTATAGTAAGTAGAAGGATAGTCTGTTAGAAATCTATTTTTCCAAATTTGTCAAATCTATATAGTATCTGAAGATCTCTAGAGAAATGTTTCATATTGTACACTAACTGTAACCGCTACTGATACATGTTAAGTGCTAATGTATCCCAGCAGAGCGGAGCTATAGAAACATGCTAAAGAAATAAATAACGGCATCCAGGCTCACCGATAATCAGATACACAGTGCCCAGGTGCTATGATGCTTGGTTACGCCAAAGACGGCTCTTGCTAATCACTCCTCCCTGACTAACAATGTTCAATCAGAGGGGGGCATGCAGTAGGGCTGCGTCTTTCAGTGAAAGAAAGTGGCTCTTTCTCCTGTCCCAACCCCAAGACAGCCTGAGATTTGCTGTAGATGAGGGTTCTGGATTGGGTCAGGCTCATTACATGTTGGCTGTCAATCCATGTTTGTATGGTCATCAAGGATCTTTTGTGGTGCACACTTTGTTTACTTCCCGTGGAGGACAGGCAGGGCACGCAGCTGCAGCACTTGGACGCAGAGTGAGGATACGGAGAAACGAAGCGCATTGCATACTGTGCGTTTGCGTTCCTGAGAGCAATCCAAGACAGGGAAAAAAATGTCCGCACTAGGAAAAGGGTATAGTGTAGGAACCCGAGTACCACTGGGAGGGATAATGGCAGAACCACCTTAGGGGGTGATGAATTTAGAAACTGGTCAGGGTTCCGAACCACTTTAAACACCTATCACATCATATGAGTACTCTTCTTGGCAATTTGGTAAAAGATTGAGATTAATATTCTCTGTTAAAGTGGTGGTGGGTAACAACTAAGAGGGAGATTTACAAACCCCTATCGCCACAGAAATGTCATTTTTTTTGTGACTTTCCGGTGGCGATAGGGGCTTTACCTTATTTACAAAGCAGTGTTAAGCCACTTAACGTAGCTTAACACTGCCTTGTAAATAAGGCACCCTTTCATGCTATACTTAGTGTGGAAGGGGTGGGCAATGGGTGTTGCTGGGCTGTTCTGCTGCAACACCCATTGATTTTGACGCTGTCCCATGATTACAAGGATGGCATGTTTATGGGGCAGCACCAAAATTAAGACCAAAAAAGCCTGGTCTTAACATGGCGCAATGAGAAGAAATGCTTTATTTCTCCTCGTTTTTGCTGTTTCTATGTGTGCTGCATTGTGTTTTTCACAAGAAGCCAGGTAGAGGACACAGGGGAGACGGCGGTGGTACCCGGCCAGCCGGTCGGTAGTAAATGCTTTTACATTTTTTTTTTAAATCAAATCCCCTCTACCCCCACCCGTCCCACTGTAGCTTCCAGTCAGCAGCCGCAACTGAGTTGACCTCTGTCTTTAAACACACAGCGAATGTGACAATGTAAACACAAAATCAAAAGGGACATTTATTGCTCATTCACCTTGTAAATTCCAACATGGGTTTTTTTAGGGTGATGCAACACCCCTACTTCTAGTGCCTATGTTATGCTCCCTGATCTTTGTTGTGGAGCGGGGACCCCTGTTTGGCCCATGCTTTGGGGTGTAGGTCGTTGTTTGGAGTCTGAAAGCCACAGAGTGCAGCTTCCCTGGTTCATGTGAAGCAATGTGTCCCCTTTTTTTGTAGCTCATTGAGTTTCTGAGTTTCCTTGTGTCTGTACTGGCGTGTAGGTCACTGCAAGCGCACAATGTCCATTAGACTGAAAATTCTTCAGCCCCCCCCATTGAGTTCCGTAGCTGGGGCTGAAGCTGTGTGGGTGTCTGTGCTACGGAAAGCGTGGGAGAAATATGGCTGGAGAAGAGTGCGTTGGATTAACTCCTTTGGTGCTTATGACGAGCTCGGCTCGGCTCAGCTCAGCTCGTCATGAGGCACAGTGGAGCTGTGCTCATGACGAGCTCGTCATAAATGCCGTGGAACGCCCACGCAGTGCTAATTCCCCTCCTGTGCGGACATTCCACAGGAGTGGGCGGAGTCATGACAAGCTCAGCTCGTCTTGAGCACAGCTCTGCTGTGCAGCATGACGAGCTGGGCTCAGCATGAGAACCGCAGCGCGCACGCGTCCCTGTTCCCCTACCCCCCTCGCGGCGGGGGAATTAGCCCTGTGGCGAAGGGGTTAAACGTTGTTTTCTCCAACTGACAGATTATCGTGTTGCATGCAGTGTGCTCGAAAGAGGTTATAGGGGTCACATGTGATTCACAACATCCAGAACAAAAACCCAACAGGGCGGGTTCTAATTGGGCAAAGCAGTGTGCTTTACTGGTCACCCTTTGTTTTAAAGAGAGATACTGCTTGCCCATTAATGCTGGTATATGAGACCGCATCTGCACTTTAGAGACAATCTCTGCCATTTTCTTGTGCTTTCAAGCAAACAAGACATAAATACTAAAATTTCTTGATTTGTAGTTGCATTTATATAGTCCTTTTACTCCCTTGAAGGGTAACAAGCGCTAAAAATATGCTAAAAAGTGAAGAAAGAGTTTTTTTTGTCTTTTAAATGCAATGATCGTCCAGCGGTCCATACTTTCTGGCAATCTGTCAATAGCAAGTGAGATGAGGTGAATTTTTAGCTTTGGTTATAAAAGTGGCAGATACTGACTAAAACATAAAAAAAAAAAAGCGAAATGATTTGGCAAAATATGGGTGAGGTGGATGGATAGCAAAGAGGGACCGTAGGTAGCAGTCCCAATCCTCTGAGTGAAATGTTCCTGGCTACCTGTCGTTTTTTATTTGTGCAGTTTCATATACAGCAAACCCAGACCAAAGGCATCAGGGTGCTTTACATGAGCACCACTTTACATAACACAAAATCATGTGTTTTTTAGGCATGGCGACATTAAGTTATTTGCCCCCGATCACAGGAAGTTGAGCTGACGCTGGGATTCAAACATTGTTGCCCAGATCCAAAGTTGGCAGCACAGGCCATGAGGCCAAGTCTTGTCAGTTAGTACTGTCAGTGGCGACTGGTGTATTTTTAAAGTGGTAGGCGTAATACCTTTGCTTTGTGTCACTCTGCATCAGGGGGCATTGCATGGGTTTACCCGGTTGTTTCCATGCAACCACCCATGGTTTTTGATGTAAAACTTTATCTACTAACAGTAGCTATGCGGCAGAAAATAAACGCCACTTGAAAGCAAGCATTAAAAGGAGAAATGTGTTTATTTCTCCTAATCTTTCCCTCTTTGCATGTTAAATGGACTGTACAGCACAAATCTGAGGTACAAAAAGTTTTAAAGTTAGTCAGAGCATAGTATTTTGTACTGGAAGGCACCCTTCCAGTACAAAACCTATACTAGACGCCTTTTCACTATGGCGCAAAGGTGTGTAAATGCGCTCAGTAGCTTACTTGTGTGGCAGCGCTAATGAAAGAGAAGGATGGTGGCATATCTTTGTAGTTATGGTGCTTTCCTGCTGGCTCCATTTCATGCAACGCAGCAACTTTGGGTGCTGCTTTGCAGTGTGTGAAAGTTTTGATAATCTGCATCTTAGTTTCTTTTCCCTCACTCAATTTAACTCACATTCGCTCACTTGCTCATTCTCACTCATACTCACTCCCACCCACTGTTACTAACACACAAACATACTCATACTCACTGAGTCTTGTTCTCACTTACTGACACACTTACACACTCTCACTAACTGGGCCCTGGTGCAACATACCTGCTGCACAATTGATAGCTATACCCAAGATTCCCTTCCATTTCCTCTCACAATCTCCAATCAATAACAAGCTGTAACACACTCACTCCCTCGTACTCACTTTCACTTATTCATACACACTCCCAAACTCTGATTCTCACTTTCACTATCATTAACACTCTCAAACACACACAATTTTACTCAATTCCATTCTCTCCCAATCACTCACAAACACATACACAAGCGCATAGAGAAATATACATTTGGTTTTATTTACCTGCCTTACTTAGCTGGCACCTTGGAGGCTCCATGGCAGCAGCAAAGCTGAAATCTGGTGCTGGGCACTGGAACAAGCAACCATGAGTCCCAACAAGGAGCCAGCTGGAACAGCAAGTGCAGGTTTGAAAAAGGGAAGACCCACCTCAATACCTTTCTCAGCTTCTTGATAGACAAGGCAACTGGAATTATGAGTCAAGGGAGGGCCAGATTATGTGGCAGCGTTGACTAAATTATGTGGCAAGAAAATCCGAATTCTGCGGCATAGTGCGGCACATTTTATGATAGTCTAGTTTCATAATGTTGTCATATTTACACTTGTTCACCCTTTCTGGGCATAGGTTGCACCTCTGTGGTACCAATTTAACACCTAAATATAGCAATAAGCAGCAGAAAGGTGACCAGTCAACCTTTGAAAAGGGACTTCTGCAAAGCAGCAACATGTCTTTGGGTTTTTAGTAACTTTGAACAATTTCAGCTAGAAACAAAATCTGTTATTGTTAAAATCTGGAGATTATGCAGCAGATGATGGATTATGTGGCAAATACAGCAAAACCATAATTATGTGAATAAGTCAGCAGCACTATTGCATATTTCCAGTGGCCCTGTTGATGGACTTGAAGCGCAGACCAATAGGAAGCTGTGATAGAACTGGGGATCCTGCCCCTGCTCCACTACGCATGTGCAGATCATGCAAGATGTAATACGTAGGGGGACGTGAGGAGGAGAACGCCGGCAAGAAGGAGACACCACAGCGAGGAGGAGCTCGGCCCACAGATGACAGCAGAGAATGTAAGTGGTTTTTTAAAAAAAAATGTGGGGATGGGGCGGTGCGAGTTTTTTTTTTACCTCAGTGGAACTCCGCAGAGCACCACTCCGCCAAGGGTTAGTTGTAATGGAACGCATGGTAATGACGCGTTTGTTGTAGTGCCTGCGTTGTTATAGCACTGCATAGTTCTGTCTGCGTTGTAAACACTGTTTCCCGACTGAAGAGGGGGATCATAAAGATACTGTGGATATGCTGTACTTGGCTCTTCGAGTACAAAAGCTTTCTGCCACAGCAGCATGGTTTTCCCCAGATTACTCTGCCCTTGTGTGTTCTACCTCTTCATCATCCTCTCCATCTCTACGGGTTTGTGGTTATTAAACCTTCCGCCAAAGCCAGAACAGTGCCTGCTCCACATCCAATTCAGAAAAGGGGGTGGTGATGAACAGAGTGTCTGAATTGAGCAGACCACTCTTACCCAGTCCAAAGATCAGGGCCTGATCCATCACCGTTATTTATCTCACTGCCCCATCCCAGCTCAGAACCTGGCTATATGCAAATCAGTCTGTCCCTGGCCCAGTGCATCATGGGAACAGGGCAGACTAAACTACCAAGCCAATTCTTCACCAGAAAGGAGACAAGCTACCGGGGACCGGTTTCTGGCATTTCAGCCGTCTTCGGCCCGGCTTGCTTGAATCCTGATGGAGCAGTGAGAAAGGGACTCATGTCTGAGTATACCCTGCCACACCTATAGTGGCCAAAATCGATTCAGAAAAGGGGGTGGTGATGAACAGAGTGTCTGAATTGAGCAGACCACTCTTACCCAGTCCAAAGATCAGGGCCTGATCCATCACCGTTATTTATCTCACTGCCCCATCCCAGCTCAGAACCTGGCTATATGCAAATCAGTCTGTCCCTGGCCCAGTGCATCATGGGAACAGGGCACACTAAACTACCAAGCCAATTCTTCACCAGAAAGGAGACAAGCTACCGGGGACCGGTTTCTGGCATTTCAGCCGTCTTCGGCCCGGCTTGCTTGAATCCTGATGGAGCAGTGAGAAAGGGACTCATGTCTGAGTATACCCTTGTGGTAAATAGTTGATTTACCGTCCTAATTTCTATGCAGGTAAGTACTTAAAAAAAAAATAACTCAATCGGAAAGAAAGACGCAGAGTCCGTGGTGTTAGAGTTCTTAGGGGTTTTATTCCTTAAAGGAATGGTCTTAGACCTGGATATCGGATTCCTGACACCTCTGGGGTTCAGGAAGGGATAGAGCAATGCTTTATTGACAATACATAGCTTTTATACTTAAATCACATAATGCAAACCAATACAGTAGGCGTAACAGCTGAGAGAAACAAGATAAGAGCATACACGTGTTAGCAATACGTAATCAGAAGGCGTGAACATAGGGGTGTGTGCTAGAAGACGTCACCTAAAAGTGTCGTAAGTGGGTTGGTTCATAGCAGAGTCTTGCAGTGTCAGCAGAAAACTAAGATCTGGATGCGCGCGCAGCTGCATGACGTGTTATTGACGTGAAACTGGAGGGTGCAGGGGACTTGACATTTACACTAGAGGAAAAGAGACAGAAGTCTGGCATGTCAGATCAACTCGTACCTATATCATATCTGATATCTGATGTTTGGGAACCATATTATCTGGAAGGATAGGTCTCTTGGACAGAGGCTATTCTATACTGACTGTGAGTGCGTGTATAAGCGTCTAAGTGTCTGCATGAGATGCGAGGGGGCATGGGCCTACCATGGTAACAGGGCTATGAATTACTTGCACGGAGACAGTAAGGCCGGGCCCTTTGCTCTGCAGCTGGAAGGATGTTTACTTGAACTAGTAGGCAGGAATGCATTTTCGAGGAGCGGAGCAGATAATTCGAAGGTTGAATACAGTCTTGGCAGGCAACAGGCTGAGCTAAGCGCCGTGAGCCGCGCAGGGAGTAAGGCAGAGGTCACGGGTACAGAGACAGACCCAGGCTGAGGCATTCAGAGTCTGAAGGCAGGAAAAGGCTCGATGGCAGAAAACAGGGCCTAGCTCGCACAGAGCCAGAAACACGAAAAGTGCACCATACAAAGACGGTGGCAAGGCATACTTAGGAACGGAATATTCAACCCGTTCAGGGCGGATCTGAAAGAGTACATGTTAACGTTGGACGCAAATGTATTTGCGTCTTCATAGCTGACACAGAAGGGAAGTTACATGCACTTTAAGCTCGTACATGGAAACGGTGGGGTACTCGTTAGGGAACATATCTTGACCATAAAATTTATATTTCCTCATTCCCTCCTTGTTCCCTACGGACCCTTCATGATATATCGATCCTCATGAATCGTTCAGTCTGTTCATGTAATATCATTTGCTCATCTTTCTTCTTTTCACGTTTTGAATGAAAACTGGAATGCGGAATGCATGAAGTGGCGCACAGACCACAAATCGCTGGCCCACATTGTAGGCACAGGCAGCAACTGAATACTATGACAAGGGCAATGCCTAGGAAGGATAGGATCTTCCATCCCCAAGCGGTCAACGTTGTCCAGAACCAACCGGACCAAGTCCAGGTGCCTGGATTCTGATGTATCAAACTTGCAATTTTATGAAGACGTGTGATAGCTTTATATACTGTTGGCGCGTTTTCTGGAATGAAAACACAGCAACTTGACCAGATGACCTTACAGGCTCCACCCCGATCTGCTAGGATGACGTCAATAACAAGACGATTTTGAAGAACAACAACCCGCATGGCGGACTGCTCCTCTGTTAAGTTGCCTAGAGCGGAAGTAGTTTCATTCACTACTGCTTCGAGGGTTCTAGTTAGTTTCCTTATCAATTTACTATTTGATACAGTGCCTAGATAGGGGAAGAAACCTTTATTGAAATCTGTATATTGCTCCCATGCCGTTTCAGTGTAGTCGACAATCGGGAGATCTCTTCGGAGTCTATTGTTTACTAGATTTGTATTTCTGTGATAGTCAGGAGGGGCTAGGAAAACAGGGGGCAGAAGGAATGCAATGTAACAGGTACCATCCCAATCTGGAGGTAAGCGTGTGTATGTGGTATGGCCACAAACAAAGTAGGAATGACGAGTAGCTCTAAATGTAGACTTGCCTTGATCACGGAATTCGATCATGGTAGTACATTTACTATGACCTAAGTGTACGGAACCCTTCTTTCTGACACATAAATCCCCAGTAACTGGTAGTACTGACATAGCAGGGAGAACTGGTGCAGCTTCGGATTCAACAGTAAGAATCATGAGGTTAATTGTATAATTACCTAATCCATATACTTCATTTTCTAGATCAGTTCCTGTCCTAATGGGAAGTCCCTTCTTGTCTGGGTAACAGGCGTTAAGCAGAACTAAGTTCAGGTTTCCCCAAACCCAATTTCCTTCGAAAACAGCAATATCAGAATCTAAGGAATTAATCAATCTAAACCATGCTCCACAGGAGCCATTGTGAGTGAACGGGTATGGAAAGAGAGGCAGAACTCCCTTGTATTTCTGGTAGGGAGGGAGTCGGCCACATATCCAACAGTTTGTAGCATTATTGGTCTGATGGGAGTGATGTAACATACTAATGAATGTATTGTTGCGCAGCGCAAGTCTGTAAGATAACTCGTGTAAGGGTAATTCACTAAAAGAATGTTCGGCAAAAACATTGTAAGCAGATTGTGTATGCTTGAAAATAGGGTAATATACGTGCAGCAATATACTAGCAGCAATAATCAGAAGGCTCAGAAAAAACATAACCAACAACGTCACTATACAGTGACTACGAAGTGATTTACAGTACGCATGTTTCTTGAGTTGTCTCTCTCTCTCTCTATCTCGATCTAGGGGATACATGTCAGAGACTAATTTAACCGATTCACCTAGGGGAGGACTTAAACAATTAAACTGTCTGACTTGCTAGACCGTAACTTGAGTCTATATTCTTCGGAAGCGGTTTTCTCAACCAGGGGGAGTTTTGAATCAGTCTGTGGAGGAAGGCAGGGCTTAGAGTCCAAGTCCGAAGGGAGTCCGTGAAACTTTTTGACGTGGCTCGAGTGCAGCCACCCTTTTCTGCCCTCCACTTTAACGGCGGTCCTCGTCGACAGAAGAACCAACTTCGGGGTTTGCCAGCGGGGCTCCAACGGACTTCTCCGGTCGAAGTTACGGACGAAGACAAAATCGCCAGGGACCACTTCATGGGGCTTCACCTCGGTGTTGTCGGGAAAGGCTGCGGCAACCTGTGAACGACATGATTGGAGTGCAGACATCAAGGAGGCAAGGTAATCTGTCAGCATATTACAATCGACATCGGTTATTTTCTTAGGCATGGGCGTCCCCCACATATTTGGTGGTCGGCCAAAGACCACTTCATGCGGGGATAGCCCTGATCTCGAATGTGGGACCATTCTCATGTAGAACAACGCAACTGGCAGGGCGACTATCCAGTCGACCCCTTTCTCTTTACATATTTTGGCGAGCCGTATTTTTAGTGTCTGATTATGTCTCTCTACAAGGCCAGCCGCCTCGGGGTGTCGGACGCAATGGAATTTCCACTGGTATCCTAGCAGGAGTGAAACCTGCTTCATGAGCTCGGACGAGAATGGCTGTCCGTTATCTGAGTACACGATACAAGGCAAGCCGTACCGTGGGAAGAATTCTCGAACCAACTGCCTGGCAGTGGTCGGGGCAGTGTAATCTGGGACTGGATATGCTTCGGTCCAACGGGAAAGTGCACAAACAACTACGAGGACATACTTGAATCCTCGACAACGTTCCATCTGGATATAATCCATCTGGAGGACTTCAAAAGGGTGATCGGGAGGATGAAATCCACCTCGCTCTACAGGGACGCTTTTACCTGGATTGAACTGACAACAGATCATGCAAGTACGCACTTTCTGTTTTGCTGCTGCTCGTAAATGTTTGTTGTACCAGAGATTCTGTAAACTGTCTAACATGGCTTTTTCTCCCAGGTGTGCGGGACTATGTGCTGTATTTATTATGACTTGAACCATAGAGTCGGTGAGAAACCATGTAGATTTTCCCTTCGTCATCCATCCCTGATCTGTCTGGATCCCTCCTAGTTCGATCCATTTCTTGATTTCATCTGGGGTCGCATGTGTCTGAATGTCGATTACATCTAGTGTGGGATCCCTGACTGTCATACAATGTGTCGGTACTATTGTCTTTGTTACATCAGTTGTCTGCGTGTGAGTCAATGCTGTATGTTTTGCTGTCTGGTCTGCCAGGTCGTTACCCTGGGAGATAGAATCTGTGACTTTAGTATGTGCTTTACACTTCATGATGGATATGCCTGACGGCAAATGTATTGCTTCTAACAGTGCTTGAATGAGGGGACCGTGTTGGATCTTGGCACCGTGAGAGGTTAAGAAACCTCGTTCTTGCCATAACATTCCGAAGTCGTGTACGACTCCGAAAGCATAACGTGAATCTGTGTATATGTTAACATTTCTGTTCTTGGCTAGTATGCAGGCTCGGGTCAGAGCGATGAGCTCTGCTGCTTGAGCGGACAGGGTATCGATACGGTGTGTTTCCTTGACTTCAGTTTCAGTGGTCACTGCATATGCGGCCACTAATTCTCCTGTGCTTGTTCTCATACATGAACCATCCACGTAAAGTGTCAGGTCTGGATTTGTCAGTGCAACATCTGTTAAGTCTCGTCGGGGCTTTGTTACTGCATTAATGATCTCTATACAATCATGCGGGGCTGAATTTGTCATAATCGAGGGTAACAATGTTGCGGGATTTAGAATGTTACAGCGTCTGATTTCTATGTGTGGCTGGAATAGCGTTAATTCATAACCTGTCAGTCGTGCTATAGTCAAGTGTTGAGTCTGGGTTCGGTTTAGAAGGACTTCTACAGAATGTGGAACTTGTACCGTCAATGGGTGTCCTAATACTATTGAATCGCTTTGTCTGATTGCTAGGGCTGTCGCTGCGACTGATTTTAAGCACGCAGGTAGTGCTTGGGCCACTGGATCCAATGTACTTGAAAAATAAGCGCAAGGCTTATGTGAACCTGCTTGGTCTTGTGTGAGGACAGACAACGCTGTACCATCACGTTCTGTAACAAAAAGTGTAAAAGGTTTGCTGTAACATGGTGTCGCTAAAACTGGTGCTTGACATAAAGCTTTCTTTAATTCCTCAAAAGCCTGTGTATGTTCCTGAGTCCAAGGGAGGACAGTCGAAGTCGCTGCCTCCTGTGTTGTCAACTGAATGAGTGGTTTAGCTAGAAATGCATACTGAGGAATCCATTGTCTGCAGTACGAGGTGAGGCCTATAAAGGCCCGCACTTCCTTTTGTGTCTGGGGCTGTGGCATGTTTACAATTAACTGGATGCGGTCAGGAGTGAGCTGTCTCCCCACTTTGGACAGCAAGTGACCCAAGTACACAACTTGCTGAACACAGAATTGTAGCTTCGAAGGAGACACCTTGTGTCCCTTGTCAGCCAGGAAATGCAAAACTGTCAGTGATGCTTGTTCACATTCGGGTTCACTTCGTGCGGTGATCAGCAGATCATCGACGTACTGTAGCAAGGCAGTGTTAATTGGCATTTGAATACTGTCAAGTTGTCTTTTCAGTGCTTGGCTATAGATGCTGGGGCTTTCTGTGAATCCTTGAGGTGCGCGTGAAAATTTGAAACTTCGTCCATTTAAACTGAATCCGAAGAGATATTGGCTCTCTGGATCAATTGGTACACTGAAGAAGGCGTTCTTGAGGTCAATTACAGTAAAGAACATCGCTTCTGAATCAATGGCAGTCAATAAGGATGAGATGTCAGGGACCACAGGATACTGCGGTACAATGCATTTATTCAGTTCTCGTAAATCAATCACCAGCCGATATACTGGCGGTGCATTGGGATCAGTACGTTTAAGAATCGGAATGATAGGGGAATTACAGATATTGGAGTTGGTCTCTACGACCACTCCTTGGGCAATGAGCTCTTCAATGATTTCCAGTAAAGCCACTACAGCATCAGGTGGTAACTTGTATTGTCTGATTCGAGGTAAAACAACTCCTTGTTTGAGGGTTACACGGTATGGTGTAATCTGCATGCAACCTACATCGGTTGGGCCTTGTGCCCACAGGTGTTTCGGTACATTTTTCAATCTGACATCAAACTCTCGTAGTACATAGTGACCCTTAAAGTCACGCAGAAAAAGTCGAACTCCTTCCGGAGAACAACATATCACCGCTCCTAGAGCCTTCAGCGTCTTGATTCCTAACAAGTTTTCTGGACATGATTTCGTGAGTAACAAGTCTGTAATACGTGACAATGGACCTACTGCTAGGGGAACAGGTTTCGATACTTCATTTACAATAGGCTGTCCTGAAAAACCAAGGGAAACATTCTGTGAGCCTGAGAGGGGTGCCCCTGGGACTTCATCATGGCTGATTGTTGTGCGGCTTGCCCCTGTGTCAATTAAAAACTTTCTGTCTTTTCCCAATACTTGACTATGTACATAAGGACCCTCTTGATCCACGGGAATTTCAATAAGAGGCAAGCCAACTTCCCTCTCTAGGCTGTTTCATGTGTATCGCTGAGAATCGGGATAATCAGATTGGGCATACTGGTACATCTGTTGTGAAACTTGCTGAGTCGCGGCAATGGGCTGTGGCTGTGTTACCGATACGGTCTGTGCTGTATGTGGTGGCGCATGCGTAGGCTGTATATTCTGTGAAGTCTGTTGCTGGACCTGGTCTTGTCTAGGCTGACGTGGTCTTTCTTTAGTTTTACCTGTTGCTATATTGTGTTTCAGGACTGCACATTCATGTACGTAGTGACCTGGCTGCTTGCAATAGTTGCATGTCCCTTTAACGGGAGCTGCTGAATTACTTGTCTGTGTCGCACCCTTTTTCTGACCGTCGGCTGGAACCGACTGGGCTACTAACATTTTCATTTTCGTGTCTTTCATGCGTCTCTGTTCATGATCTTGTTCTTCTCTAATTCTATTCTGGTGGTATTGTAACATTTGTAACATCTGGGATGGCGTATTTGCTTGCCATGTACTTTCAACTTTATATACACGGTTCTTAACTGGTGTCAGGGAATTCTCGACTAACTTTGTTACAAAAAGGTGCGGTACGACTCGCTACCTGGTTTCAGGCCACTATTAATAATGAAACATTTCTCGAATCTTGAATAGAAGTCACTAGTATCTTCATCGTGTTTCTGTTTACAGGCTGAGATTGCATCCCAGTCTTCCTTTTTAGTTGTCAATAATCTTGGCAAAACCTGTACTATTAAACCTGGTAATGCTTTAGCTTTGTCCCCAAGGCCTAGCCCTGGAGTACGACCTTTTTCCTCGTCCTCTATTTCAGTCCAAATAATCTTTTTATCTCCCACCTCCCATTCTTTTTCCTTGAGTTTCTCGTAAATGCCCGTGGGCAGCAGTACTTTTAACAATTTCATAATATCCGTATACGTGTAATCTCCCATGAGTAACATGTCTTTAAGTTCTCGGTGAAAACCTGCAGGGTCTTTATCGTGACAGGGTACTAGTTTCTTCATTTCTAACAATTCTAACTTTGTCAAAGGTGTGTACACAAACACACGTTCCAAGGTATTATTGGAATTCATAACTGGGTGTACTTCTCGTAAAGGATTCTGTCTGTCAAAATGGAACATTTTTCTTTCTGGGGGAGCTGAAACATATTGTGGGCCTAAGAAAGCGTTATATCTGTGCCGTTGTTCTAGAATTATTTGAAATAACCTGGTACTTAGGCCTCTCCATCTATTCATAAGTAGTGCTTCTAATGTATCAGGTAAGGGACCTGGATCAGAATGTTGATTTCTGTATAACGTGAGGAGGTGCTGAATCATGTATACACCAGCTAATTTCTGCTCGTCTGGGGGAAAGGTTCAGAAATGTCTGTGCTACTGTATCATCATTGTATGTGTCGGAATTGTCAGCCCATAGTACTGCTGACCGGGCTAGTTCTTGTTCATCCATAGAATTGAGTACATGGTACCCCATTCGTTCTTGAAGTCTTTTATCGGTAACCTGAAACAGATATTCGGGAGAACTTGGCTTTGATATGCCAGAGAGAAAAACTCTCTTGCTTTCTGGGCGGATGCCTTTCTTAAGGTAATGTCCCTTGCCTACATACGCTATCATTTCTTTAGTCGTTCCGGGTTCTTCAGGCCCGTCTTCCTCAGAAGAGGAGTCATTCCTGTCACTTTCTTTTTCCTTTTCTTGTTCTCTTCTGTGTATTTCGATTACTGTTTTTCTGATTTTCTTGTACATGCTCGCTATACAATTCAGTTTATCATGATTTCCCTCGGCTATATTTTGACCCCACCTGTTTAGTGCTTCCATCTCTTCCTTGTCTGCTCCAGGCCTGTCTCGGTCTCTTATTAGGCAATTTATGAAAAAACGTAATATACAACCTTGAGTGTCAACTTTCTGGTGAGCCAGGGCCTCTTTAATACTTTCAGGATCTTCCCCAGTCTGGACAAAATGATATATTCTATCTAGATGATCAGCCATCCCTGGGAATAACACTAGGTAATCTGTAGCTTGTCGTAAGCGTATTGATGCTATCAACATTCTATCGTCTTTACCAGGTACTGGATCGTATCTGCAAATTGGAAGGGGTTCTTTAAGCATGTCAAAACCTGGTGATTGAGGTGTACGTTGCCTCGTTAAATCCCTAATGTTTAATCTGTGTGTTGATGGCGGGGTCTGAAGACCTCCTCTCGCACCTCCTGAGGCAGAGGCTTGAGCATTATTTCTCTGTGGAGTCTGTACGTGTACCTGAACTTGTCTCTTATTCTGATCAGGCCCAAACGGATTTAGTATATTAATCTTATTTGTGGGAAGTGGTGGAGGTGGAGGAACAGGTGGAACAGGCTGTCGAGCGGGTGAACTTTGTTGCGGTACGGGCTGAGCATTGTCTTGGAGTAGGTTGCCACTACCGTCACCGTCAGTAGGCGGTACGTGGGCACGTGGACTGGTGTAAGCAGGAGCCACATCGTCTAGATAGAAAGTAAGGAATATGTCTTTTGTGGTCTTGTGGCTTACTTTAGTCGGAACTAATGGGGGCGGCAGATCTTTCGGTATTTCTGAAGTGGCTTTAGGCAAACCCTCGGCCACCAAATACATGCCATTTGCAAGAGTGTTTCGCATACGGTCTACTTGTTCTGCTTTTACTCGGATACCTTCAGCAACTAACTCGTTTTCTCGGACCTCGTCTGACTCTTCTCTATGTTTTTCTGCTTTTCGAAATGCTTTTTCTGTACGTTTATGCGATTCTTTACGCCACAATTCTATGGCATCTTTCTGGGATGGTCTGGCTTTCTTTTTCCATAGCGCTTCCTCTACTCTCATGATGCACTCGGCATCCCATGTTCCTGTAACGGGCCATCTGTGTTTCTCTTCTAAGTGCTTGGTATAATCGGCCCATAAATCTAGATACAGTATGGCGTCTAAGCCATGCTTGTGATACATAAAGTTTCCAGGAGTGTCCCTAGGTGGGACAGGAATTTCTTCTTCTAATATCCCTTTCCTAGTTCCTATCTGTCTTAATTTATTGAAAAACGGCATGTTGTTACTTGATTCTGGATACTCGATACTTGTTACTTATTCTGACCACAGTTAGTTACACAAAAACACAGTAATGTACATAAAACAGTCACTCATACCACGACATTAATCACATGAAACATTTTGAAGACACATTTACTACCCTTAATGCTAGATGTGGTGCTAAACAGCACAGATACACTGCCAGGGACAGTGCAAAAACTTGAATGTCAGATGTACTGCTAAACAGCACAGATACACTGTCTAAAACAGTGCAGACCGTGTTTGTGTACCCAAACCCGTCTTTACCGGATACATAATAATGCACCCGTCTAGATGCGTCCCCAGCAACGGTACTCACCGGGAAGCATGGAACAGAAGGCCTCGGAAAACTCGACTGGACTGGACCGGACTGGACTCGACTCGACACGTGAATACTTCGGAACTTCGGAACTGGTGGGCCTCTTGACACCTCGGACCTTGCTTCTTTCGGCTAGGCTCTGGTCGGGATCCTCCGCACTCCTCACCGCCTCGTCTGGGTGCTGATCGCAGTCTCCGTCACCTCCGTAGGCCTGAGGGAGATACAGGAAATCCTGCGGGTACGCGTAACTTGTCCTTCTCGACTGTGGCAGGGGGCCAAGGCTGCAACGCACCTACCGGCGCGTGAGGTGGGGGAGGGGTCCCTGTTCGGGCACCAAATTAATGTGGTAAATAGTTGATTTACCGTCCTAATTTCTATGCAGGTAAGTACTTAAAAAAAAAATAACTCAATCGGAAAGAAAGACGCAGAGTCCGTGGTGTTAGAGTTCTTAGGGGTTTTATTCCTTAAAGGAATGGTCTTAGACCTGGATATCGGATTCCTGACACCTCTGGGGTTCAGGAAGGGATAGAGCAATGCTTTATTGACAATACATAGCTTTTATACTTAAATCACATAATGCAAACCAATACAGTAGGCGTAACAGCTGAGAGAAACAAGATAAGAGCATACACGTGTTAGCAATACGTAATCAGAAGGCGTGAACATAGGGGTGTGTGCTAGAAGACGTCACCTAAAAGTGTCGTAAGTGGGTTGGTTCATAGCAGAGTCTTGCAGTGTCAGCAGAAAACTAGGATCTGGATGCGCGCGCAGCTGCATGACGTGTGATTGACGTGAAACTGGAGGGTGCAGGGGACTTGACATTTACACTAGAGGAAAAGAGACAGAAGTCTGGCATGTCAGATCAACTCGTACCTATATCATATCTGATATCTGATGTTTGGGAACCATATTATCTGGAAGGATAGGTCTCTTGGACAGAGGCTATTCTATACTGACTGTGAGTGCGTGTATAAGCGTCTAAGTGTCTGCATGAGATGGGAGGGGGCATGGGCCTACCATGGTAACAGGGCTATGAATTACTTGCACGGAGACAGTAAGGCCGGGCCCTTTGCTCTGCAGCTGGAAGGATGTTTACTTGAACTAGTAGGCAGGAATGCATTTTCGAGGAGCGGAGCAGATAATTCGAAGGTTGAATACAGTCTTGGCAGGCAACAGGCTGAGCTAAGCGCCGTGAGCCGCGCAGGGAGTAAGGCAGAGGTCACGGGTACAGAGACAGACCCAGGCTGAGGCATTCAGAGTCTGAAGGCAGGAAAAGGCTCGATGGCAGAAAACAGGGCCTAGCTCGCACAGAGCCAGAAACACGAAAAGTGCACCATACAAAGACGGTGGCAAGGCATACTTAGGAACTGAATATTCAACCCGTTCAGGGCGGATCTGAAAGAGTACATGTTAACGTTGGACGCAAATGTATTTGCGTCTTCATAGCTGACACAGGAGGGAAGTTACATGCACTTTAAGCTCGTACATGGAAACGGTGGGGTACTCGTTAGGGAACATATCTTGACCATAACATTTATATTTCCTCACCCTGCCACACCTATAGTGGCCAAAATCGATTCAGAAAAGGGGGTGGTGATGAACAGAGTGTCTGAATTGAGCAGACCACTCTTACCAAGTCCAAAGATCAGGGCCTGATCCATCACCGTTATTTATCTCACTGCCCCATCCCAGCTCAGAACCTGGCTATATGCAAATCAGTCTGTCCCTGGCCCAGTGCATCATGGGAACAGGGCAGACTAAACTACCAAGCCAATTCTTCACCAGAAAGGAGACAAGCTACCGGGGACCGGTTTCTGGCATTTCAGCCGTCTTCGGCCCGGCTTGCTTGAATCCTGATGGAGCAGTGAGAAAGGGACTCATGTCTGAGTATACCCTGCCACACCTATAGTGGCCAAAATCGATTCAGAAAAAGGGGGTGGTGATGAACAGAGTGTCTGAATTGAGCAGACCACTCTTACCCAGTCCAAAGATCAGGGCCTGATCCATCACCGTTATTTATCTCACTGCCCCATCCCAGCTCAGAACCTGGCTATATGCAAATCAGTCTGTCCCTGGCCCAGTGCATCATGGGAACAGGGCAGACTAAACTACCAAGCCAATTCTTCACCAGAAAGGAGACAAGCTACCGGGGACCGGTTTCTGGCATTTCAGCCGTCTTCGGCCCGGCTTGCTTGAATCCTGATGGAGCAGTGAGAAAGGGACTCATGTCTGAGTATACCCTGCCACACCTATAGTGGCCAAAATCGATTCAGAAAAGGGGGTGGTGATGAACAGAGTGTCTGAATTGAGCAGACCACTCTTACCCAGTCCAAAGATCAGGGCCTGATCCATCACCGTTATTTATCTCACTGCCCCATCCCAGCTCAGAACCTGGCTATATGCAAATCAGTCTGTCCCTGGCCCAGTGCATCATGGGAACAGGGCAGACTAAACTACCAAGCCAATTCTTCACCAGAAAGGAGACAAGCTACCGGGGACCGGTTTCTGGCATTTCAGCCGTCTTCGGCCCGGCTTGCTTGAATCCTGATGGAGCAGTGAGAAAGGGACTCATGTCTGAGTATACCCTGCCACACCTATAGTGGCCAAAATTGATTCAGAAAAGGGGGTGGTGATGAACAGAGTGTCTGAATTGAGCAGACCACTCTTACCCAGTCCAAAGATCAGGGCCTGATCCATCACCGTTATTTATCTCACTGCCCCATCCCAGCTCAGAACCTGGCTATATGCAAATCAGTCTGTCCCTGGCCCAGTGCATCATGGGAACAGGGCAGACTAAACTACCAAGCCAATTCTTCACCAGAAAGGAGACAAGCTACCGGGGACCGGTTTCTGGCATTTCAGCCGTCTTCGGCCCGGCTTGCTTGAATCCTGATGGAGCAGTGAGAAAGGGACTCATGTCTGAGTATACCCTGCCACACCTATAGTGGCCAAAATCGATTCAGAAAAGGGTGGTGATGAACAGAGTGTCTGAATTGAGCAGACCACTCTTACCCAGTCCAAAGATCAGGGCCTGATCCATCACCGTTATTTATCTCACTGCCCCATCCCAGCTCAGAACCTGGCTATATGCAAATCAGTCTGTCCCTGGCCCAGTGCATCATGGGAACAGGGCAGACTAAACTACCAAGCCAATTCTTCACCAGAAAGGAGACAAGCTACCGGGGACCGGTTTCTGGCATTTCAGCCGTCTTCGGCCCGGCTTGCTTGAATCCTGATAGAGCAGTGAGAAAGGGACTCATGTCTGAGTATACCTTGCCACACCTATAGTGGCCAAAATCGATTCAGAAAAGGGGGTGGTGATGAACAGAGTGTCTGAATTGAGCAGACCACTCTTACCCAGTCCAAAGATCAGGGCCTGATCCACATCCAAGACACATTCACATCTCAAATGATCCAACTGGTAAGTGTAGTCTCCTGAGTTAGCCCACCTACTTCAAAGACGTGGTCACCCTGACTGTCCTCTTTTCAGAGTTCCTCTCTTTTAAACATGAAACTTGATGCTCAGAGACAAGAGTCAAACTTTTATGTTTTTGCTTTAACTTTACTCTTCTACCCAGCCCCACTCTTTCCTTCCCAATGCTACAGTGCAGTTTAACATCCGTTGCATTGCCCATAGGCAGTCAAAAGGACCTCAGCACTGTTCATCCTGCCCTATGTCCCTCTTGTCTCTCTCCACATCTCTCTGCCTTCTCTCCCATTCCCTGTCATCCTCCTGTTTCATTTTTCTCAACCTGCCCCTTTCCACCCCATACGTTTCACCTTTGTCTCGTTTAATTATTAATATTGTCTCCTTGGCACATCCTGATCTTCCCTGCTTTTTCTAAATGTCCTCACTACAAATGCAGATCAAAAGGACATACCAAAATGACATTGAAGCAATGAACATCAAGAAGATGTTCACAACAATTCGCACTTTGGAAATGAAGAGAGCGTGACATTGAGCGGGGATAAGAAGACGAGGTAAATAGAGATTAGCACCAGGTCTCCAAGCTCTTGCAGTGCAAAGTCAATAAAAAAATCACCATTCAAAAGGGTGAAGTCTGCTCGGTATCAAGAAGTTCATTTCAGTGCCTATTTTGTTAAGGAGAGGAAATTGGTTGTTCTTCTGGGAGTAGGATGAACACTTAGAAGACATAAATTCCACAGAGAATAGAAGGATCTTGTGGATACATAGAGTGGAGCTCTGACACTAAAAGAGCGTATCATCTTGTAGAGCTGAACTCACTCCTCTGCAGATAGAGCTGAGCTCCAGCACCGATGCAGCCAGTCCCTGCATGCATAGTGCTGAACCCATGCACAGCTAGAGCAGAGACGGTATACCCATAGGTAATTTCTTTCATTGAGCTGGAGCTGAGTTCCTGCATACATAGCCCTTCGACTTTGGGCAAATAGAGCTGAGCTCCACTGCAGACAGTGGCGAGCCCCTGTGCAGATACAGATCATGATAAGCTAGTTCACAGCCAGAGTTGAGCTCTTTCAGCGTTCATTCCTATAATGCAGGGGTCTCCAAACCGGTCCCGGAGGGCCGGATCCATGCCAGATTTTTAAAATAACTACATGTATCTCAATGGGGATATCCAAAAAATCTGGCATGGATCCGGCCCTGCGGGACCGGTTTGGCCGGTCCTAGAGGGCCGGATCCATGCCAGATTTTTAAAATACCTACATGTATCTCAATGGGGATATCCAAAAGATCTGGCATGGATCCGGCCCTCCAGGAACGGTTTGAAGACTCCTGCTATAATGTAAACCCCGAGGTTCTAAAGGGAAATGAGGAACCAGGACCAGCTAATATTCTGTGAGGGTATCACACGTCTCTAACCCAGGTTAATCTTCCTGGTAGGGAGTGAGGAGGAGAAGGTGGGAGGAAAGATGACAGTGACAGAAAAGTGAGTGAGAGAAGCGATTGAAGAGAAAGACAAGGTAGATAATAATGAAAGAGAATTAAGCACATGTGCGAATATGGACAGAAAGGTGAGAAAGAAATGAGGAGAGTGTGACTGAGATGGAAAAGAACAGAGATGCAGGGGCGTAACACAGGCCCCAGCAGCCTCCGCGGGTCTGGGGGCCCCCAAGCTCCAGAGAGCCCCCTCAGCACAGCACTCTGGCTGCAGAGCTCCTGATTGAGCCCGGAGGGGGCCCCTCCACGTGCCTTGCAGGGATGGAGTGCAAAATAGGAGCTAGCAGAGTGAGAGATTAATGAACACCACCACAACAATAATGATAAGGCAAACAGCTCGCCCTGGAGAGTGTCCTGGTGCCGGTAAGCAGGGGTTATGAAAGCTGTGACTGAGACTTGTCCAGGTGAAGAGTCATGTATTCCGTTTCTTGCAGAGCTCAAGTACTGAGGAGGCAGCTCAAATGGGATGGGGTCAGTTGTTCCAGGTTTTGAACACAAGGTAGATGACGCATAGCTGCCAAGATTTCAGATTTGTATGTGTGGCTTTTTCAAAGTTTCAGTGGAATTATGAGTGACATTTCAACAACTATGAGTGACACTTTCTCACAAGCAAAATTAAGCAATGAAGAGGAGGGAAGCACATAAATATCATAAATTACACCCATTTGAGCAAGAAGAAACACTAAGAAGATCTCTGAATGGCTGCAAAGCACCAGAAATGGAAGGACAGGAGAGGCTGAGAGAGGCTCAGAGAGGCACACTCACAGCCTAGGGGTCACTGCCCGGCCGCATGCTGTCTATTATTAAAATATACACTGAGTAGTATAATAAAAGACTAAAAGCCTGATTCATGAAGCCGAAATGGGCTCGCAAAGGGCCAGATTCTGAGAATCTGGCCCTTTGCGAGCTCTCTTTTTGCATTTGGGATTCATCATCCCAAATGCAAAAATCGGTAATAGCGATTTCGCTATTTTGCGATGATTTACATTTAAGGAATCTCAATTTGAGATTCCTTAAATGCAATTCATCATCCATTTTAAAATTGCGAATTCGCAATTTCGGCCCGCTATTTACCGCGAGGTCAAACCTCGTGGTAAATAGCGAAAACTTAGAAAAATGCTTTTAAAAGCATTTTTCTAAGTTGCATGTTACACACACACATGTCCTTTGGACATGTGTGTGCGCAACACCTGTTCGTATTTACTGTTATGGGGTGCTACAGGGTGTCCTTTGGACACCCCTGGCACCCTTTAAATCGCAATCTTATTTGCGATTAGCAAATTGCTAATCGCAAATAAGGAATACTCCCCATTCATTCCTATGGGCCTTTTGGCCCACAGGAATGAATGGGGAGTTATTCCTTATTTGCGATTAGCAATTTGCTAATCGCAAATAAGGAATATGTAGGAATCCCTTTTGTTTTTGCGATTCCTACATGAATGCCATTTTGCGAGTCTGAAATAGCGATTCCTTATGATTCGCTATTTCAAACTCGCAAAACGGCACTATGATGAATCAGGCTGTAAGTTCCACAAGCTATTGGCCTTTTAAGCAATTAACACATATTTTGCGCCACAAATAATGTTTACTTAGTTGAATTAGGATAAATACCCTGTACCTGCGCTTACTCTCTCAGGCACTTTTCCTGCAGAATGCAGACGCCTCATCACGGCAGCTGCTGAGGTGGCGCCACGGCCCTGTGGGTCAGGTCGTGTCTCTCCCGCTCGAATGTACAGTTACACTCCCATGCAACCTATATTTCCTGCACCAACTCCACCTACTGGCTGTAGTGGCAATGGCTGGCCTCATACTGAGTTACTCAAGTTCAAGTTGCATGAGCGGGATCCCATATTCCCGCATTAACTATCATCAATGTGGCAGTTGAGAAGGAGGACAGACCTGTAACTCTCTGCAGTCTGTGTGGTTCACGAAGCCGCCAGTGGCGGGCGTCATGTGACCTAGTCGCCGGATTTCTATTATTAGATAATTTCCTGTGGCACACATGGTGTGAGCAGCACTGCCATTGCAATTGCAGCCTGTAACTTTATTCTTCTGAACTGCAGCTGCGCAGTGGGCAGCAGCAGCAGGACAACCCACCTTGGTAATAAGTGTGAGTAATGTCCTCTCGGATGTAACAGAGATACTGTTGTAAATAGATGAAGATAGATGACAGGATACTTCTAGTTGATTACATGTAGATTTTAGAATCAATATACAACAGATACACGGTGCAGTGCCGTGTGAATATTGTTACATTGTGTCAGAGTACCAGCCAGAGCAGCCCCAAAGCATGCTGGGAGCAGCGCACACGGTGCACTGCCACTCCAGCTTAATTTCAGTCTTAGTATGATGCGTGAATACCAGCGCTCCAGCTTGACAACTGAGAAGGTGCTTTTATGTGTGACTTTGCACTTCAGTGTGGTGGTGCGGACCACCACACTGAAGTGCGTTAGTCTCACACCTGATTCATGGTACTTGGCAGGGCTGGGGCCAGCTGGTTCTTTGTATGTGGGGTATGTGCGCAAGCAGGATTCTGGCTGAGCAGAAGTGTCTGGCGAGTGTGTTGCGTGTGGATTAGTGAAATATGGAGACAGTGGAGGTCTTTGTCGGTGTGGGGTAATGCAAACACGGGGGAAAGCTTAAGTGAGTGTGAGTTTGGCTGTTGTTTTTGTTTGTCTTTTATCAGTTAGATAGTGATTCTGACAGAGTGTGTTGCCAACGTCTTGCTTGCTGGTGATGAGGGCTGAGGTGACCATGCTGGATGCGCTAACTGGAAGCCATTTGAAGATTACAGGGGGCATTTTGAGGGTATGGAATGAAGAGGTGGTGACTACATTGACTAAAGAAAACTTTACAGCATATTTCTCCCATTTCTTTTGCTCCATTCATAAGAAGTCTGCCTTTCACTGTGTAACTGTGCAGTGCTGTTTATTGATCGTTCCAATACCAATCTCCCAAGAAACATTTTGGTCAACAGCACACATTTCTTTTTAGCCAAATAAGCAATGGGTTGAAGTGAGGTTGTTGCACATGTGACAGATTCACTTTGCAGCTTTATTTTAAGAATTGTAAAAGGTTGTCTAGTCAAGTGTTTCACGTGGAACATCAAACGTAAACCCTTCACATACTGGAGGAGTTTGGCATTTTATATATTCACTTCCCTGGCACGGTTGAAACAGGCAAACTCCAAAGTGAGTGGATGGAGGAGTAAGGCATAAAGCTTGTTAGCGCAGGTGAACTTCAAGAGTGCAATAAGAGGTATTTCTTGCAGAAGCCTCTGTCAGTGCATGTGCTCTAATCATTAATCTATGGTTTGGTGGCACCACAAAAAAAAGGAAGAACTTAAATTGCTGTGCCCCAAAACCATGGTCCCCTCAGTGGACAAAAGCTCTGCATACTCCCCTATACTGCTAGCTGTACCTTCCATTTTCGTATGAGACAGTATCGGGCAGCTGTTTAGGTGCCGGAACATGAGTTCCACACTGACTGAGGGGTGGCAGATGTTGTGCACTGGCTGGAGCTACAGGAACCCTTTGAGAGTGGTGCAGCAGGGTTATGGGCATGTACACACTTCACCACACACTGGGCTACTCCCTGGTCTCCTTCTGGCTATCTCAATGTACTCTTGCAGAAATGTCTTATACTGTTGATACTCATTGTAGTATATACATTTAGTGTATTTCTCTTTAATATTTAGAATGTATTTCCAGCATTGTCTTATGTCACCAGAATGTATTACATCTAAAATTCTGTATCGGACAGTTTGGACTTAGGCTCTTCTTACTTATGAGCTCTTGCAGTGGGCTCCTTCTTTATTTAATGACTTAATAAATAAGTAATTAAGTTATCTACTCCTGGAGTTCCTGTTTATTGCTGGTGTTCCCCACACTAAAATTTGGTACCAGGAGTGGGGTTAAAACACGCCATTTCCAATTTTACTTCGAAGAAGGATTTTCAACTTATTAAAGAGGCCCTTCTCGGGAGTCCACATCAGACCAATCATCATCGTTCCAAGGTTTCCTTTCTTCATATTCTTCAGGATTTTAAGGTCGGTCTACAATTTAAATACATTTTGAAATATTATATCTATATTTTTGAGCACCAGCGCGATCATTCAAATATTGCCTACCGACCATTCAGATTACCTCATCACTGCGGAACGTTCAGCTTTATGATGTGTGCTCCGTTGAAACGCTTTACCTTTGCCTGATGGATACTGGGAAAACGTAATTGCCTGATGGTTTCTGGGAAAATGTCATTAAGTCACGACGTTACAGCCGCCATTTTAAGTTGGGCATCTTACATCGCGCTATTCAAAACAGAAGTCTGATTTCTACTTCCTTTAATGTATGTATTCAACTCTACAGTGCGGAGTTTCTCAACGGGGATCCGCACACCACTCGAATTAACAAGGCATTTACTTTCTTATTTCAGTGTGATGTCACTCCATCGGTGATCCGCACACTACTCGACATTACCATCGGTGAGCCGCACACTACTCGACATTGCTAATTATTTCCTCATAGTGCCTCTCCATCGGTGATTTGCACACCATTTGCATAGCAAATTATCTCTTCGATCTGTTGCTGCGGATTTTATCATTGATTGGCATATCACGGTTACCTTAACTCTGGTAACTCATTTACTATTTATTATTAATATTTTATTTTACTTTTATGAGATATTCAATAACTATTGACTTGTATTTTTCACATTTTTCATACCCACATTCTTGAAACTTTAAGGAAGAGTTTATTAATCTAAAGGAACTTAGACTCAAGTTATTTTCCTTCCTTCTTATCATATATATATATATATATATATATATATATTAGAGTCCACAAACACCCACAGTGCGGAAAGCACTCACAGTTGGCGTTCATCAGGTCAGGTGAGAAGCCCGGTACATCCAGCATCAGCAGAGCATACGCCCTTCTTCATAGGTTAGCTGTTTACAAATGACTGCCCGCATACAAGACTTTCCAGTGTATGTCCCTTTATTTATACAATCACACTCCAATGTAGGTGCAACATCTCGCCAAGTGCATGATGGGACTGGAAGTTCTTCACATAACACCCCAGTGGGCTACAGGCAGTCATAATGTAAAAATCAATAAAATTTCACGGGTGTGCCTTCCACTTCTCCCCTCATTCTGCCATTCGCCAGTTTGTCCCACGCCGCTGAAACGCCGTTCAGCAGCGGAACCGCTAAAGATCTGCGGCGGTGCGCTCCCCGGCCGGGTCGGCCGTATTTTATTAGAGTCCACAAACACCCACAGTGCGGAACGCACTCACAGTCGGCGTTCATCAGGTCAGGTGAGAAGCCCGGTACATCCAGCATCAGCAGAGACCTGACGCGTTTCGGGCATACGCCCTTCTTCATAGGTTAGCTGCTCACAAATGACTGCCCGCATACAAGACTTTCCAGTGTATGTCCCTTTATTTATACAATCACACTCCAATGTAGGTGCAACATCTCGCCAAGTGCATGATGGGACTGGAAGTTCTTCACATAACACCGCAGTGGGCTACAGGCAGTTATAATGTAAAAATCAATAACATTTCACGGTGTGCCTTCCACTTCTCCCCTCATTCTGCCATTCGCCAGTTTTATATATATATATATTTATATTACTTCATACATGGCTACCAGTCAAGGTGTTATACAACCTTCACCATTTTTACAAAAATCTGGAAAACCTGAAATTAAATCTGAATTGGCTAAGAGATTTTGAAAACTACCTCACAGCTATCGATGCTGATGGTTACTCACCTTCAAGAAAAGTAGCATTATTATTAAATCATCTCGGCACAGCTGGTCGTAGAGTTTTCAAAAACTTACTGCATTATCCACCTCCTATAGAGGAAGATGCTACGTGCAATATCTACATTGAATCCAAACTACGGATGGGTAAACGATATTCTGATTCTACAAGTGTATTATTAGAAAGATTCAACTTCGCAATGTGTAAACAAACACAAGACAAATCTGTTGAAGATTATATAGCGTCTCTTTGAGTACTAGCGAAAAGTGCGATTTTGGTGCAAATGTTGATATATACATAAGAGACCAGTTTGTTTTCTACTGTCATTCCAAGAAAATCCAGGAACGTCTTTTGACTTCTATCAACCCAACTTTAGCAGAGACTATAGACATTGCGAGAAGTATTGAAAGATCAATTGTGACTTCTAAAGTACTTTCTACTCATGTTAATCAAAACACAACTATTCCTAATCAACCTTCTATTCCTACCAGTGTTAATATTGTGTCTGATGATAATTCCGTTTGTGCCATTAACAATAAGCAGGGGTCTGGCATTACTAATTATAGACAACAATTCAACAGACAACCATTAAACAAATCTTACAGGAACACTAACCCTCAAAGAACTCAATTAATTTGTTTTAGATGTGGTTCTAAAAATCATATAGGGAACAACCCCAGCTGCCCTGCATTAGGGAAAAAGTTTTCTAAGTGTCAAACATTTGGACATTTCCAAGGTTTGTTTAGCAGTCCGGTTGGTCTCCCTTCATCCAACAGAATTAATATTTCCAACATTACACTAGAAAATTCTGAAACACAAGAATGCATCTCTCAATTTTCCAATTTAGTAGTCACTATCGAGATCCCTGAAAGTTTTAACAAACCTATTAAAAGACCTCTTGTTGACATTTCTATCAATGACATAACCATCTTAGCCATGGCTGACTCAGGTGCTCCTGTGACCATATTGGCTGATAAAACATTTTTTAAATATTGCCTAAAACCATGGTTTTGAGTTCTCCTGACATCAATCCAAAGGCATTTGGAGAACAAGATATTGACCTTATGGGCTATTTTTGGGATGTACTAGAATGTCTAGGTAGATCCATCAGAACAAAGATTTACATAGCTATTAAAGGTAGGGATATACTTGGCTGTAAAGATCTTGCTCTTTTAGGTATTCATCTACGTGCTGGACAAAATCCTCCTATAGTGCTAGGAGAGCTACTATCCTCTATTTTAGCCATTGACCAGTCTGATTTCTCCGTCACAGATTTAATAAAATAATTTCCCAATGTTTTCAAAGACATAGTTGGTAAGGTTAAAGGCTATGAACACAATATCATCTTAAAAGAAAATGCTGTCCATATTACACACAATGTTAGACCTGTGCCACTCAGTATTAGAGATGATCTTAAATCACTACTTAACAATTTACAAAAAGAAGGTATTATTGCTCCCATAAACTCATCACAATGGATTTCTCCGGTCGTTTTACGGAAAAAAAGTAACGGGGACTTAAGATTGTGTGTTGATTTAAGATCTCTAAACCAATGTATCCTTGTTGATTGTCATCATTGACCTCTCATACATGAAATGCTTGCTAAAATTGGTAAATCTACGTTTTTTTCGACAATTGATCTTCACTCTGCTTACCACCAAATCTCTCTTTCTCCTGACTGTCGAGCCCTTACTGCATTTGTTACACCTTTTGGTGCATTCAAATATCTCAAACTTCCTTTTGGGCTTGCATCGGCTGCAAGAGTATTCCAAAAATTGACGGACAATCTTTTTGAAAATTTTCCACAAGTCCAAGCATTCCAGGATGGCATACTCAATCATACAGAAACAAAAGAAGAACACATACACACATTAAACAGTGTTTTGGGCATCCTAGAAGAGAGAGGCATGACAGTGAAAGCCAACAAATGTAAATTACTAGTTAATGAAGTTGAATATTTAGGACATACTATATCTCACGAAGGCATTAAACCAAAATGTTCTAATATTGAAGCTATTCAAAAAGCTCCTCATCTCTATGACAAAAATTCTTTACGTTCCTTCTTAGGGTTGTGTGAATACTATGCAAGATTTGTACCAGGTTATGCACAGTCTATCCAACCATTAAGAAGTTTGCTAAAAAAAAAGGCATGACATTTGTATGGTATGAAACTTTGAATGAAGGTTTTGAAAACGTCAAATTACTCGCTGTGCGTGCCCCTTCTCTCCAACCATATGTATATAATGCCAAATCATTCATATCGGTTGACGCAAGTCAAAGAGGTCTTGGTGCTGTCTTCGGTCAGTGGGTTGATAATAAAGAAAACACCATCGCTTTTGCTTCACGCACTTTAACACCCACTGAAACTAACTATAGCATGATTGAACGTGAGGCACTTGCCATTGTGTGGGCAGTCCAAAAATGTTTAACTTATGTGTGGGGTAACCAATGTCATATTTACACTGATCACAAACCTCTTGTATCCTTGCTATCTGGCAATGGTTTAGGTAAATCTTCAGCAAGACTAGTCAGATTATTGTACAAATTACAAGAATATAACCTTACTATAAAATATATCCAAGGAGGTAAAAATATCCGTGCAGATTGCCTTTCCCGCATACCTTTGGCTGATTTTAGTGAAGGTGAAAATGATGTTCATAAAGATTGTGTAGTTTATGTCATTGATGTCATATCTATGTCTAATGGTAGCATATCTCAACAAGAATGGTTATCAGCTATGCAAACTGACGAAACTCTTAAAAAAGTTAAGATTTTCACTAAAAGTAAATGGCCCAATGTTAATACCTTAAGCAATGATGTTAAACAATTTGCTCAAATAAGTGAGGAGTTGCCTTTCGAAGATGGTGTTTGTCTGAGAAGTGGTTTATTTGTACCTCCCATATCTCTCAGAGAGAAAACTATCAACATCAGTCATGAAGGCCATTAAGGCATCTCTGCAACATGTAAAGAGTTAAGGAAATTTACCGGTGGCCAGGAATTGGTAAACAAGTTACCATGTTTATAGAAAAATACCCAAGCTTTGTGGTTTCTGATAAACACTGGAAAACTCACAAAAAACCATTCCCAAACTCTCCTTGGGAGAAAGTTGCCTTAGACTTTTCAGGACCATTCACCCTATTACCTATTGACACATGATATTGTTTAGTTGCAAATGATTATTACTCCAAATGGATATATTATTCTTTGTAAGCTCAGCCAACTCATCCACGGTCACATCTTTCCTTCAGCAGCTGTTCAAAATTGAGGGTACCCCTGAGTGCATCATTACTGACAATGGCCAACATTTTGTGTCACAACTTGTTTCTGACTTTATGAACACTCATGAAATTAAATATTGCCAAATTGCTTTATACAGTACTTCTTCGAATGGCCTTGTGAAAGAGCCAATTGCTTTATTAAAGAAGGTGTACAAACTACAATAGCAACCAATACCAATGTAAGTGCACTTTTTAGAAAAGAAAATATGGGCTTACCTAACAACACCTCATTCTACTACTGGTGTCACGCCTTTTAAAGCTCTCAGAGGCAGAGAAGCCAGATCTAAATTAATACCTAAATGGTTTTCTAATATAAATACTGGTGTTGAACTAATTCATAAAAGAAACGCCATTATAAACCCTCAAATTGTCAAAGACAGAGTTGCTATCAAACAAGTATTACAGAAAAAAGGTTATTATAAATGTTGTGGTTTAAGCACTACTGACATTAAATGTAATGATTGGGTGCTCATAAAAAACCACACGGGGCACATTATGATGGCGGACGGACCTGAGTCCGTCCGCCACCATAGAGTAGGAGGGAACCTCCGCATGGGCTGCAGAGTTCCCTCCTGTGCAATTAGGATGTGACCGCCACCCTGGCGGTCACATCCTCTATTTTTAACATTGCGGCGGGTGCGGTTTCAAGCTGCACCCGCAGCAATGTTAAAAATGCACGCATTGCATTTGTATGTAGAAAGTGGCAGGCACCGCGTGGTGCCTGCCGCTTTCTGCATACAAATGCAGGGGGGTACCATAGGTACCCCCCATGTGCACCCCCCCCCCCCCCCTTCACCTAGGGGGCCTGCAACGGGCCCCCGCAGTGAAGTTACACATGCTTTTCCACTGCGGAAAAGCCGCCGTGGAAAAGCATGTTTCAGAGCCCATCCTAATCTGGCTGACGGTGTCTGAGAGACACCGTCACCATATTAGTGCTTTTCCACCGCGGTTGTAAGCCAACCGCGGCGGAAAAGCTGCGGACGGAAACTAGGACCCACCAGCCATCCTAATGTGGCGGTGGGTCTTTGGTGGGTCCGCAGAGGATTTTCCGCATCCTTTGGGCCGGCGGTGGCTTCCGCCGGCCCGGAGGATGCGGAAAATCCTCCATCCTAATGAGGCCCAAAGTGTGCAAGGGTCAATCAAAGTTCACCTTACCTGTTCGAGTTGTTAAAGTTACTAAATCTTCAGTGTTTCTGTTCAACAAAGGGTGGTGGAACAGAAACAATATTGTGAAAGTCAATAAAAACCAAGTCAATATTTTCAATAAGGTCTATGCCAACAAGATAGATGAAAATGACACTGATTTCACTTTTGGACCTGGTTATGAATCTTCTAACACCTATGATAGTTCTCATTGTGATGTTATTCCAGGAGACAATATTACCAATTCTCCTAATCGTCCTAGTTGTTATCCACATTCTGTAACATCCATGCAAGATCATTTATTTATTTATTATTTATTTATTTATTATTAAAATGTATTTAGCGGGAACGAATACCCGTAGGCGTCTCAGCGCTAAACCAACCACGATCTTCAAGGAGTGTTGTCACTACAGTTTTATTGGTTAAAAAGCCAGGTCTTTAAGCGCATATGTAGAATGCCTGTTAAGTACAATGATTATATTCTATATTGATTGTTTATTTTATTTTATTTTTATTTTAACCCCTCCCCTGCTGATGACGGAACCGCTCCGTCATCAGCTACGGTTGGGCGGTGCTGATGACGGAGCGGTTCCGTCATGGCCCGGCCGCCGCGCCTGCGCGGCAGTTGTATTGAGCGGGGCGGGTCATGACAGAACCGCTCCGTCACCAGCACAGCTCAACCGTGGCTGGTGACGGAGCAGTTCTGTCACCAGCATGCGGCCGCCGTGCGGCCGCCCCGCCCCGTTAGCGCTGCGGCGGAATAGCCGCCGCAGCGAAAGGGTTAAGGGAGGAGGGTATGTAGTATATACATTTAGTATATTTCCCTTTAATGTTTAGAATGTATTTCTAGAATTGTCTTATGTCACCAGAATGTATTACATCTAGAATTCTGTATCTGACAGTTTGAACTTAGGCTCTTCTTACTTATGAGCTCTTGCAGTGGACTCCTTCTTTATTTAATGACTTAATAAATAAGTAATTAAGTTATCTACTCCTGGAGTTCCTGTTTATTGCTGGTGTTCCCCACACTACACTCATAATACCAAGAATTAATGTAATTTTTACATGCATTCAGTTCCTTCACTAATATGGCTGCCAGTACTACTTCCCATGATGAATTTCAATTGCAGAATACACACATTTATGTCTGTGCATCTTTGTCTATTCTTCTTTTATTTGGAGAGAAAGAAACAGTGACTGAGTGCAGGTTTGGCGTTGGTGTAAGTGTAGATTTTAGTGAGTTAATTTAAAGCTAACACATTGGGAGCTGGTGTATAGTTGTAATTTAAAATATAGCCTCTCACAGCAGTGTTTACCCATTTTATAGAAGTATTGCAAGGCCACACAGTAAAAAATGATTAATCAACCACTTGAACACTACCTTAGATGACAGAAAATACCACTTTTAAAAAGCTTCTCATCCCCACCACTATCCCTGCTCCACACTGATGGGTACAAAGGAGATTATTGATAAGTCATTACATCTTCGATTAAAAATGCATGTATTAAATGTTTTAGTGCTTTTATTACCCAAAATGTGGTGGTGTTAAACTCACATATTTTTCAGGAACTATGAAATATGGAAAATACTTCACGGTTATGTGTGAAATTCAGATTGTGTCACCACTATGCAAAGGTTTTACATTAAGGTTACTAGGATTATGCAGCTTGGAAGACCAAGGTTACTGAAATTATGCAAAAAAAAATTACATTATGGGGCACTTTATCTTGTGATATTATTTTCACCCCTTTGAGCGGGAAACAACAATTTTGATTAAATCTGCATATTTGGGAAATGATGTGGCTAATTCAGTAAATCCAGAATTATGTTGTAACCTCTGCAGCCACAGAATCACATAAATCCTCTAACTTGACCATTGCCTATGTTTAGGCAAAAATGTGTTTGTGACAAGTAAACAAAGTCTTAACATTTTAATCCCAGTGAATGCCCATGGTTAGCTGCACTTTGTATAAAATAGCATGTAATATTAAAAATGTATAAAGAATAATTTGCCATTGCCATCTCAGACTTCTGGTGACATTTACAAATTACAAGGCCAACGTTATCACCAGAACCCCTCAATGGAAATACTGGAGCAGATTGCACAGTAACCCATTATGCTCTATACTTATCTTTAAATCATTGTGTATATGCAAATAGATAAACCTCAACCTTAAACAAGAGAAACATCATTTTGATGCTACCCCTGTATAAGATTATTTATACATAAATGCAAAGAGTTAAGAACTTAGATGAGCACACTAGACATAGACAGTCTACCCCCCAACCAGCTTACGCTACCCATACTGAGGAGACTTGTACAATGCGCATGTATCATGGCTCCACTGAAATGTGTTTTGAACATTGACTGCTCTTCTGTTGCTATGCTGGCTCTATGTTGAAGGTAGCACTGATTAATCTAACAAACCTGTAGCTAAGGAGCAGCGTTGTGTATTTATCTGAACCTTGCACAAACCTTCCTCTCACATTCACCTCTCTTATCCTTTCCTTCCTGCGGCACTAATGTTATTCTCATGACAAATTTAGTAACTGTATGATATAATGTATCTCTGTTCACATTGTGATTAAATAGCAGTGTGTTCAACTAAGTGCTTAGCTCTTTGCATTTATGTATAAATAATCTTATGAATGTCCTTTTTTTATTATGTACTGGGACCTTTCTTCTACTGTATCACATTGCACCCAGGTCCCAGTTACTTTAATGGGTTTACCCTTCTACTGTAACAGACCCCTGTATAAAACATAAGTACCAAAATAATTTACATTCAGTCCACTCATTAGACAGCATATGGAATGTGGCTTAATACATTGAATTCAGCAATTAGGGACAGTTACCGCAGGACTGAGCAGGAGACAGCGCTAGTGTGAGCGTTTTCTCTACAGGCCGCCTCGCCACCCGCCACGTGAAGGAGCTCTGACTAGCAGCATTCTGTGATCGATTTGCTGACCTGACCGTGAAGGACTCTTACCTTGCAGATGTCCGGGCGGTTTCGGCGGCGTCCCAACCCGAGGTACGAATATCCGAAGTCCTCTTTCACGTCTGGAGCGGCTGCAGAAGGGCAAAACCACGAGTCTGGATCTCCGTTACACTACGCTTTCACTGCAGCACGGGTACTGCCGTGGACAGGGGCCAGACTGCGGCCATTTTCGTGGAAGGGACTCAGGAGTGCTTGAAGCTGCTGGGTGGTGGTGGCAGAAACGGTGAAAAGGTGCCCAAAACACTGATCTGGGAGTGTAGTGGCAGCGAGCACTGGATGACTACTCACGGACAGAAGACCCTCAAACTGAAGGCAACAGTAACCCATGAGGACCCGGAAAAAGATAAGATGGAGAAGACAGTGGATAAAACGGACCCTCCACCCAAAGGTAAAAGGGAGGTAGGGACAAGTAAAAAAAAAATATGGGGAGGCTTGGAGGAGCGAGCTGTTTAAAAGAGAATGCAGCGGGAAGTGCTGTGGGCTCTCCATCTATTGCCAAACAGTTCACTAATCTTAAAATGCCGCCAACACCTACCTCCACCTCCACCTCTGCCTACTTAAGCACCCATGCTGGGGGTAATTTAGACAACTTAAAGCCACCCAACTCAGAGTTACCTGATTGGGTGAATCTAGAACAAGGGGGTCATACAATTAACTTCGTAAGTAGCCACGGATGATCTTAGTGGGGGGGGCTACTGCTAGCAAGATAGAGTAGGCTCTGGAGCCCACTATCTGTGCCCAAGATACTCCCAATGTTACTGACACTTCCTCCGCTGCCACCACTGCCCCGACCATGAAACTGCAGGAAAGGCTCACTGGGGGAAAAAAGAGGCTCAGGAAAGAGGTACCGAATACCTGAGTCCCAGACCGATAGACCCACAGACCCCAGATCTAGTGAATGAGAATTTATTTTCTGTCTCAGACGGATCTTTGTCTGGAAAGTGAAATGAATTTCTGAATTCAGCAGAAAGCAGCAAGTCCGAAGGAAAAGGATCTGACTCCGCATCTAGAACCATCCAAAAGAAAAAGTCTAGGAGTAAAAGACGTAGCCAGTTGAAGTAGGATTATTCAGATTCACTTGGGCTACTACCTGTGGGGGCCTTCAATCTGTAACATGAAGCAAGCCAGCTGCTAATCGCTGAAAACCCGACTGAGCCCTCCTTGTCCTCTATGTTTGAGTCTATCAAGCAGTTCCAGGAAGAAGTAAGATCAGACAGTCTTGCCGCCAAGGGGGCGTCCAAAAAACTTCATGGCGGTATCAGGAAATTAAATAAAATCTGCACTGATATTGGTGAGCGGGTCTCAATGGTCGAAGGATCAAGAGAGATGCTTGAAGCTGAAGTATCCCAAGTAAAAGAACAAGGAGCTTCCCACAAGGCCTGCCTCACTGACTTGATGACTGAATTAGAGGAACAAGAAAATAGGCTATGGAGGAATAACCTGAGGCTGTTGGGGATACCGGAAGGCGTGGAGGGCGAGGACCCCAGAGGATACATCGTCAAATTACTTTAGGCAGCTTTTCCATCACAAACTAGCTGGAACTGGGATCAGGAGGTCCAACGGGCACACCATTTTTCTTTTAATTTGAAGCAAATATGTGATGGCAGTAACTTTGGAAATGAGAAACCTAGAGTATTTCTGTTTTTTTTTGTGGAACTTTTTTTTGAGGCAATTAGTACATGATCAGGCCAGGCCTAATTCCCAGAAAGAAGTTGATGAATTACAATTTTTCCCTTAAACCAGACTTCTGCCATACAACAGTCGAGTGAAGGTGGTGATTGCGCCAAATGATAACTCCCCTACAACAACAAGGGGCCCAGGTGTTCTTATTGAATCCACCAAGACTGAAAGTAATACATGAAGGATCAACCCGCGTTTTTTTAATTCGAGATTAAAGCTGGAGAGTATTTAAAAGAAATCATGGGGAGGAAGAAGAAATGACGCATGAAGCCAATGATCCTGACATGGACTACTTAAATTTAATGTGGCGAGGACCCTGACTGTTTTCCTATTTAAAAGAAGAAAAAAATTGGTTTTTGTGTGTTTTCTTTTTTTTCCTATAAGATTTTTTGTATTCTTTTTTTCTATCCACTGGGAGGTCAGACCAGCCCAACTTCGGTGATCAATGGATAAAATGCCAAGTGGGGTGGCCGCTGGGGTCTCACACTTGCTCACCACCATTCAGAGTTTCCCTGACTGCTTTTTTTGGGGGGGGGGGGGAGGAGGGGTCAGTAAGTAATGCAGTGGGGTTAAAAGTCAAAATGTTGGTTTTATTTTGTCTAAAGGTTTTCGACTTGATATCTTAGGGAAAATTACACTCGCAGTGATCTGCTGCAGAGCAGGATGTGTGGGGAGGGATGGGGTGTGGGGCTGGGGGTGGGGCTGTGGGGTTTTGGGGGGTAGGGGGCAGGAGGACGGGGTGATGGGGGTCAGTCAATCAGAGGAAGAAATAACTGTTACAAAATAAAAGAGGGAAAAAAAGGAGGCCAAAACTCTTTTGCTCTTTATCTATGGAAATAGATATATCAGAGGTGGGCTACGGTCCCTGAGAGTCACATGCAGGCCATGCTTAAAATAAGACAATGAACTCACTTAACAAACTGAATTGTTTCAATAAATATCTGCGGCCTGAACGATCCTCTGAAGAGACAGAAAACTGCTCAGGCACTACGATTAATGGGGGTGGACATAGTGTGTCTCCAAGACACTCACATCAAAGGGGGCCAGAAATCTTTGTTGAACTCATTAGGATTCAAAATTGCCGGGGTGACTTTGCAGGGCGCTCGGGTGAAGGGAGTTGGGATCTTGGTGCGGAAAGCACTACCTCTAGTAGTAAATCAGGTAAAATCTGACACATTAGGGAGATGGGTGATTGTGAGGTGGTCTCTTCCCTCTAATCTTGCATTCATGATTTGTTCTATCTAAACGAGTAATCTAGATGACCCAGGGGTAATTAATTGTGTAAATGAAGAACTAGTGCATTGGCCACTCCCGGTAATCTTATGTGGCAACCTAAACTTAAACCTGCCCAGCGCCTGGGTTTCGGATGAATCTTGGATTATGAAGGAAGAAAGCTTAAAGTTTTCTGGGCACTGCTTAACTTGATAAGTACTCATGGTTTAAAATATGTTTGGGCCCACCTGAACCCTGACCAAAATGGCTTCGCTATTTTTTCAGCCCCTCATCTGTCATTGGCAAGGTTTGGTTATTTTTTTGTTTCACCTGCATTAATTTATGACTGCTCCATTGATGCCGCTCCCCGACTACTGTCGGATCATAACCCGCTCATTTTAAACCTAGAGGGCTGGGTCAATCAGGGGCCAAGTTTGAATTGGACATTTGAAAAGACCCTGCTAATCACAATAACTATCGAGAATATATGACGGACTGGATACAGGAGTTTCTGAATATAAATGTTGGGACTGCGTCTATAATGGTGTTTTAGGATACCCTAAAGGCCAGCATAAGGGGGGAGACACTTTGCTTCTCAATCATGTTAATCTATTACAAAGGCAGATGATAGATGCTGAAAAAAAAATACAGGCTGTTCAGGCTGGAATAGGAATAGAGGAGGCACAGACAATGGTTTTGGTCACTAAATCAGAGATGGGGACTGTTTTAGCCGAGAAAATAGCTGCTAAATGGGCAGCATCGAGAGAAAAACTCTATGAATTGAACAAACTTATTGGTCACCAGCTTGCCATCTCTACTAGGCAACAGGTGACTGCGAATACTATCACCTCAATTAATACAGAAACCAATAGCTAAACGTAATACTGATAAACACAATATAATGGAAACTCCTCCTGTCTGGGGGGAGATCGCAGTCGCATTAGCGGGTCTCCCGGATGGTAAAGCTTCTGGTATGGATAGCATACCGGTTGAATTTTATAAAGATTTCTCACAGCAAATAAAGGACCTCTTCACTGATGTAGTAAGATCTATCTTTAATGGGACCTCACCACCAAATTCCTGGTCATCTGCTAAAATTGTAATATTTCCCAAAAAGAATAAATCACCCCTGGAGATGTCATCATACAGAACCATAACGCTAATTAATACCGACTCAAAAAAAATTCTAAAGTTATTTCCTCCAGATTATCTTTAAACATCGAGCCAGTAGTCTCTAGCTGGCAACATGGGTTTATCCCCAAAAAAGGCACTGCTGAACATGTCCGCCGGACCATTACTCTATTTGATGCTGCAGAAGTGACAGCAGACCTGATCTCACAAATCGTTCTAGATGCTGAAAAGGCATTTGATCGGGTCTTCTGGCAATTCCTATGGGCTATCATGCGGCAGATTGGCTTTGGACCAAGGATGGTTCAGGCACTACAGGCACTGTATCAAAGCCCTACAGCCAGAATATTAATTAATGGACATCTGTCAGAGCAAATAAAGATATCACAAGGAAATAGGCAGGGGTGCCCCTGCTTGCCTCTACTTTTTGCCCTTTATATCGACCCCTTGATTAAAAGAATTGAATTAAATCCTGCAATTTTGCCAGTGAGCAGGTTTGGTATCGACAAAAAGATCATGGCTAATGCCGATGACGTAGCTGTAATAACACCGGAACTTGAGTCGGCTATTATGGCCCTGGAGCAAGAAGCCCAAGAATTCAGAGTGATTTCAGGATATGCCCTTAATAGAACAAAAACACAGATTGTAATAAATGAGAAAATAACCTGGGCAGATAACAGAATCACCAAGAAGGCTAAATATGTAGGAGTTAACATAGTCTCTGCTTTAGACTTGCTGGTTGAAGAAAACCTGACCCCGCTGGCAGCTGATATGAAGAAATAACTCCAGAAACTGGCAACTTACATCTCACTATAGTAGAGAGATGTAATGTTTTAAAAATGACTTATTTTCCTAAGTTACTTTATGTTTTTTCGGACAATCCCATTAGGTTTTAACAGTCAAATGCTTCGAATTTTCGAACAATTTTTTTTCTCAGTTTATTTGGGCCTACTCACAGCAGAGAAGGGCTTTTAATCTTCTTTCTTTACCCAGAGACAGGGGAGGGTGGGCTCTCCCAATCTAAAGCTATATTATTGGGCTGCTGCTCTACAATAAAGCTACGAATTATTGCGCAAGGATTGCATCCTAAATTCGGCAGGATTGGCTTCTCTTTTTTACTCCTAGGGGAAAATGTTAGGGGCTGCCTCTGGCGTCAGTGGGAATTCAGCTTTTATAAGCGAGTTAGATTTAAGCTATGATTAGTGTTTATCAGGTCTTCTTTAACATTCGCAAATCATTTGGACTAACTAAACTGAACTATTATACCCCCATCAGAAATAACGACAATTTACAACTAATTTTTTTAAAGTACATGTCTCCAACAGTGGTCCTTGGCAGGTATTCACTGACTGGGAGATCTGATCAGCTCTGGCCGTATTCGGCTATTTGAAGATCTGAAAACTTGCTATGCTATAAATTGAACAATAATCAGAAATTTCAGTATCATGCCATCACGAGATATCTAACAAATAAAACTGGGGGATCAGCAGGGTTTGCAAGGATAGACCTCTTAGATAAATTGCTTGGTTCAAACATACAGAGGATAGGAAACATATATTATATGCTGGATGAACAACGACCTGATGATTTAAACAAAATTGATGCGAATTGGCAGCTGAAGCTAAATACTCCACCTAATACCTTCTGCTCAGCTTTGGGCCTCGCGCAAATATATCTGTTATCACCTAAATAGCAAGCGCAATTTTACAAGATGGGCTATTTCTTTTATATAACCCCTTACAGGATCGCTAAATGGGCTACTGATAGTGGAACTACTTGCCCGAGCTGCACGGAATATTTGCGGACTCCGTGCATATGTTTGCTACATGCCCAAAGCTAGAGCCATTATTGAAAGAGGTACAACAGTTTTTAAGTAGAGTTCTTCTACTAAATATTCTTATACCAACCACTTTTATGCTAGCACTATATGATAGGGTTGACCTTAATGAAGGGGGAGCACTATTGTTTGTTGCAATTACTATTTTGCTGATATGTATTGCTATGTATTGGAAAGATTGAACCCCCCTCGTTTGGTCAATGGAAAGCTAGATTGCTTGCCACCTACAGATTAGAGAAAGCAATCTATGCTAAAAAAGGCAAAAAGGCAAAAAAAGGTGTAGTGGTCTGGGATCCTCTGGCCAGATGGCTCAATACTTTGAATACTCAGGGTGTGCAATAAATGAACTATGTTATTCTTTGTTTGCATGACTTCCTTCCTCCGCTCCCCCTTTTCCCCGTCTCCCCCCCCGTCCCCCTCCCCGTTTCTGGTTCCCCCTTGCCCACCCCCACTCCCTTCTTGTTGCCCCTCCATTGTCCCCTTTATTCTTACTCTGTTAACTTCGCCTCCGCTCTCCTTTAAAATAGGATATCTTTTCTTTTTTATTTATTGTCTAAACAATGTTGAAATTCTCACTATTATTGATCAACTGTTCCTCGCTGCTTGTAAATATAATATGTATTGTTAGTAACTCTTTATTTTGGATCCGGGGTGGGGGGTGTGGAGGACGATGTCTGATGATGAATTAACCAACTTTGTAGTTTCTTGGTAAAGCATAAAAAAAAAAAAAAAATCACATTTAAAAAAAAGGAATGTGGCTTAATGGCTATGTTAAAACATCAGCAGGACTTGACCGTTCGCAAGGAGTGGTGACATTGAATGTTTTTAACTTTTTTGAAAGTTCTAGATATCAACTAAGGAAGGACATGTGTTCTTGCAGATAAGTTGTTGATCTGAGGACCTTGATTTGAATCTAGCTTGGCATTGACTGAGAATTGTGCAGTTCTAGGAAATCACTTAATCCCAACATGCCCAAACTTCAAATATGTGAGATACCAGTGTAAGTGTTTGTGTAATAAAAAGATATAAACCACAACTTGATTAATACAATCTTGCATCATTTTCCATCACCTGCCATTGCAGGTACTGCTCTGTTGTTCTCCAGTTAGGTCCATGATACAGAAATACCAACAGGGGCTCGCTTTTACATTGTGAACAGGTACCCAGCTTATTATTCTCCATGGATACCCCTTTCTTTTGAGCTGTTGGTGAGTCGACCACATTTTGCGACAGCTAGAAAGAGGTTTTCATGATTTTCTTTATCCCTGTTTATTCTTCTCTCCTCAAGCCTACTTCTAAATGTCTGTGGGAGCACCCTATTGTGCACAATGGGAGAGTTTCCTACACATATCTTCTTATTCTCTGGAAATCTTCTTGTTCTCTGGAAATATCTTATCATTATGCAATTCATGATACTTCTTATCAGGAAGTACGCTTGTTGAGTAAGCCTTCAGTGCTATCATTTCTGACAACCACTGATGCTACATGATTTTAAAAATCTTATTACACAACGCATTCATTGATTGGAGAGACTAAATGTTGAAAGTGCATGTTGCACACGTTAGAGGCAATGGCAACTGAAACTGAGACAAGTGTAGTAGAAGCACCGTAAAAGTGTGCTTTAAAACGTGAAGATGAAGAAAACACATATATAAAGTAATGCTGATGCTTATAAACAAAGTTGCACCAATTAATTTCGTATGCACATGTCGCTTATTAACATAGATTGATGAAATTGTGTTGAATGAAGTGGCCTAGTGTTTTGGTTGGTGCTTTCTGTCAGCGTGCAACATTTAGGAAAGTTGGTGCAAAACTATGTAAAAATGAAGTACAAGCTTGAAACGTTGCATAATAGTACTAGAGACTAATGTTTGTAAAAACTATAAAACACATTTTGTGTTGTGAATCTAGAAAATGTTACACTTACATGAATTTTGAGAATAATTGTGATAGTTGGGTATTTCTAAAGTTAGTTATTTTCATGTATTAATGTTTGGAGGAAGTTCTAAATATTCTCTGCATTTGTATTAATTTCATTACATTATAATTGAAGTTGATTTAGAGCTCATTTCATTTAAATGTGTAACGCTAACTTAAAACCTCTTTCAAAAAGACTTTTTCTCCAGTGCTGACCTTTCCTCTGACTTAATACAGTGGGTCATTTTCTACAAGTGAAATGCTGCATAATTTGTTCTGTACATGAGTAAACCCCGACCTTCCTCAATGTTTCTCCAATGTTAGCAGTGAAATATTCCTGTGGGAATAGGACTTCAGCTATTTGCTATAGATGGTTACTTTGTATATCCTGATGTTTGACCTATGTGGACTTCCAAATCCCTTGTTTCCCATGACCAGCATGGGAAAGCATCTCATTGTTTCAAGTGTCCTAGTTGACATTATGTGAATCTGAACATACAATGGTCAATAGAAATTGCTAGAGACTTTATAAAAGAAGAAACCCCAAAGGAGAGGCTATGTCGTACTACTTTTCCCAGTGCAAGAGGATGCTATTTTGATTGATTTTTAAGAACTTACTCTCACTTTTGGACTGCTTTGCTGATGCTACAGTCAGTAGCTGATGGACTGAGACCTTCTTTGCCGAACCATTTCAATTTTCCATTTTCTTTATTTTTGAACCCTTTTCCTTCTTCGTAGGATTTGAGCTGTTAGACAACGAACTATCCCTTCTGTCTAAAATGGTGGTGGGAATCTGTAACTCTGTGATACTGATTCTGATAATAAACATTTAAAAGAGCTGGCCTAACTGTTTGGCATTATTATATACGAGCTGTGATATTTTTAACTGAAATCCTCAAACAACTGCTTATTGAAATGAATTCTGAATCTTTATTACAATAACAAAATTAATCTAATGCCTGCCTTAGGCTATTATTGAGTCCTGGTGTTCTTCTATTTAAACTGTGCAGTTTATTAATGACTTAATGTGCTGTAGAGAGAAACAGCGAGCTCTGTAGGAACATTAGGTTTGTTTTGCGTTGCAGTTGCAGAGCTTTTGGTTTGTGTAATTCTATCTTGACTTAACTTCTTCAGAATGTTGGGCCTTCCCGTTGCTATTCTTTATTTCTACAGTATGGTTTTCAGAGTGGTCAAGTTTCAAATTTGTGATTTGGCTGCACATTTATAATCCTCATTTGACAGCTGACAAGGTGTTTGGCCACCCTAAATTCCACCTCTCCTATCAGTGGAGAAAGATTTGCCAAAGGATCATTGCCTCTGTGGTAAATAGAAATGCTGTATTTTCTCTGATCGTAAAGGACCCAGTACGGTTGTAGTAGTAAACAGAGTAAGCGCACAATAATAAAAAAATTACTGCGCCTCCGCTCCAATACCATCTTGCAGACATCCGATGCTCGCAGGTCACGTGGACACTCTCTGAGCTCCAGTATCTCAGGGGGATGCACTGGCAAAGACAAAAGACCTGGCTTTAATGTGCTACAGCAGGAAAGAACAGGCACAGACATATGTATTTTCCATGCGTTAGCACATTAAACTTGAACCTATTGGCCTTCCAAACACGTATTCTAAAGCTGCCTAGGTTTTCAGTGTGCAAAATGGTAGCCCCACCAATACTGTTTAGTTCTAGCCCCCATCCGAGGTTTGGGTCTAATTGCGCCCCTGGATCACTCTATGTGAAGGGTGTAGGTTCTCTTCTCGCGCAAGCTTTAACATGATGCTTGGTTCCAGGGGTGTGTGGAGTGGTGCAGACTCCTCCCTGGCCAGACACAGGACCGCCCCAGTCCTTTTCGTGGTGTGCGTTGTACCATGGAGTCTGCAAACACTGCCCCCGTCCTCCCGTCCGCGGCTTAAACAAGATTTAGGACACTTGCCGTCTCCATGCATCATATCAGAAGGCCCCACGCTGGGGATTATTACGATGCAAAGATGGATTTCCATTTATTCACAACAAAAGTGCTTAAAGAATGATTTATTCTCGCTGAGTGTTTTATCTTCGCAGTCTACAGAAAGGTTCCTCTCCTCCCGTCTGTCTCTGCTGCCAGGTCTCTCGTTCTCTCTCCCCATCACCCTCCACAGTCCTTCCTCCCCCTCTCTCCTCTGTAGCAGCAGGCCAGCTCTTCCCACCCAAAGCAGCCTTTCAATCTGCTCTTTCTCATCAGGAGGCTCTTTGTTCTCCTCTCTTCTCAGCAGCACTGAAGGGCTCTCTCTTCCTCCCTCTGTCCACCTCAATAGGCCTCTCCTGACCTGCCCAGTACCTCTTTCTGCCCAGACATCCTAGTTTGTCTCCCTTTTTGTCATCATTCCTGTTGCCTCTTTCCGCTCAGTCTCTCCAGCCAGAACCTCCCTGCCCCAGATAGGCACCTTTGCCTTCTCCACCCACCTCAGCCGCCCTCCCTCGGCCTCGTCTGTACAGCTTGGCACACCTAGATTTTTTTGTCTGATATTGACTCTTTTCTTTTAAGCAGCCCTCCTCCTACACAGGCCCGGCTCCAGGAATTTTTATTTGGGTGGGCCAAGGGTGCATTTTGGTGGGCCACCGCGGGCTCGATTTGTTGCATATATTTCTGGGCAGGCCTCCTTCAGGGCCCTCCTTTGTCTCGTCTTAGTCTTGCAAGGCCCAGTAAAATGCACTCTTTTCCAAATCTCTTTCTAAATATTATCACTCTCAAAAAGTGTTTTTTCCATGTAATGTTCTTTTGATGGGAAGAGGAGGTTTCTGAGGTGGGAGTATCAGGCAAGTGACACTTCTCGGGCTCCCTCTGTGCGAGCCTTCAGGGAGAATCCCTCTTCGTTACTACCTCCACCTGACCCCAGACTCTGCAACACACTCCCTTACAGGCTTGAATATCCACTACTCCTCTCCAGTGCACATTATGTCACAGCTGACCTCGGGCCCCAGCCCCATTTCAGGCACCATTGGGCTCCACTTTCATTTTGCCCAAAAACATTAGAAAAATCACCTTCAAACTTAAAACATTGAATATAGCAGTAAATGTAATTAGCACACTCTTTAAAGTATGTTCCACAGTAGCCCTTATGACCTGACTGCTAATTAAATAAACATAAAACAGAAAGGCGATGATAGGCCCGCCTTTATCGCTGATGCAAAAGTTATTTGGCGCCACACCAATAACTTCTTTCTCCTTAAATACCTTTACTACCATCTTCCGAAAGTGCCCCTCATCCCTCCATGACCCCCCTATTGACCTCCTCCTCAGATTTCCTCACTGCCTCACGCCACAAGTGCCCCTCATAGCCCCATAGCCCCTCCCCCTCATGACCGCCTCCTTGGAGACCAGTACCCCTTATCTATCTGTAGCCCCTCCCACTCATGACCTCATCGTCTGACTCCCTCATTACCACCCTCCATAAGTGCCCCTCATCTCTCCGTAGCAACTCCCCCTCATGACCTCCTCCTCGGACTCCCTCACTGCCACCCTCCAACAGTGCCCCTTATCGCTCCATAGCCCCTCCCACTACCCTTTAACAGTGCCCCTCATCGCTCCATAGCCCCTCCCACTACCTCCTCCTCGGATTCCCTCAATGCCACCCTCCAACTGTGCCACTCATCTTTACGTAGCCCCTCTCTCATATGCATTTCATTTGTTGTATAGTGCTACTCATATCAGTGTAGTGTGTGTCAGTACTTTACACCACACACACATTATACAGAGACAATGAATCATACAAGTACGTAAATCAGTCTATAGGGAAGGTCACATAAACCAATGAGGATTACAAGGTATATGAATCACATGTCATCCATACTGGTGGGTGGGATATTTTAAGAGGGTTTGGTCTGGGGAAACATAACCTTAGGATTTAGAGAGTATTCCATAGGGGTCAGTTTTACTGATAAAAATGTATATCTGTCCAAACATACTCATTTTAGCAACATTAGAATAACGAAAGACTGGGGAAGTTCTAACTATATCACAAAACAAAAAATGCGAAGTACTAACTATACCATTCATGTTTGTAGGCAGCTCTTAGATGACCGTTCATAGGTCACTGTCCTATGATACAATTGTAACTTCTGAACTGCAAGTAACACATGGGTCTCTGTGACAAACGCAGTAACCCACTGAGCTATCCAGATACAATACAGTTCATCTGCATTTAAAAACTACTAACAGACAATTGATTGCTCTCCAGAATGTTCATTAATCACCAGCGTTATCAGGGCATTTTGTAATGTCTTATTGTTGTCCTGCACCGGCCATGCTCAAGATAAAAACCGTTTAAATGAAGCACACACGAAGTATGTGTCCTCCTGGGCCTGTGCAAATTTCAAAAAGAAAAAAATGTAGCAACACATTCTCTTACCTACTCCATTAGTCAAACTTTGTGTCACAGCCTGATGTGATAAGCCACTGCAGGGGTTAGGAAAGGTGACTAAGAATAAACAAATTTCTTTTCGCCTGAGCTGCAGAGAAAAAGAACGCAGCAGGACAGTAGTCAAAGGTTACCAAAGGTTACCAGTGTCAAAGAAAGGATTCTCACCTTTCCCCATGCCGAGATGAAGGGGTGAAATAAGTAAACAAAGCCTCGTTAACATGTTAATGGTCTTCAAAGACCTGTGAAGTACTGGGGGGGGGGGGGCAGGGCTGCGATAACCTCTAAAACTGTCTGTGCGTGTGCGCCCGGGAAAGCTGTCTCGGCCCGGGCTGACACGCACGACTTGCGCGTTGCGCGCCAGCCTTCAGCCCTCACTACTGAGAGCCAAGGCTACTGTTTGGGTGGGCCAGGCCTATATTTGGGTGGGCCTGGCCCACCCAGCCCACCCGCTAGAATCGGGCCTGCTCCAACACTTCCCTTCCAGTTCATCTCTCTCCTCCTTCGCCAGCACGGCCCTCTCTTCCCCTTCTCTCCTGTGATGGAGGTCCATCAAAACCCAGCCTTTTTCATCCCCATGGTAAAGATACGCTACTTTGAGTGGTCCTGGGTTCAACCCCGCCAGCCTGTGTGAGGCAGAATGTTCTAGCAGTGGCGGCTGCTCCCGGAAAGCAGCAGTGGGGTGGGAAGGGAAGAAGAGGGGGAGGAGGGTTAAAAAAGAAAAATCACTTACCTGCCGGCCGGCCAGCTGAACGGCCGCCAACGATTATCCTTCGTCCTCTTCCTGGCTTCTTCTGTGGAAACAGGAAGCAAGAAGCACCTGGGCTCCCAGGCTCCCAGCATTGTGATTGCTTTTACCGCTGTGGTTCGGTGCTCAGCCAGGGAATGGGGGCTGGGCATGTTCTCCATGCAGGCTGTAATGCAGCCTGCATGGAGAACATGCAAAGTGTGCATGATTGTTTGGCTGGCCCGAGAGGACCGGTCAAACATTCATGCACACTTACATATAGTGCCCTCCATTGCTCCCCCTGCTCTGAGAGAAGAGCAGATTTGCCCACGCCACCAAGACGCCACAACATGAAGAAAAAAAATGATAACGCGAGTTATTAATATTTTTTAATTTTTAATTTTCTTTTCACTGCTAAAGGCAGTGGGGCGAGGCCCCTCCGCCTTACAGGAGAAGCCGCTACTGTGTTCTAGGTGTTACGAAGCCTCCATCCTTATCTGGCAGGTATCAACTGAACGTAGATTCTGAAATGAGAGCTAGGGTGTCTAATGGCATTGTTTCTATTAGGTCCTGCAGGCTGGAGACATGAATTGCATATTCTCTCATCTGACAGTCACCTGTCTAGATATGTGAAATATACCTCCAGTTGGTGGAAGCTGTAATAATGTCTGTGCTTCACTTTTGGGGTTGCACATTGTATAATTTTCACAGTGAGGTCCACCTCTAAACATCCCTTCTGAAAAAATGAAAACTTCATTGTAAGTAATTCCAATATATCTTTTTGTCAGGAGGGATTAGTGGAAGGCTACCTGAGAAATGCCTACATTTCTGAGGGGTATTAAGCTGAGAAATGGGGGTTAGTTGGCTTGTTGGAAAAAAAGATCAAAACTATGTAAAAGCCGGTCCAGAGATGGGGCGGCATTTCTCTCAAAGAGGATTTACTGTTAGCTGGTCAGCATTTGAACCTCCCTTGGCCTGCAGTCACCTGGACATGCTATTCATCTATGTCCTAACATGAAGTAGCCATTTTATCGAAGATAGTGAAGAAGAGTCACCTCAACTGACCTCATTAGCTCTAGGACGTCTTGACCTCCTCCAAATGTATTTAATGTAGGCCCGTGCAATATTTTTATTAAACCTGAAAATAACCAAAGAGTTTATGAGCACTAAATTTCGCATAAGGTTTCCTTGCAGGAGACTAGTTCAAGCAGAAAATGTTTCCTTAGGGACATTTTCCCCTCAAACGGATCTCCTGCCAGAAACAGGAATGATCTTTGAATTAATTCAAAATATAAACAAATGTTTTACTTTCAAGGGAGACGCCTGCAAGTGAATTTAAGAAGGGTGCCTAGAATTTTCAGTGAAATGTCAGAAACATTTTCTTGTGGTTTCACACATCCCTAGTTTAATCTCAAATTTCAGTGGCATGATTCCTTTTTCTGTGCTAGGTGAGAGTGGGCTGGAAGCTGGGGTGCAGTGAAGATTTACTCTTGTATGAATACACATCTTTGTGTTTGAAAGTCTCCTTCACCACTATGTATCATGCTGCTCACAGGAAGTATTCACTGACTAGGCCAGGGAGAAATGTAAATAACTCTGGTAAAATTTGCATAGTTTGGGGAATTTCGTGTGACACTTGTTGCACAAAGTTCCACCATTGCGCCACTTTGCGTAATGATATGCCATTTGCGGTAATAAAATGCAGGCCCAGACTGGCCGTTGCGGGCACCGGGCAATTCCCCGGTGCGCCGCAAGGGTGGGGGCCGGTTTTGGGCCCTGGGGGCCGTTTTTGTTACAGGGTCGTTTTTGCAGCATAACTGCAAAATCGTCCCTGTTACAAAATCGGCCGAAAACCGGCCCCAGCAAAGAACTCGGTCGCACCCCCAGGGGGCCAGCCGAGCACTTTGCCAGGTCCGGTTTTGGTTCTCAGTTAGCAGGCCCTGATAAAATGTCCCACAGACGCACCATTTCCTGTAAAAATATACAGCTAACGCATAGGAACAACAACACATGAGTGGCTGTTTACAGGTGCTTTTGTTTTTTGCACTATTATTTTAACATGAAATGCGTCCTTACATCAAAAATTGAAGCAGGAACACATTTTGAGCTAGAATACAGTGCTTAAAGATGGGTTCGTACTTTGTGTAATTTAAGAGTGTTTGGTGGAATTTTGGTAACATTTCCCATAATTTACAAGAAAGCAAACTCCTCAAAATTTGAACACCCCTACTATGTATCACTGACCGTGAAAGTATCAAAAACCAAAGTTATATGTAAGAATCTTGTTGAAACCTATCTAGGCAGGGTTTGCAACATTATGATTTAGCCAACTGACATTTGGCGAAAGGGACACATTTTGCAACTCTCTGAAGTAGCAACTTGTTTCACATTCACCGAAGTATGCCTGAATATTACCTCAAAACTTTTTTTTCCGCAAGTTCTAACTGCTAAAATTGGTCTTTACTCATGGATGGGCGATCCCAGAAAGGATCACGTTTCTATTTTGTGTCAGATCTGATCTCTGTTTCCTGTTCCCATTCACATTTTTATTGCTGTAGGTTATTAAGTGATTAGTAATTCAAAATATTAGATTTTAAAGTGAAGTCATAACCTCTGAAGCCTATCACAACGGAATGTAGCATGCCCCCACTACAATGCAGTCTGCCTGAGAAGGGGCGATGTTGTGTGGGTGTAAATACTTGGGTACCCAAAAGGTGCAATGTTTGAGGGTCTCAGGCTCCTCTGCCTAAGAGAAGGGACGGTGGATGAAGAGCAGGACCCATCCACTCAGTGACGTAGCTAAACCTATTGGCACCCGAGGTGGTCCCTGAGTTTGCCGCCCGCTGGTGGTGGTGGTGGGGGGTGGGGGCGGTATGTCGACGGACAACGTGTTCCGGGAGGGAGTGGCGGTCTTGACACGACTTGGTCTCGGGGGTGGAGGGTATAGCCGCCACCCCAAAAAGAGTGCCCCCCAGGGTGGACTGCCCCCCACCCCCAGCTACACCATTGCATCCACTGTGTGAGAAATCCACTGGTGTTTGGGTACAGTGCCCTTCACATGGCAAACCTACAATACTGGCAACCCCTGACAACCCGAACTCCCCAATGCCCCAGCAACAGGCAGTCACCATGTGCAACTTGGCTTCGTTGCTGCCCTTCGTGCTTTAGAGCATCTTTGAAACAAATGATTCTTTGCAGCTGCATCCAACCCTCATTGCATCCAAGAGAAAGGTTACCTCAGACCTAGGAATGCCTCTGATTGGCTGAAATCTAAACAGCAGATTAATTGTACTCCTGAATATAGAGAACACGAATATTGTGCACACTAATATAGTGGAAAACATTTTGAGGGACAAAATATCGAAAGGAAAGTGAACAAAGGAAAGAATTGATTAACTATTCCTAACTCCATACCTACGTACCTTGATGATACATGTATCCTCGAGGTACATAGATATGGTGCTAGGTATAGAAAATCTATACATACGTGCCATTTGATTTTTGTCTTTTGATATTTTGCCCATGATATTAGTGTCCCACGATATCCTGGACTGAATATTCAGGAGCCACACCTAGCATAAGACCAGAATACAGCACAATTTTCCAATTCTAAAATGCGTTCTTTGTGAATATAATGTTTGGTATGGTCAGAAATGGCTTTAAACTCTGGACTGCTTAAAATCAAGGCGTGAAGTCAGAAATTCTAAGTGGCAGATGGAGAAGGAACAAACCAGGGCAATACTGACATAGCGCAGAATTGTTTTTAGGGTCACTGTATGTTGAAACTGCTATTTACTTCGCTTTTTTTAAAACTCATCTGTGTTGTCAAGTAGTAGTGTTAAAAATTGCAAACCTTAAATTTGATGCTTTTTGTGCCACTCGTGGCATTGCAACAGGGGAACCAATAAGAATAGAGCTTTGGGGGAACCTGTCAGTGACCAAGCCTCACTCAGTTGAGGGTGGAGCTACAAGCTCCAAGACATTTGAAAGGCTGGTGGTGGCATAGCCGGAGTAATTAAAAATCACCTTAAATTCTCCAAACTCACTTTGTTTAACATTCCAGCAGTAGATAATCTTTTTATAAAATTGGAATCTCACCTTTCCCCCTTATCTGCACCCTTACCTATCGATCCCCCAGACTATACACAGCAATTCCAGCAGTTGTTCTATGACTCTATCTCCCTCCTTTTCATCGACCATGCTAAAATTCTGCTGATAGGTGACTTTAATAACTGGGCAAACAACGACAAAGAAGGAGATCTTTCCTCCGAGTTCTCCGATCATCTTATAAATTTAAATCTTCAGCAACAATTGCCCGCCTAAGGCACATAAAAGCCTATACGTTTGATCAAGTCTGGTCCACACACCTGTCACTGTCCAAACTTGCAGTATCACCATGCGCCTGGTCTGACAACCATCTCATAAAACTTGTACTTACAGAACTAGCTCCCCAAATATCTAAACCCCACACTTGTCTCTCTTCCAGAAGCTTGACACAGGTTGACCTAAACTCCTTCTGAAATTCACTACCATTAACTACACCAGACCCTGGAAACAATTTGACATTTACGGAAAGGTGATATCCGTCTGGCTCACAATATCCAGAGACGCCCACGCACCCCTACACAGAATAAAACAAACCAGGCGGCATGAAGCATCCAAATGGTTTAACGATTACCTAAAACTCGCCAAGTTAGATCTTCACTGCCATGAACGTAAATGGCGGAAAAACTATGATTCAGAGGCCAAGATATCATACCTACAATATCTCAAACAATGCAAAAGCCACATTCAACAAGCAAAATCTACCTTCTTCACAAATAAAATACTCACGTCAACTAAAACATCAATGGAGAAATTCAGTATAATCTCAAAACTTTCCAACTCAGACAGTTACACTACCCATCACCCCTTCTCAGCCTTTATGCTAATTAACGCTAACTCACTAAATGCCTATTTTATTGATAAGGTCAAGACTATAAAAATTTGCATCTCTACCAGTTCCCTTTCAAAGAAAACTACCCTGATGACATGATTCCGACCACCTTATGTTCATTTCTGGAATTTACTAAAGACTGCCATAAGGATCTACTGATAAAAGTGAAAACAGGCTCGCCTAGGGATACTTGCACCCCAGAAATCCTAAAATCGGTTCTTTCCACCATCCCAGACCCAATCCTATCCCTCTTTAACTTCTCCCTCAACTCAGGGAAAATAACCAGAATATTCAAAGAAGCAATAGTGTTCCTCATCGAGAAAAAACAAGGTGAAAACCCTCTTACCTTGAAGAATTGCCATCCAATATCCCTCCTGCCCTATTTAGCAAAAGTGCTAGAGGTGCATGTAGCATGTAACCTCTGCACCTTCATAGAGGAGTCCGAATTTCTAGACCTAGGTCAGGCCGGCTTTCACCCAACCCACTCTACAAAAGCAGTCGTCATCTCTGTGATGGATGATAGGTGGGCAGAAAGCGACAATGGCGGCACCCAGGCACTGATGCTCTTCGATCTATCAGCGGCCTTCAACACAGTGGACCATAACATCTTAGAGGACTTTACCGAGGGTGCAGGGCTTAGTGGGCCCAGCGCCTGACTTGATTACCTCCTTCCTGAAAGACCAGTTCTCAGTCGGATCTGCCTAGCTTCATTTACTTCTTCCAATGTCCATTAAGACTGTGAAGTACCCCAGGGATCTTCCCTATGCCCCCACCTTTTCAATATCCACCCACTGATCCATACTCTAAACTCTAAAAATAAAGGCATTGCATTACTTACAACTATGCATATGATATGCAATTACTCTTTAGGCTAGATAACACCCCTGAATCTAAAATACACATTCAATCCACTATGCTGTTTATCCGACAATCACTTGAAACTGAACGCTGAAAAAATTGAGAACATCATTACCAAAAACAAGCTTGAATACTGGATTGACTCACTATAGCCTCCCGAGCTGGGAGTTCCACCCATTGTGAAAAAAGCAGTAAAAAGTCATGAAGTGACAATTGACGCTAAACTCTCTATGAATCCACAAATAAGCTCAGTAATCTCTTCATTCTTTCTAATGCTTCTCAAAATCAAAAATAGCGCCAAATTCCTTACCTAGGAAGCCTTTATCCAAGCTGTCATCACCCTCATGTTCTCTAGGATTGATTATGCCAACTCCTTATATGTTGGCCCACCCAAATGCCTTATTAAAAGACTCAAAATGGTGCAGAACCAGGCAGCCCGCCTCATCTATAAACAACCCGAACGATGCGACATCCACTGGTTGCCTGTAGAACATAGAATGATCTTCAAAGATGGATGTATTATCTTTAAATCACGTAACAGCCAAAACCCCTCCCAGCTTCAAACGTACACTCCCAAGCGCACATTACTATCTGCTAACCCGAAATACATGTTGGTTCCCAAATTCAAAAGGAAGAGACTGGGTGGTGCCAGGTTTTCGGTCAGCAATCAAAGCCTGTGCAACTCTTACCCCATTGAAACAAGATAAGCATCCTGTTATTCAGAATTCAGGAAGGCATTGAAAACCTGGCTATTCAGACAAGCCTATAATTAACACCTTACCTATCTATTTCCCTTCCTTGTTTCATCCTCAGCTCCATGAAGCCGACTGGTGAACAAGCGTTTTTATAAATCCCTGTAACATAACATAACAGAAGGTGGCAAGTGTTGGGCCACAACCCCTTGCTACTATAAATGTGGTTAACTTGCTGACATTTTACCCTGCACCTTTCATTTAATTATCTGCTTCCCCTTCCCTGTTCAAAGTTCTGTTTGTCATCTGCTTTGTTTGCCTCTCTTCAAATCCCTTAGATTAATGCAGGTTGATCCTACAGCATGGAGAGTTATCATTCAACTTTCTCTGCTTTGAAATAACAGCAAAGACATCAAAATCAGAAATACAATTCACAAAATATCATTGCAAATTAATCAATACAATCTCTTCTTTTCCTCAGGCTTTTACTGAATCCTGTTGGTGTTCAAAGCACTGTTGCCTGTCCCCTCATACCCAAGTCTATTCCCTTCCTGGTCTTGACTTGCCTCTTGCCCCATTAAGCCAATTTCTTTTTTTCAGCATCAGCTTTGTTTGCCATGTTGTCCTTAAAAGGGCTTCATCACTTACACACACCCTGTATAAAGAAATTAATTTTGCAACCACTGCATGCAATGATGTATTCTGTCTTCTCCTTTGTACAATCACTTGAGCAATCATCATCTTTGATAGAATGCTCAGTTCATTCTTCCTCTAGCTCTGTAACAATGGGTTCATTGCTGCTTAAGGTGCAATCCCCAAATCAAGACCCCTTGATGATAAGTGTTAAGATAGGATTCTGGGGGGGCCCAAATAAGAAGTCGGAGGTTGACCCTACATTGCAGTTACTATTAGTATGGAGTCTGAAGAGAAACCGGTTCACTAATGTGTACCCCATGATGTGTTAGGCGGTGCGCTTGGCGCTGCGCTGCCTGAAACATAGATGGAGCCACGACTTACAGATTGCCCTGACAGACGTAGACCGGAACAAGATCCTGAACCACATCCCACAGATCTCGTGGAACATGTGACTGAAAGTGCTTGAATGTAATTATGTTCACCACACATACCTTACCCTCAAGACTACACAGGATGTTCGGCACAGTACCACTCAAATGCCCTGGATGTAGCACAGGGCACGCTGGCTTTTACCACATGGCATGGCAATGCGCAGTACTCTGCCCCTTTTGACTGATGTCTGTACATACCTCTCACAGGCAGACACCACATCAACAAGCCCAAGAGATGCGGGCTTGATGCCCTGCCCCAGGATGGAAAAAGCAGGGAGGAAGCTCATAGATCTGGCACTGGTGCTAGCGCGCCACGCAGTAGGGGTACATTGGCGAGCGACCTCATTGCCTTCCACAGACCTGGCAACTTGAACAAAAATCTCACTGGGTGGGGAGGGGGTAGGGCCTTGGAAGGGGCATGGCCTCCTGCCCAGAAGTACCCCAGAGGCACTTTTGCCCCCACCCTGCCCCAAAACCACCTTCTCCTCCAAAAACAAAAAAACTTGCTGAGGCTGGTGCCAATGTCCTGGGGTGTTTTAACACTCCTTAATGGACATTGGCAGTTTAAAGCCTCAAAAAACGAGTTGGAAATCCCTATTTACCGTGGTTTCAGCTCGTTTTTTCTGTCTCTGTGTGATAGTGGATCCTCACCGGGTGACCGTGCGATGGGAGCCGCTATCGTGTGTCACACTGTGTCACCATGTGAGTTGGCAGGTCTGCATCTATGGTGGCATGAAGAACGGACATCTGGCAGTCGGAGGGGCCTAAGGACGATGTGTTACAATGGCTCCACCGGCAGGTCAGGTGAAAACAACCAGATCGTGGGATGGGACATCCTACTGTTCGCACTTGAGGATGACCCTGACTTCGGGCCACCCTAAAGTGGAGCCCAACACCCAACATTTTCAAACCTTCACACGCTACCTAGACGCCTGGATGGAGATCCCACCCAAGCACACATGCAACATTCAAGGTGGCTCCTGCATATCCAAACTTATTATTAATGTTCCTTCTTATTCTTCTGTATGACGAGCGTTATCGCAGAGATTTGCCTATGTTAAATGACCCGTGACACTGTCTTCATGTATCTTGAAAATTTCAATACAGACCAATTTAAAAAAAATGTAAAAAGAGCTCAGACAGGATGACAAAAAGTAATTGGCAGATATACCCAGTTTGTTCAACAAGAACTGAAACACCCTCTGCCTCAATGATCACTGGCTGCAAACCAGCAGGTGGCTCCATTCCCAAATTCATATGAACGAAAGACCAGTAAAGACCTCAAACTAAATCCAAATATCCTGACCTGGCAGTAAGGGCAAACATTTTTCGCTAGAGGTATTGGATTTTGTCCCACCAGGTGTTTTCTATATCTCACTTGAGTTATACTATCCATCTCGAGAAGACGCAGGAACAAGCTTTTCCGGTGTTGACTCTTCAGCGCGAAGAAGACATCAAGTGCTCCAACAACCATTTCTCTCTTGCCAATATTTGCCTCTTTAGGCTCTTACATGTTTCCGACTCACAATAGGCCTTATCAGAAGATATGTAGCGTTCGGCCCTTCCCATATGGGTCTTTTGCCATTCATGTCACTAAGGAGACCTGGAACTCCCTGCCTCTGCAGCTCAGGCAATAGCCATCGCTGCCGCGATTCAGGAAGAACCTCAAGACCTGGCTCTTCGACTGAACCAGATCCACCCACCCCATTACCTTCAGCAGCTTGAGACAATTACGAGTGAGTAGTTGCACTTTATAAGAAACCTGACTGATTGATTTATTCTACAGGGGTATAAACCAGTAATACATAATTCCCTTCCATAAATATTGAGCTTTTATCCTCAATATTAAACTGTACTGTGAGGTGCTTGTGATGATAACATGCCTGGAGTTTAAAACCAAATATTCCCTGACTGTTTTTATCATAGACACTCACCATCTGACCAGGGTTTTCCACATGTTCCTACAAATCAGAGATATGTTGTTTTGTGTCACCCTTGACATCCCTCCTTGATGCTGACTGTAAACACAGAAACTCAGTTTGCTATGCTGGTATCCCCAGTGAATTCTATTGATATCTGATATCCCGTGAAGTGTTGAGGGTTGGAGAGACTTCTGTCAGAAGTTCCTGTTGTCTCCTCTGCATCATGAAGATCATGTCGTCCACTTAGGGTATCATCCTCACTCCTCCGACTCGAAGGTCCTCCAGACAGCATGTTAAAACAGTTTGTGAAAGGACCAATAAGCTGAGATTAGACACTACCTTTTGCCATTTGTTCCATCTTGGCCTACAACTATGTGGAATAAGCTTAAAGACTGTTCTGTTGCACAAGTTAGATTTAGGTTGTCCTTCTTTCACACATTCAGTTCTAGGTATTTGGCCTTCGGGCCGGAAGGGGGTTCTTAACACAAAAATGATAGAGGAGGCGTTAAAGGGCCAGGCGTCTCAAGTTGTGCACCCCAAGTCTTTTGATACAGTTCCTGATGCAGTTAAGCACATTGATCTTTTGGGTAAGGGTGGCAGGAGCATCCTGCCATCCTTACCCAAAAGATCTGTGGAGCACCCTTAACACCGCACATCTAGAGACGATCAACTACAGACCAACAGCAGCAAGGAACTCCTATGGGTTTCACGTGTGTTGGGGACAGATATTTTCTCTGGAAAAAGCCTGTGAAGCTGCTTTACCTCTGGAGGGCTTGCCGCCCAGCCTTAACACACTTGATTAAACCTGGAATCCTGCCTAGCTCCTCTCAGGAAATGGATAGATATTGGACCACTGGGCGTGCATGAGGTTCTGCCCATGAACCCTGATGGTCTGCTTATCTCCCCGCTTGCTGCAATGCTGCCTAAATTGAGAGGGAAACAAACACAACGTGGAGCATTTGAAGATCAAGTATTGACTAAGAGCTCTGGCCCTCAACACTGTGGACTTTGCTTGACTGAGGAGCAAGCAACTGCAGTAGAAAGGATACTTTCAGTTGTCACAAGTTAACCTTCAGCGACAACCAACTACGGTGCAGATTAGTAGCCACAGATTAGATAACTACACTAATTAGAGCCCCTCATTCCACATACTGTGTTCTTACCTATATACAACGGTCAAGTGGTAGAGTCCCTCCAGCCGTGCAGTGTATTAGAGGCCATGCAGGCCATCATTGACTACTCTGAGAGCTCCTACCCTGGTGTCCCTAAGATATATCCAGAAGACTGTCTCAGACTTAAGGAGGCCCACTAGTGAACACTACAAGTTCTAAGCTTATCAGGCGTTAGGGTTACCCTCATAGGGCCTTTTCTCAGCATTTGGTCTCCTAGGACCTCTACATCTCTTAGGTACCAAAACATTTCAACTTCAGCCAGCCCTCTTCGAGACGAGCCCATGAACATACCGAAGTCAAAACAAATAACTTTACAGGGAGGGCTACTTCAATATACTGACCCATTAAATTCCCCAGTGGCCACATCCATTATAGAGAACAAGGTTAGAAGGAGTTTGGGGCACTGGGGGAGACAACAAAATAATTGACTGCATGGATTTGCTCCACTAAACACCAACAGCACACTTCGACCTTGATTTCCAAGTTGTTAGGCCTAGCTTCTCTTGCATAGTAGCAGTCACAACTGCTGGCCAACCTTGGGCCTCAGATAAACAGAGTTGGGTGTGGTAGCGTTGGACAGCACCACAGGCTAATGGTCACCCCCCATTGACTGTGAACCTAAAATGTGATCCCCGTAGCAATCCAGAACACAAGTACTTTGTAAAGTGTATAAAATGCCAGCGTTGATGATTTCTATGGCTTTGGGTTTTGTTCCCACTGTACAAAATACCACTGTCTTAGGGGTCATATCTTAGCACCTTCTTTAAGATTTCATCAGCTTATTCATTTTAATCTGGTCTTTTTCTATAGTCTAATATTAAAGCCATTTATCTTCTTAAAGAAGTATTTCTGGTTGGCCATTGGCCTTTATTGTGTGTAATAAGGCGTGTAAGTTTGTGTTCTTTTGCGTTTGAGCTCATATCCCAATGGTTTTTTCGCAGTAGTCCTTGTCTGCTCAACCACAGCTACCCAGAGGAGCCAAGAAAACTAAGAAAGTCTTGGATGTCATGAGAACATAAGAGCGCCTGGAGTCCAGGGCCCTAGGAGTACATGAAATCCCGCCATCAATAGTACTGTGTACTTCCAACAGGTCAAGAGAACCAGAGTGAAATACCTGCCAATTGCCATCTATGACTCCAAACCCAGAGTGTCTGCTTGGGCACATAAGTAAAGTTGTATTATGTTATATTATGTTAAGAGCACTTGTATGGGGCATTCCCATAAATGATCTGGTGTCAAAGCTGTTTCAAAATCTGGTTGACCTTTACGGTTCTGGGATTCTCATTGGCTGGAACCAAAGTGGTCTCCTTGCTTCCAGTGGCTCTTACGTTTCGAGACATCTTTCCCCAGTGCGTGTTGGCTTGGATGCCATTTTACATGTATGTGTTTGAGAATACATGTTAATGTGTGCACTGGTGAGGTGGCTATCACTTAGGAGAAAAAGGTGGTTTGGTGCCGTGTTATGTGCATGATTGTGCCAGAAAGCATATCTAATGTGTTCTCTTTGAGTTGTGTTAAAGTATTTAATTCCTCAAGTTTCAAGTTTCTTTATTTTCTGCATAGTTACTTAAAACCATTGCAATATTACTGCTTAAAATAAAAAAAATAAAACTTGAAATTCATTCCTCAGATGCCAATGGCAACTCAGACCCACAAAATGAACAGGTCATGATCTAGGCATAGGAAAGTGTTTTGGTAACCTTTTGTGTCCCTGGAATAAAGTTCACTTACTAAACCCCCCTATCATAACCCCATTGAAGGCACAGGAGATTTGTCCTCCCTCCCTTGATCTGTTCTCTCCTAAAGCACCCTTGTAAGAGGTTGTTTGTCAGTAAACGGTCTTAATGCCAGTGAGTGAACTGAGCATGTAACTTGATCCTCTGTTTTTGCAAAATGGTCAACTGTGCTTTAGCAAGACAGAGTGGAACGAGTTGAGCTGTGTCCATGACCTATTTATCCACTTTCCTGTCCGGTCATCACAATATGAGGCATTTGTGCCTCCTCAGGCACCTATTCAAGCTCATACACCGTAGAAATGTCAGTCTGTATATTTAGACATGTGCTGGATTGGTTGTTGTATGTCTGGTTTTCATTCGCCCTGTCTTATTGGTGCTGGTGATGTATAGATAGCCCATGGCGTTCTCTTCTGGTCTGTATTGTTGACAACATGGAGGGGAAACGCACTTCCAAAAGAAGGCGATGTTCCTCAGATTCTTCTTCAGAGGCAGCAAAGGGCTGTCCATCCAGAAGCCTTTCCAGCCACCATTAAGCTGCTAGGGAGATTTTCCTCGGGTGCTGACTCCCTTGAAATCCCATTGTTCATGACGAGCTCAGCTCGTCATAAGCACACGACCAGTGTACTGCATGATGAGCTGAGCTCGTCATGAGCCTGGAAGGGGTTAAGACAAGAGAAGCCACGAGGACAAATATTTATCGCCATCTGATGTCCAAGTTTTAATTAAGGAGGCTGTGACTGCAGTCCTCAAAGAGGGAAGAGCAAAAAGGAAAAAAGAAGCAAAGGATGATGACCCTCCATCAGGTTCCGAGTCCGGCACTATTGGAGTGATTGGAGGCGTGCCAGGTGTTGGAGCACATAAGGACGTATTTGGTGTTCCCGGGAGTGTTTTTTGGGGTTCCTGGCAGGTTTTAGAGGATGATGAGCTGCTCCCTCAGTGTTCAAAGCCTTCAACACTTGTCATGCCCTTGTGTGGCAAGATAAAGAACCTCATTCATCATGAGTAGAAAGACATGGAACACACATTGGAAGATGCAGAAGAAAATCTGCCTTGCAGTATTAGGATTGATGCTTTGCTGGCGATCTTTATTGGGTATGCTTCTGTTAACCGTAGGAATGAACCCCAAAAGATCAACACATCATATGAGGCTAGCAATGGTGAACAGTCATAATATCGAATTAAAAATATTAACTGGACAGAATATCGAGGTTTTTTTAAAATAGAATGGACAGAAAATCGAATTGCAAAAATATAGTGGTGCAGAATGTCGAATTTCAGGTAAGAAATATCGATAATATAAAAGTTCGTAATATCGACAGTCATAATATAGTTGTTAAAAATATCGATTTTTTATAGTGTTTTCAGTGTAAAAGTATGTATTATTTTTGTAATGTATGTTTGTCTTTTTTTTAAGTAATGAATTTTATGTTATTTAATGTTTACGTAATTTAATTCCGTAGCAGTTGTGGGTTTATAGGGGAATAGGGTGGGAAGTAATTTAATTAAAGTAAATTAAATATTAATTTGTAGGAATTATTCATTATTTTTAATTTAATTTTGCATTTTAGTTCTGTAGGGGTTGTGGGTTTATAGGGGATTGGGTGGGAAGTAATTTAATTGTTATTAAGTAATTATTTTTATTTATTGGCATTGATAATTAATGTATTGTTAATTAATTATTAATAGGTAATTCATGTTTAATAATTGGTAATTATGATGTATTAATTGGTCATTAATTTTTATTAATTGATAATTATATTACTTTTGTATTAATTTATTATTCAGAGTGGGTAGTGGGTGTATAGGGGAATAGGGTGGGAAATAATTTAATTGTAATTAAGTAATTATTGAAATAATTTTTGTGTATTGGTAATTAATTACTGTTAATTAATTATTAATTTGTATTTTTTGTATTACTTAATAATTGATGGTATTGAAAATTAATTGGTTGTTAATTAATTATTCATATCTCATTAATTTTTAATACATTATATTTATTGGTATTTATAATTAATTAATACTCAAAAATTTGTAATTGGTAATGAATTTTAATTAATTTTTTATTGGTATTGATAATTAATGTATTTTTATTTATTTAAATATTAAATCATTACTTTCCCTACTGTTGCACTCACTGGAGTAGGAATAGTAATTTTTACCCCTACGCTATGAAACGCTTTCCCTACTGTTGCACTCACTGGAATGGGAATAGTAATTTTTACCTCTACGCTATCCAACTCTTTCCCTACTGTTGCACTCACTGGAGTGGGAATAGTAATTTTTACCCCTACTCTATCCAAAACTTTCCCAACTGTTGCACTCTCTGGAGTGGGAATAGTATTTTTTACCCCTACACTATCCAATGGTTTCCCTACTGTTGCACTCACTCGAGTGGTAATAGTAATTTTTACTCTCCCAGTATCCAACGCTTTCCCTACTGTTGCACTCACTGGAGTTAGAATAGTAATTTTTACTCTTCCGCTATCCAACACTTTCCCTAAGCAAAACTAAGTTACGTGGGGTTCCTTCTCCAGCAACTATTGAGGGTAGAACCACGAAGAGTTTGGTGTGTTCATGTGCAGAGTTTCAGGTAGCATCTCTGAAACAAATTTGTTCGGCTGCCAAATGGTGACATCCCTACACTATTGTCATACAATATAAGATTGATAATGTCAGCAATCAACAGGATGTGTTTGGTGTCAAAGTCTTGTCTTCCACGAAGTAATAGTTGAAATAAATAGAGGCTTGCTGTTTTTCTTTTGATTCATTTCAGTGTATGATGTTCACACTTTTTTACAATCATTTAAGGGATAACTTCAGCATTCCTAGTATTGTAATGAGAGAAACAGGGAAGTGGACGAAGGGTTAATGCATAAATTACTTACCAGTAATTCCATTACTTTGATTCCAATCTTCCCTATTCCAATTATTACATCACTCCACACCCACCCCTCGCCCTAACATGGCTTTAAATGAATATATATTGGGTAAGGTCTGTTGGTTTATAATAGCTTAATTCATTACAAGCAGAAGAGTGGTAAGCTTGGAGCATTTATTCTGATGGTGTGGGAGAAGCATGTTTTACTGAGATATCTAAGGTGTGTGAGTTAGAAACGCGTCTCTGGAGACATGAATCCCTCATATTGTAATAATTGCAACAGGGAAGATTGAACTCATAGTAATTAAATTACCAGTAAGTAATTTATGCATTATTCCCAAAGGAATCAAACACTCTACAGCAAAAAAGACATCCCAATTAGGACACCAGAACACCCCAGAAAAATATATTAGCTCAGGCCCAAGGCTGTGCTCTGCATTCAGAAGGCCCACAGGCTGAGGCCCGACCGTCATTGGGGCGGGTCCAGCCTACCTGTCTGTGGCACTTGAGCGTTCACAAGATAAGTCAGTTGCTCAAGTCCGATCTGAAGTGGAGGAGGACGAGGGCTCCTAATGAGGCACATATTTAAATGGAATATATGACGCTTTTTTGCATGCATTTACAACGTATGCCATAACAACACAGTTGATACAATGACTGCGTTGTTATTTCGCATACCTTTACAATGCAAGTCGGAACAACGACTTGCTTTTAGGGGACGCTGGATGTTGGAATAGTATAATTTACTATTCCAACTCCAGTCTGTGTGGACACTAGGGAAGATGTTGGATTTTGAATCCAACACCTTCTTCCCCCTAACGCAAGTTGTAGTCCTGACTTGCCTTGTAACGGTATGCGAAATAAAAATCCGGTCGTTGTAATGACCGCGTTTTTATGGCATGCGTTGTTTAGCATGCAAACAAAACGCTGTTTACCATTAAAATGCCTAGTGTCTATATAATATTTGATGGTTTGTATATTGTTAAGTGATCTCAGTTTCCCAGATGTGGAAGCTAAAGCACAACACACACTTCCTCTTTCCTGAATCAATTCTCTCCGCTTAAGCACTCATCACAGATCAACACTGTCTCCTCTGCATGCTTCCTCACACTTACTTTTTTTTCCGATTCCTTGAGACACCGTAGCAGTACGAGCTGATGTCGCAGTGACCCTACTCGGAGGTCCATCATCTTCCATGTAGAGTGCGCTTTTTAGAAGATGGACACACAGCTCGACGTTTCTTGACAAACACAGACCGTTATGGACCAGTCCATATAAAGATCACGTAACAATACTAGGCCATCTCACCACACACCAGGAGCCTTTGTTAAGCTCAATGGACATTTTCATATTGGATCCTTCTTGTGCCAAAACCCAGAAACGTTCGCACTATTGATTGCCCTGTATTCAGGACACTCCTCTCTACTTTGGTTGACCAGCATGATTTGAGAAACTATTTTGGAAGTGGCATTCCTGAAGAGAAATCATGTTATCATTATTGGAAAACTGCACTGTTGACTACTTGCAATCATTGCATATCAGATGTATAGAACACTTAAAATAAGCTTAACATGCATGTGATTTTTGTGTATTGATACATGCATGAATGTGGTATGTTTGTAGATTGAAATGGTGATTTTTTAGTTAAAAATATCAAAATATTGCACAATTATTGAAGGGAGTATTTAAATGAAATATGTATTTATATTTTTCTAATATTGAGTGATGGTCTCTTCTCTTGAATACAATATCACAATGTATTTTTAAACTTGTATTGAAGTTGCCCTTGGAACTTTACAGTATGCTTCCTCACACTCCGCATGCTACGTAAGATCTTCAAATGGCTACCACTACACCCGAGATGCACTGTGACACAAGCCCTCGTCACCAGCTGACTGAACTATGGTAATGCCCTTTAAGTAGAAATCGCTGCACACCTTCTACAGGGACTTCAGATCATGCTGTACACCTAAGCCAGACTCATCCTTGGCCTGCCGTGACAAACCCACATCACACCCCACCTCAGGAAACCCCACTGGCTCACCCTACAGAAGAGATGCCAATTCAAGCTGCTGACTCATGTACACTAGGCTTTACACAACCAAGGACCCGTCTACATTAACCACCACCTGAACCTCCACCAACCATCAAGAAGATTAGGCTTCACTCACCCATACTCCCCGCATCTACCGAAGCAGAAGTGGAGGACGCTGCTTCTCCCACATAGCAGCAAAGACCTAGAACAGCCTCACCACACACCTCCGCATCAACTCACTTTGGGAATTCCGAATGGCCCTCAAGACCTGGCTTTTCGAATAAGCTTCCGGGGCCTGCAAGCAACTGGATACCCTATCGGGTGATTAGCCATGCTTTATAAATCCTGATTGATGCCACTGGTCCTCTGTTGGGCTCTCAGCAGAGCTTTGACTTAGGCTAGGGGTGCATTGTCTGCTATACATGCACCAACATGAAGATGAATTTTTACTAGAAAGCCACCAATTCACCAGAACACATTATACGAGCCAACACAACCAACTCACACAAACAACAGCATGCCTAAAGCAAATGACCTCCTGAATACGTGGCTTAGGAAAAAGGTTGTAACATCCAAGTCCCCCACCTTACCACAATCTGCCCATAACTGATTAGTGAGTGTGGCCACTGTGCAATGCAGTGTAACCTCACCTAACAACAAGGGCTCGTAGAATGTGATGGTTATCGAGGAATGGACATATCTTTTCTCCAAAGTAGTGGATTGCAAGAGCAGATTCTAATTTCTAGGTTTCACGAGTAATTATTGCGTATTTACCACATATTTGATATTAAATAAATAATTATGTACTTGGCTTATGTTAATTCACCAGTCACAACCAGAGTTTGTATATGGCATGTTAGTGGTTTCCTTCATTGAAATGTTGAGGAACACAGTATTCAGAGAACATTGGATGCGTCGTGCATATTACAAAATACTGCAGAGTGACATTGGTTGAAGACATAATCATTGACACTGAAAAAAGACTAATAATTTATAACGATTCTAAGATTTACTGTGTGGTTCTATTGGGTGGGTTTTAATATTGTGCCACACTATTGTCTAGGAGAAATAGTTTGAATTAATCAAATATATGTGTTAGTCAAAAGATTGCATTTGATGAATACAGGAATTTACCGAATACTCCTAAGAACTCATATGATTTTATCGGGAACCTCAAACGCACCGCCAATGTTAGAAAACAGGGAAAAGCTTTAAAATTACATTTCTGGGACAAACATATTTCGGTGATTGCAACCACAGGCGTCGGTGTTGGCGGTCATTTGGAAATATTATGAAAATGCGTTGATGGAAAAACAAAGATTGGAATATCATTGACCTGGTGAAGGCAGATGAATTGAAATAGTAATAAACACTGTTTTTTTATTGGTTTTTTTTTAAACCTTTATTGCACCTGTGTAATACACAGCGGAATGCCTACAACCCTGTGGGCCGGCCGCTAAAACAGTCCGTGAATCAGAATGCAGCAACTCAAAATTTCTCATTGGACAATCAGTCTCTGTGTAAATCAAAAATGGCCGCTGCGAAATTAAGGTGCATAACATAAGTTTGTATCGTCACTGGTTGAGGTTTTTTTGATTTTTACTTTTTTGAAAACAACAACACTCCAACTTCAAACGTTAGGAATATTAATATGATCGTGCATTGAGCAATACAGTCTGAGTTACAAGTACCTCTTGCGAGAGGCCTACTCTAGTCCCACTCCCATTGACTCGATCACTCCCAGCCAATCGTACCATGTTATCAATCCCATGCCTCCCGTCTTGGCAATCCAATTAGGAAATCCTTCTCAATAACCTCGGCTTCCCCTCTACCAACAATTCACACACAGCTTTATCCCACTTCCTCTTCCCCGTCGGACTCATCTTGGTCATCATCCGGCAAGGGGTCACAAATTTCCCCCCTGTACACATTCCATTTCGTCCAGATTTTATTCCACTTCCCCGGGCAGGCCCTGGCGGGGTATACTGCCCTTTCCGTTATCATCACCCTGTCCATGTTTAGACACCATTGTGACTTGGTCGGCAGTTCTGCCACCCCCAAGCGCTGTGCAATGTCCCGTTTTGCCACCATCAGTCCCACCGTGACCCAGAGCTGCCCTTGTCTGGAGAGGTCAGTAGGCTCCCATATGTTTAACAAGCACCTCTTAGGGTCGGGCAATAGCGATAGTTCTAGCGCTTGTGAGACTGTGCGGAGTATCTGTTTCCAGTATTCCTGAATCTTGGGCCAGTCCCATATGGTGTGAAAAAATGTACCTTCCTCCCCACACCCTCGAAGGCAGTAAGGATGTGGTATCCTGTGGATGTGGTGTAGCATAGTCCTAGAGTAATAAACTCTGTGTAGTATCTTCAGTTGTACTAGCCGTAATCTGGCAGAGATACCTACTTCCTTAGGGGACCCAAGTGCTTTATTCCAATCATGCTCGTCCATTTCACTAGTGTCTCATTCCCATTTTGCCTTCAATAAGAGTGTCGGATCTGGGAAGTTGTTGAGCAATTTCCGGTATGTGAGCGATGTCGCACGTTCCATCATAAAATCAGTGAGGAGGCTGTCTTCCAATGGCGAGGACTCGGGCAGCTCTGTGTCTGGGGGTAAGGCCGTGAGTAGTGCGTGTTGTATCTGGATGTACCTATAAAGCTCCCTGTCACCAAGTTCATATAATTCTTTTAGTCGGTCAAAGGGTATCACCCCGTTCCTCTCCCAGAGATCGCCCACCGTGGAAATCCCTATAGTGTCCCAGTGTGAGAATCCCTTACTGTTTCTCATGGTGCCCAACATTCGAGAGTCCCATAGTGTGGTCATTTTGGTGATCCTCCCCTTCCAACCCAGCGCCGCTGTTGCTGTATGCCACAGTTGCACAGTTAGTCTAGTAGGCCCCAGTAAGGCGCGAATTTTACGGTGGTCGTATAATGGACCCAGTAGGCTGTTCGTGCCTAATTGAGCCCTGTCAGACTGGAACGCTGGTTCGGTTTGTGGTGCGTGAATCCACTGGTTGATGGGCTTAAGGTGTGCTGCCCAATAGTACAGCTTAAAGTTAGGTAAAGCGATACCACCGTCGTACCAGCCTCTGTGCAGCTTGGATTGCGCTATGCGTGCAGGGAGGTTTCCCCATAAGAGGTGAGAAACCAACGCTGCCACCTTCTGGAAAAACCTGGGGGCCACCGGATAGGGTGTATTTTCAAGGACATACAAAAATCGCGGCAGTGCCATCATTTTGTAGAGTGCAGCTCTCCCCAGGAGTGTTAGCGGGAGACCCGACCAGAATGCAACATCTTGTTTAGGTCTATCCAGGTGTGGCTTCAGGTTTTTTTCCATAAATTCCGTTGGATCCCTAGTGACCTGAATGCCCAGGTATTTAAACGACGAGCCCGCTATCGCTAGGGGGCACGCCGCATCAAGGGCCGGGGCCTGCCCCTGCAAAACATACAGCTCCGACTTATAGCCGGAAATTCTGCAGAGGGCGGGCCGTCTAAGGCCGTCCAAGGACGACCAGGGACGGGACGGGCCACGTCCCTTTCATCATGGGTAAGCGCAAACTGGCTACATCGGCGGCAGGTGAAGCGAAAGCTAAGGTGCCAAAGTACACAACCAGCATAATCACGTACTTAACAACAAAGGTGGGGGAGCTATCAACGCAGATCGCTGAGTCAGAGCGTGAGTTGGGTCTTGCTTCCAGCCCTGGGGCTGTCAACACATCCAATGCCTCTGTTATAAACTGTATTCCGCTGGAGCCTAGGGTCATCATTGAGTCATGTAGACCCACTCTGCTACAATCCGCCACAGTTCTTCCATTCCCGGTTTTGCCTGAAACAGTGATACCACCATTCCCTATGACCCCGGGGGATGCAGGAAGGTCTGCATTTAACCAGGTGGGACCTTTTTATGTAACTGAGGAGGGTATTTCGGCCCGACTGGAAAAACTGTTTACAGAAAGACTGGAAACCGCATTAATCCAGATTGCTTCCGACATCACTGAGACTCTGAAGGATTGTGTCAAGAACCTTATGGCAAAATTTGACCGTATCAATGATGCCCTTAATACTCGGGCCCCCTCTTCCTTTATGCCTATGGCGCCATGTCCTTCAGTTGCGCAGGTTTCTGCCCCTAAGGTCGGGGGTCCATCCACAATTAAGTCACCTGTCACCTCTATAGTGACCACCGATAACCCTGTTCCAAAAAAAGGGAAAGTGGATAATGGGATATATATCCCCTCAAAGGAGGCTGCTCCCAGTGTAAATACCTCTGTAAGGCCTAGAGGCCAGCAGGGGGTTGTGGCAAGAAGGGCACCCCCAATAAATCTACCTCCGGATGCAACACCCTTTGTTGCAATTTTGGTTAACGTGCCTAAACTTGCAGATGGGGAGGTGGAACATCATGACACTCTTCTCAGGCATGTTAAAAAATGGTGTAATGCTAACTGCACGGGAGAAAGTAACATCGCAGACAATATTGTAACAAGCAGAAGGGTCAATTGGGTGGGCACAAGTAAGAAAGAGGTAGCTGGAGATTGTGTCATTGTTAATTTTAAATCTAGAAACGTCGCCAGCCGCCTCTTCTGGGACGACTCCCCTTTGGACCCTGTAGGTAAAGGTGTTCGGGCGATGCCCCTTGGCTTCTTCTACCCCCGAGTCTATAGACCAGGTGTTGTGGAGAATAACAAGTCACATTTTACTGAAAACGCTTGGGCGGAGGACAAACTTATTTCACCTATGTTTGCAAATGATTGGGTGACAAAGCCAACCAAGGGCAGTGGCTTAGTTAATGTTGTAAGGAACATTCCTTCAAATGATTTATTATTATCAAATAGGTTCACGGCCCTAGCCAATAGAATAGATATTGAATGACTAGAGCCTGAACTTGAAAACCTGACTGTCACATGCCTAGGTAATGCAGAGGCTTCCACATCTGATGTCATGGTTAAAACTGCTACAAATGACCTATTAGAATCGGGCAGGGGGCATATCAGGTTATTATCATGGAATATTGCGGGCCTACGGGCAAAACAGGATGACCCGATTTGACTACAACAACTGAAGGAACACGATATAGTTGCCTTACAAGAAACTTGGTCTAAAGATAAGGGTTTCTGGGTAGATGGTTATACTTCATTCTTTGTCGATGCCCAGAGCTCCACGGCGGGAAGGGATAGAGGGGGTTTGCTATTTCTTGTTTCTGTCAAAATAGCAGGGAATGTCAAAGAAATCCCCAGTTCCTCTCACTTTTTTCAGCTGGTGGAAATTCGTTTGGTAGACAAGAACAAGATTGTGTTTATAACCACTGGTTCCTCTCCTTGGACGCGGAGAAAGCGTTCGACGCGGTGCATTGGCCCTTCCTGATGGGCACCCTTGAACGTTTTGGGATAGGGCCCAAGTTTCTAGGCGGGGTGAAACTGCTATACTCGGACCCCAGAGCGAAGGTGCGGGTCAATGGAAGACTCTCCAGGGAGTTTGCGATAGGGCGGGGGACACGGCAGGGGTGCCCGCTCTCCCCGCTCCTTTTCACCCTCACGATTGAGATCCTTGCGATCCGCATTCGGCGTAACCGGGATGTGATGGGGTTTCACTGGGGGGAGTCGGCCGCGGAACAGGAGAAGATCTCCCTTTACGCCGACGACGTTCTGTTGTATGCCACAGACCTGGCTAGGACTATCCCGGCACTGTTTAAGGAGTTGGGGGACTTTGGGGCAGTGGCTGGACATACCATAAACTGGCACAAGTCGGTCATTTATGACCCGCAAGGGGCCCCTAGGGGGGAGTGCCTGCCCGAATTCCTCATACACACCACAGAAGGCTTCCGGTATTTGGGGGTCTTTATCACCCGAGATGCACGTCGATCATATACAGATAACATAGACAGGGTTCTGGTGGCAGCGAAGACGGAGATGGATAAGTGGAGACAGCTTCCACTCACCATCCTGGGCAGAGCTGCCCTGTATAAAATGATCCTCTTGCCGAAGTTTTTGTATGCCCTCCAAAACGAATACTACCCTCTGCCGACTCCAACTATACGGAAAATCCATGCTGACCTCCGCTCCTTCTTGTGGCTGGGGAAACAACCCCGAGTGGCACTCACGACCCTGCAGCGCCACCAGTACAGCGGGGGAATCTCGCTACCCAACTTGGAGGCATACTATTGGGCTGAACACCTAGCCCCCATTAATGAGTGGATACATGCCCCTGCAGATCACCCAACTTACGCACTGGAAAAATCCAAATGGGGAGATAAGACGGTGCTCCACTTCCTCTACGGAGGGAAGGGAGGACGTAAGCTTCTCCCGGCGACTAGGATTACCCTGACCGCGTGGCGTAGAGCGACGGTAAAAATGAGATGGCAGGAAAGACCCACCCGTCAAACCCCCCTGTGGTCATGTAGCTGGCTGGCTGAGCTACACAAATTACGGGGATTTAAAAAGTGGGATGACATTGGCATTTCTACAATCGGGGATGTCATAGCGAGGGGGGAGCTAAAGACCTTTCAGGCATTACAGCAGGATTTTGGCCTCCATAACACCCAATACTTCAAATACTTGCAATTACGACATGCGTGGGGGACACAAAACATTTCTCTTACAGACATTCCCCAATATGCGCCACTCGAGGGACGCCTGCTCCAGGAACAAATACACAGGGGGGCGGTGTCCATGACATACAAAACACTGACAAACAACATGTTGGGTGATCTACAGGCTCTGAGGGAGAGATGGGAGGGTGATGTAGGCACACTAGAAAACCTGGATTGGGAACTCATCCTCATGCACCCTCGAGAAGTGGCCATAAAGTCGAGGCTTCGCCTCATCCAGTTCAAGGTTCTACACCGGGCCTACTTTGACAGGGCAAGACTCTTCCGGATGGGGAGGGCTGCTACTGCCTCCTGCCTAAGATGCCACCATCCAATGGGTGATTTTTTCCACATTATTTGGAGTTGTTCTGTGGTCCAGGAATATTGGAATGAGGTCTTCACTGAACTGTGTGCGATACTGGAGGTGGACATTCCCAGGGACCCCAAGCTGGCGCTCTTGGGCATGTCGACTGAGGTGGATGTCACGCGGCACTCACTCATCTTTCTGTTGCTGGCGTTGGTAGTGGCCAAAAGAGATATAGCGAGACTGTGGGGGGCGCCAGGAAAGCCCAATCTGGATGACTGGAGGCGAGGCCTGGACATGTACATGGCGGCTGAAAGGGTTACGTATAAAGCGAGAGGATGCCCACGAAAATTCCGCAAAATCTGGGCCAAGTGGCGGCACTATCATGGACTAGAGTAGGGGGGCGATCCGTGGGGGGGGGGAGTGCGGGGGGCGGGATTGAACACCGAGGTGGTCTCATATGTGACTGGTCTGGACCTGTTGAATCTGGGCGGACTGGGGTGATGAGACGACACATATTCGCAACACATGCCTTGAGGAGTGAGGCGGGCACGGGGATTTGGTGGTAGAGTGGAGGTGAAGAGAGCGAGCTGCTGGGGGGGGGGGCAGAGGGCGGGAAGGGGGGCCTCGAATAGAGGTCTCTCAGTTGCCCTGGGGTGTTTTCATGGAGGTTGGGGGGGGGTGCGGGGTGAAAAGACAAAACGCAAATTGATTCTGTCATGATGACTGCCATGTACTTGTGTATTAAAAAAAGTTGCGAATAATCGGGTGGTGCGGAATTTTGACGCTCCCCCGTGATGTCATGATGCTTTTACTGATGGTCCGCATGATGCAACAATAAAAAGAAATTTTCAACAAAAAAAAGATTGTGTTTATAAATTGATATAACTCCATGCAGGGGGGGGGGCTAATTTTGTTTTAGAAGGTTTATCGGCCTTTTTAATCAATTATATGTCAAAACAAACCACTTTTGTTCAGTTAATTATGATGGGTGATTTTAATGTTCATTTGTGTGAGTCTCACTGTCAGATTGTAGATGATACTGGTCCAGATCACACATCGTTGCCACATTTTGAACACAGCCCTAAGGGTGTTGCAATGGAAAATCTGTTATCATCTAATGATTTATATGAACCAGGGTTCTCAGACCCAACAAACCGTGTGGTCACGTATAACACGAGGGGGAGCGAATCGATTATTGATTACTTTTTTATGTCCCCGGGGCTCCTACGTTATGTATTGTTCTATAATGCAATTGTAAGTGGGTTCAGTGACCACAACCCGGTGCTGTTGGTTCTGGACGCTCTCTCTGGTTTGTGTAAAGGGGAACTGAGGGCCACCTCTGTAAGGGATGTAAGGAGAAGAGACCAGGGAAGGCGCCTTAAATGGTGTAAAGTTTGTCCAGAGGACTTTCATGGTCTAATTGAGCAACATATGGCAGTTGAAATTGAGAAGTGTAGGGATGGAGAGAGGAGGGGGGGAGGTTGTTAGTGCTTTTGAAGCTATTTGTGCCAGAGTAGAAAAAGAGCTCACAGCGAAATGAAGGAGGGGTCCTGCCCCGGTGTTTAGGTGGTTTGATCGCACTTGCTCGAAGGCACACTCGGCTTTGTTGAAAGCCCTTAAACAATCCCCTAGAGATAGGTCTTTGGTGGCACAGTTGAGAAGAGAATATGTAATGGCGGTTAAATTACAGAAAAAAGCCATCAAAGATGAAGCATGGGATTCTTTAATGGATTCTACAACCCTTAAACAAAGCTCCAAATTTTGGGCCATAATTAATAATCCTTTATTTGCTCATACTAATAATATGGATCTTGAAATAAATATCCCTGAAGCAGACTGGATTAATCATTTTTCCAATATATATGGCTCAAATGAAATAGTCGAGGCGTTTGCAATACCCTACTCCCCAACCTCTCCTACTAAGTTAAATTTCAGTAAATTAGAAGTAGAGCTGGCAATTTTAGGCTCTGCTGCTAACAAAGCTCCGGGCCCAGATGGGGTACCTCTGGACCTCTACAAACTTAACCCTGAGTTGTGGGCTGAGATTTTAGCCAATGTTTTTAATTGTGTGCATGAGGGGGGTTTGCCAAAAACCTGGGCATGTTCAATTATAGTACCCATTTTTAAAAAGGGCCAAAGAAGTGACCCCAAGTGTTTTCGACCAATTTCTTTATTGGACTCTTCTATGAAGATCCTGGGCAAAGTTTTGCTAGCCAGAATTAACACTTGGTCCCTAGACAACGATATTCTAGCAGATGCCCAGTACGGCTTCCGTGCAGGCAGAGGAACTGAGGACCAATGCTTAAATCTTCATTTGATAATTTCGAAATACACTACTGCAAAAAAGGGGTCAATTTTTGTTGCTTTTATGGACCTGTCCACGGCCTTTGATTTGGTTAATAGAGCCCGGCTGTGGACCATGTTGTTAAAATTGGGTCTCGATCCTCCCCTTGTATATTTTTTGGCAGAACTACACAAGGATTTAAAAGCTTCTATTAGAATGGACCAAGAAGGTAATCGTACAGCTTGGTTCAAATCAAGTAGGGGCGTGCGGCAGGGCTGCATTCTTGCTCCCATGCTGTTCACTCTTTATATAAATTCACTTGAGAAGACTCTTTTAACTGCTACCTTGGACACTCCGCGTGCAGGGGATACTCGTATCCCTGTTCTCCTGTACGCGGATGACGCAGCTCGGATAGCTCGGACCCATTTAGGTTTGCAAAGACTTTTAAATGCTTTTAATGATTTTATGTCTTCACTTGACTTAGTGATAAACAACTCCAAATCTCACGTCATGGCTTTTGGGGCTGTCAAAAATAATTCTAAACAGTTCTACTGCAATGGTGACGTGATCACTAATGTCAAAATCTTTACTTACCTGGGTGTAATCTTCGACACCAAGGGAAGCTGGGCTCCCCAAATCATAGCTAAAACTAAAGCAGTTAGGAGCTCGGCTAATGCTATTTTAAGTTTTTCCAGGAGACTGGGTGGGAAGCCAACTGGTGCTTTATTAAACTTGTATAGTGCGAAATCTGTGGCAATAGCCAGGTATGGCTCAGGTCTGTGGGGTTATGTGAATGGCGAAACTATACAAAGGGAAGAAAACAAGTTCCTTCGATCCATTTTAGGGCTTCCCCAATCTACAGCCACGTTTTCAGTTCACCAGGAACTTGGTCTAGGGTATATTTCTGACACCCTTTTAATGGCTCCTATTTTGCTATGGATAAGGACCTGGACCAATAACAATCTAGGTTTGAATCACAAAATACTGGTGGACTGTTTAAAATTGGACAACTTTAAAAATATTGCTTGGCTATCATACATTCAAAAGTGTTCTTCGGACCTTGGTCGTCCCGATATTTTTGCGGTCCCTCAAGGTCTAAAGAAATGTGATCTAGAATGGGTTAAGCTCAACTTTACCAAATTAAAAAATGTGGAGAGGGAGGAACGCCAACTGACTAAACCCACGGTCAGAGCCCATTTCCTGACCATTACCTGCCTTACTATACAACCGTACCTTACCATCGTCAACATCCCCTTTCACAGGTGGCTTCTGGTTAAACTTCGGTTCAATCAGATTTATACGGTCCTTTGTGATAGTCAAGGCTGGTATAAGGAGGAGGACGCCCCTGTCTGTAATTGCGACTACTTTTCAACACAAGATAATATGCACTTTATGTTGTTCTGTCATTTTTTTACTGTGCCCAGACAGAAATACCTGGTTCCATTACTGAAGGATAAAGCCTTCCATCAGGCGAAACCTGCCCTCTTGTATCTCCAATTATTGGACTCTGTTTTGGCTATGTTTAGCGTGGCCAATTATCTTGTTTCTGCTGTTAGGATCAGGAGGAGAAGACTTAAAATGTAATATAAGGGTTTTGCACGGAAGGATGAAATGGATAATGTTTTTTGTACTTGTAAATTTTTAGCTAAATATTTATTCCTTTTTAGCTGTATTTTAAATTGAGATTATATTAATTACCATTGATGTTTTTTAATTGTTTTTAAACTGTGAATATACAAATACTATTGATCCATTGATCTTTGTAATTTCTCATGAATTTGTATTGTCCCTTTTTTTCTGTGATTGTAGAAAGCTTTTATGATTTTTAACTAAATCGAATAAAGTGGTTTTGACTTGACTTGACTCCCAGCCTTTTCACCCACTTCGTAGATTCTATTTTGAGTGTCGGATATGTGCCCTCTTACTTGGATGCGCAGGTGATCGTTGTGTAATTGTTGTTGAATGGCAAATGCGTGTAGGGTCGATGGAGAGGGGCGTTGTTCATGAGCTGTGGTCTGTTCCTGTAAAGCCACTTCCAGATTAACTAGCTCTTGGGACTGCTGTCTTTTATGACCCGTGATGGAGTTAATGGCTTGTCCCCTTAAGACCGTTTTATAAGCTCCCATAGTATCTCGGGGGAACGCACTGAGTGTACGTTTTCTTGAAAATATTGCGTTGTTGTTTTTTTAAGAGCCTTGCGAACCTGGGAAACCCTAAATTAGGTAGCGTGAATGGGGTATATGTGTTTGCGCGATCGTACCTGAGAGGAAAGCGTTGGTGTAAGTGGCGAGTGGTCCGAGATACCTCAAGGGTGGATTGCCATTGTGTCTATATGTTGGAGACCGTCTCCCAGTGTCAGGAAGTGGTCGATACGAGAGAGACTGCCGTGCACAGCTGAGTGAAAAGTGTATTGCTTCGTACCGGGGTGGAGATATCTCCAGATGTCAGTCAGTCCCATGGCCGTCACAAACCGCTGGAGGTGGGGGACCCCTCCCGTGTGAACCGGTGTGGAAAATCTATCGAGTTGTATGTCCAGAACTGCGTTGAAGTCCCCCCCTAGGATGATCTCACCCTCGGGGAGAGTCAGAAGGAAGTCACCTAGTTTTGGGAGGTGAACCGAGTGCAATGCCGGTGGGATATATATTGAAACCAAATTGAAAAGTTTTCCCTCCCATTGCCCCGGCAGGGCCGCAAAGCAGCCCTGGTCGTCAGTCTTAGTCTGTAAGGGGATGAAACGTGCGTTTTTCTGCATCAGGATACCGGTCCCCCTGGAACCGGACGTGAACCCAGAGTGAACCATCATTTTATAGCCTCGTCTATCCAAGGCCCTGGTAGCCCCCCCTATCAGATGAGTTTCCTGCAGTAGCGCTAAGGTGGGTTTTTGCCTTTTGATTGGGGTCAGCACCAACCCCCGTTTAACCTTGTCCCCAAGTCCTCTAACATTCCAAGCCAGTAAACGCAGGGAAGGGCACGGCGACTCAGGGTCTACATCACCCATTGCAGGGACGGGAACGTTAACCATCAGGTATTATGGGATCCATGGTGTATTGGCTAATAAGTGTATGGTGGCTACGCAAGTGCATTAGCAAGGGGCTGAGGGACCTCACGGGGGCATAAGATCAGTGTCCATCCCACCCATCTTGTATTGACTCATACAGAAATCTAGATATTGTCTTCGACCGTATACATACATTCCTAACTGTAACAGTACAACCCCCCCAAACCCCCCTCCCTGCTACCCTGCCTAACGGACTTTCAACTGCCCGCCCCCCCAACTGAGCAGAGTGCTTGACCCATCCCGCAACCAGAGTACTTGCGTGTAGGGGGGAGAGCGTCCCCCCGAGCAGGCGGCATCCCTGCGTGCCGTTGGGGTGTTCATGCCAGTGTCCAAATGCAGCTGTTAAACAGTGTGTAAATGTTCAGCGGTTGCCCTGTTCACAAAAGTCAGAGTATGGGGTTCATTCTTCACCGCCGGCCCCCGTAAAACCACGGGACAGAGAGCTTTCCGCCCCTCCTCGACCCGACGTCTGTGAGCCAGCCCTGCTGTCGCCTCTGCGATCCTGATTAGACCTGTGTTGCCTCCGCTGCCGGTCCACAGTTTGCCATCCCACAAGCCAGTCCTGGGCCGCGTCCGGAGAGTCGAAAAACCACACTTTTTTGTCCGCTACCACTCGCAGCCAGGCTGGAAAAAGCATTGAGTACGGCAGTTCCTTTTCCCTCAAGGTTCTTTTCACCTCCAGAAATGTTCTTCTTTTCCTAGAGACCTCTGCCGTGTAGTCTGGGAAGAAGGCAATTCTCGAGTCGGTGGCGCTACCCTTGCTGCCTGCAAGATGGCGTCGCGGTCTCTGAAATTGAAAAGCCGTGCCAGTATTGGTCTAGGCGACCCTCCTGTCTTTGGTTTGCCCCCCGGCACTCTGTGGGCCCGCTCCACCGAGAAAAAGTTCGAGAGGCCTTTGGGCTGGAGCCTGGTTTTGATTAGGTCTTCCACATAGAGGTCCATTGCACCCTTGTCTTCAGATTCCGGCACCACTAAAATCCGAACGTTATTGCGCCGGGAGCGCCCTTCTTGGTCATCCAACTTTTCTCTGAGCAGTTTGTTGTCAGTTTGTATCCGTTCCATCGCCGTTTGTAACTCAGATACGTCTTCGACCAAGGATTTAGTGACAACCTCCACCTGTTTGACCCTTTCATTCAATTTCTGGAGGTCCGCCCGTATCAGGGTGACTTCCGTGGCTGTTGTTCCCACCGTTGCCTGCACCTGAGCCAGTGCCGCCAGGACGTCCTCTAGTGTGGCCTTCTTCGCCCCTTCAGTTTCCGACGTTTTCCCCGCATTCTTGCGCTGATCTTGGGGAGGAGTTTGCCTCTCATAAGCGAATTTGTCCAGTTTGGCCTGAGTAGTGCTAATCCTGGGGCCTCTGTTGGACATGACCTTGGTCTCGTGATCGTACCAGACCAGTGCAAAAAGTCCGTGGTCGAACCAAGGAAGGCCAGTGCTTCGTTATCTTGCCGCCATGGGCGGCCGCGCTAAGTGGTCGTTCAGCGCCTACTAATAGTAGCCACCAGTGATGCTGCCAAGACCACTGGTCTTTGTAGTTCCGCCCGGGCGGGTGGTTCCGCAGGGGTGGCTGTTGGAGGAACCCGGATCACGACGTGCAGCCAATGCCCAAGATGGCGGGTCTGGTTGTTAGAGTTTCGGCGTTGTCTACGGCGCCCATTGGCGTGGCTCCACGAGTGCCCGCTGCCACCAGTCGCCACAGGGCCCCGCTTGTATCAACGGGCCGCCGGAAGATGCCCACAGGCTGTCCTGGTAGTGCGTCTCGGACACCGGTACATCCGGCCAACCACTGCCGCCAAAAGTCTACTTCCGGCCGGTCCCAAATTATACGCAACTCCGCTGCCTCCAGGAGAGCGGTAGGCCCCACCTCACACCGACCCCTGCCAAGCGATGTCGCGCTGCTCCAGGGTCTTCGCCGCCTCAAAACTGGTCCGCCGGGTGCTGCACGGACTCTGGGTCTGATCCACCCCTTTAAGCACCTTGAAAATCAGGATAATTATGACAGATTTCAGTGGGAAGCCGCCTTGTCACGGGAGCCTCTCTAAGCTGCGGCCGCCATCGTTGGCTGCTGGCCACACACCCCTTTTTTATTGTTTTTATTGAACACTGCAAGTATCATACAGGAATATACAGTAAATCAGATGCATTTTGAAAGCAACACAGAGGGGTAATTTGGCATGTATCTCAGTCGCATTTTGAAGCAGAGCATACGAGTAGTACAAGGAAATTACAGGTAATATCGCATTTCTTACAGCGTAAGTGCATAAACTGTATATGCAGTCAAGTAAGAAAGGACACTAATAAATGACATCAGGTGTAATAAACACAGTTATAAATCACTGACGGGTTCCCAGATATGATAAGTACCCAGCCTCGTCGCCAAGACAGTAAAGTCCTTTAGCTAAGAATGTCCGGCTGCGTCCTGAAAGTTTCAGGGCCCGAGGGCACTGCAACAGCTTTAAAATGTGTTTTATCCATCAATCAAACGCAGCCATGCCCGCTGGCACGCCAGTTGCTGCCGTGACGGAGTAACGAGACGGGTCCCACAGCCTGGTCTGACGGACAGACAGGCCTGACTGGCACATAGGCGCCCAGCGGCAGACAGCTGCGTCAGGCAAACAGGCAGTCGGCAGTGTTGACAGAGTGGCAGAAGGCGGCTGGACGGGGACGCCGCGTGCCAGTGAGAGTGGAGGAGACGGGGAGGGGTGGTGGGCGACCATGCCAGCATTCCGACGCACGAGCAGATGGTCCTCTTCAAGACGTGCGGAAGAACGGGATGAGCGGCGGGGAGTGGCTGAGGAGGGCAAAGGAATGGTGGGAGGGAATTCAGATCCTGTTTATTAATTACATGCTCGCTCTGTACAACAATCCTGAAAGGTTTTTTATCATTTAGTTATAATTATGGATCCTAGTTTTATCTTTTTTTATATCTCCATTTTAGTTTAGCCCTGAGTTTTTTTCACAATATCCATCCATCCATCCATCCACCCACCCACCCACCCACCCATCCATTCATCCATCCATCCATCTATATTATATATGTATATGTGAAAAAGAGGGTGCAACTAGCATGTTGTCGTGTGTATTTAATCAATAAATGAACACTCACACTTGGTCGCCTGTTGGGTTGTACAATAATACACTGGTTTTGTACGACCCAGTGCCTACTTCTAGTGCTTTTTAAAATTCACCTGGCAACCTCACTTCTCTTTATTTTAACTCCCCATGTCCTCAAACTACACACTATTGGGCTAGCAGTGAGCACTGAGAGCCACTACCAAGAAGACCTGGGGCCTCATTTATGAGGCCTTGCGTCAGTTTTGCGCTGCGGATGCGTCACTTTTTGTGACGCATCGGCGGCGTAAAACATGCGCCTTGTTGCGCCATATTTAAAAAGTGACGCATCTAGGTAGATGCGTCACTTTTTAAACCCCTGCGCCACATTATGCCTGCGTCAGGTATAATGTATGCAAAGGGGGCGTTCCCCCGCAAAAAGCCTCGTAATAGTGACGCAGTGAAATCTATGAGATTTCACTGCGTCACTTTTAGGATGCGGTTGCGTCAAAATCTTGCGCCTGCCTCACAGCAGGCGTAAGACTGACGCAAGCCCTTTCACGTGGGGCTTTCCCCATGTGAAAGGACGCATTGCTGGAGTTGCGTCACTTTTGTGACACACTCCAGCAATGCGTCACTTTTGCGCTTACAGATGCGTCAGAAATACTGACGTATCTGTAAGTCCTTGCGACATGATGCGTCATACATTAAATATGACGCATCATTGGTGTCGCAAGGAGTGCGCAGTGAAAAGTGACGCATCGCTGTTTTCACGCAGCGATGCGTCACTTTTCATAAATGAGGCCCCTGATTTCCACGTTTGTCAGTGTTTAAAGTCAAATACAGAGAGGGATACAGATTGTTGAGTGTGTGTGAAAACAAGTGACCTTACGGGCCTGCACACATACTAGCGGCGAAAAGATCACGTTTGGACCTCACACGTCACACCTAAAGTGGTGGTGGCCATTGGCACTCTATTTTGGGGGCCCGGGCCTATTTCTCATCATCAGAGTTTAAGAGAGAGAAAGGCAGAAGGGGAAAAAAAGGAACAGAGAAAAATGGGAAACTGTGTCAAAGGGAGAACACTGGTGAACAAGAAACTACAAGTGTGAAATAAAGAGCCAGGGCGCTTAGGGTAGTGGAAGAAAGCGGCATGAGATGGAATCAAGACCAGGCAGCCTTGGTATTCAGCAATCCTGGCATTTGGCAACACCGAGGGCAGAAGATTGCCAAGAAGAAGAAAAAATATTGGGCCTCTCCACCTTTTTTTATTTAATTTATTTCCTTTTTTTACAACAACTTAAGCAGTGCCCTTAACTCTTCCCACATAAGGCATACTCCATCCACACAGCTCTTACAGCCAATCATAGAGGGGCATCCGTAACCATCAGAACAGTTTAAATTCTATTATGTGAAGTTAGTGGCAGGTGCAAGCTATTATACAAATGCTAGTTAAGAAGACATGAAACCCACCCACGGGGGCAATTAGCTGACTTTACATTACACACACTCACGTTTCAGACTCCATCGCACATACGTGAGTGCGCTCCTATGGAGAGGCGTGGGCTTCCCAGCGCTACACCCCCTCTGCAAAGACATTCAGGCACTAATTGCTGTCTATTTTACTTCTTTTTGTTTGGTACGCCTAGCATGAATAGAATGTAATTTTACTAATTGCTAATAACCTAGTAGTGTCTTTTAAGCTGAAGAGTCGTGCGGGCGGGCGGTCGGTGGGCCTGTGCCAGGGCCCAGACCCCCCCTCGGATGGTTAACATTCAGCTGCAGTCTTTCACACAGAACAAAGGGAAAGACAAATGCTGCTTACATTTTTTACAAGGCAGGGTCCCTGCCTTGCATGTTGGGCAAATCCCGGTGTAATCAGAGGCCAGCGGGGAGGGAGGGGAGGGTGAGAGGGCGGACGGTGGAATGGTGGTGTAAACTCGAAGGGAAGGAAGGCGCAATCTCTGGAAGAAAGGGAAGAGAGAGTGGAGTGATGGAGAGGGGGGGAGAAAGATGAAGGACACGTGAAGAGGGAAGGACATGTAATGGGGCGGCATTGGCGATGGGCAAGCAGGCAGAACGAGAGGGAAAGACGAGGGGGCGAAAGGAAAAGAGAAAAAAAATGACACACTCGGCATGAGGGAAAAGAAGACACAGAAGGGCAGAAGGAACCCCAAAAAATCGCAAAAAATTAGGAGAAGAAGCGGGGGGGGGGGGGGGGAATAAACAAGAAAATTAGAGGGTAAAAAGAGAAGACATAAGAGAGTGAAGGGAAAAGCAAGCTGTGGAGAAATTGGAACGTCCGAGCGAAAGGAGAAGGAAAGACAGAAAGGTAAGAGAGAAAAGAGGAAAGGATGGGGGGGGGGAGAAGCAAACACGCGAGGCAGGGTGAATTGAAGAAAGTAGGAAGTGCTGAGCAGTAGAGGGAGGCGAAGCATTGTGTGCAGAGAATGAGTTCCCTCAGGCTGAACACAGATTTCTAATCTGTGACATTCAGAACGAGATACAATCAGTAACGTGTCAATAGGTTTCCATCACAATGTGCCGCTTCCGAGAACCCGGAGGAAAGGGCAGGAGCCGGGCAGTGTGGGAGCAGCCGCCTGTGTGTGCAGCGGTCCGCGAGTATGCGGCCCCGTGCAGGGGCAGGGCGCAGGGGCAGGCAGGGGGGAGACGGGCCGGGGTCCGCTCCTGTGGGTAGAGGCGCAGGGACTATGGGCAGAGAGGTGCCAAGGGACGGCAAATGGTGGCGGGCACACGGGCCAGTCTTGACCAGCGCCAGGAAGCTTCTGCGTCAGTGCGCTTTACAAATTGCACCTAAGATAAGATAAGATAAGCGCTTTATATGGGCCGGTACCGCTGCTTAATTTGAGCCGATGGATTCAGGTACTCAGCACCAGCATTTAATTGGCAATATTATTTAGGACAGTCTGCCACATGGTGGCGCGGATCATCTAATTTAGAAATGAGCAGAACAATGGTTGTTTATGAATACAGTATATATGAAAAATTACCAATACCTGACATTCCTTTAGCTTTGGGGACCTGGAATAATCTGAACTGTCCCCCTTGAAGGCGAGAGAGATGGTCAGTAGTTGTTTTGGCAGCAGTGACCGGGGCAAGCTGCAGTAGACTCCCAGTCAGGGCACTCACACTTATTATTTTACAAATTAAGCTCTGGCCGATACTGAGTACTTGCATCTCTTTCATTTAAAAGGGAGAGTACCTGGATTTCTCAGCACTGCTGCAATGCACTTAACAGGAGAGTACCAGCACTTCTCAAGAGCAAACAATTAAAGAGTGAGTATCTGCACTTCTGTATTTCCATTGAGAGCACTGGTCATGAGGTAGAGAGTTCACTGGCAATGAGGTGTCATCCAGGTACAGAGTAGAGGTACCACAGGGTAGAGAATGGCCCCGGTGGACGGGTGGAGGCATGTGGTGGGGAGCCCATGGGACAAAGAGGCATCAGTTAAGAGGTAGAGAGTGGACCTACCCATGGATATTAATTTAACAAAATGCCATAGGTAGCGGAAGTGACATCACACACCATTTAACTTTCACTTTGGCTCACACATACATGCTTACACATACTAACAGATTCACAACCTCTCGCGTACATAAACACTCTCACCCGCAAGCATGCATACAAATACATTTAACAGCATTTTTTACTCACCTTAGCTTCAAGATAGGGTGGTATTCCAGTTAATGTACTCCATTTCTTATTACACTAATAGTGAATAATATTATTCACTGTTTGTATAGTAAAAACATTTATAACGCACAAAACACAGGGGGTCTACCAGCTAAATTCTAAAGCTGCACTGTCACCGAGTCCACAGGATCTCGTAGTGTACATGTCACCTAAAGACAGCATATTTCAGGAGAAAGAGAGAAAAGAGGGTGAACACTAAGTGCACAGGGTAGACCGGCACATCATGGGTTGTTCATACATGACTAATCCAAACAAATTTGAAAAAGGTTTCCCATCAAATTGACTCAATGATCAGTCATATCATATGGCCAAACCCGGGTGCATAATAGGCTGGTCCCCTGATCACTGGGACATCAAACACCGCACCTTATTGCTGTACAAGGATTTGGTCCACCAAAAATACACAAACCGTCCATGATGACTGATCTTTTGATGGTAAAGGTAACAAGTGCAACAGAAAAAGTAGTGACTTAAAATAGGATGGAGTGTCCTCCTTCTAACAACTTTATTCTGCGGACAAGACACACCTCCTAATTAAAAAACCAGAACAGTGCAAAAGAGACAGTAACAAATATCTGCCTAGAAATGGGCCAACATGTTTCAGCCTAACGGGTATTCAATCCCTTGGCATTCATCAGGGCCTCTGCTCTTCTAGTAGTTGCACTCCTATTAGTGAACAAAAGAATCACCACCATCACCAAAGAAACAAGGTATAATAAAACTAGTTGAATACGGTACAACCTGTAACAACCATGGACATCACACACCATTTAACTTTTACTTTGGCTCACACATACATGCTTACACATACTAACAGATTCACAACCTCTCGCGTACATAAACACTCTCACCCGCAAGCATGCATACAAATACATTTAACAGCATTTTTTACTCACCTTAGCTTCAAGATAGGGTGGTATTCCAGTTAATGTACTCCATTTCTTATTACACTAATAGTGAATAATATTATTCTCTGTTTGTATAGTAAAAACTTTGACAGAAACCAGGCAAGCGGAGCTCCAACCAGCCTCCATTAGGAAGAGCTGCCCCTGTGCATTTAGTTTGCCAACACTGAGTCCAAGGGTTGTAAAAGAAGTGCCAGGGGTAGCAACAGGCAAGCCAGGGGTCGCAGCTGGTACCCATGGTGACCCCTAAATGATGTTAACAGACCTACCGTGGGGCAGAGAGGTTCCAGCTGGATGCTGAAGAGCCCATAGCACAGAAAGGTGCCTGTTGGGGTGAAAGGAGGAGCGAGCGAAGCCCACAGGACGTAATATTGTCAGTCAGGTCCACAGGGCACTGAAGTGCCAGCCAGGGGAAATGGAGGTGCATGGGCCATTGGTGGCAGAACGGTTTGCTCTTACAGGCAGAATTTTGCCTGAAATGTGATAGGGGTGTCTCCATTTGCTCATCATTTTCACAGAAAAATCCATCCTTCAAAGGATATTGAAACAATTAATCTTCATTACCTTTAATTATAGTCCTTCCATGTTCCAGTCATAAGAAGCATGAGGTGGAGCCTGACTCTCACAGGACATTACCCATCACCCGTCCTACCCGTTCCAGTCATAACAATCATGAGGACATACCAAGAAAATATTTGCACCAACTTACTCATTGAAAAACTTCATTACACTGCACAACAATAACTCCAATGCTTATCCAAAACATCAGAACCAAAATTATTTTCTGCAGAGTATGAAATAAATGTCTGAGGGGTCAATCATCGGAACCCACACTTGTTGACTTACCTTGAACTTCAGGAGGACAGTTGCGCTCAGCTGACCTGTAAGCCTACGTAATAGTAATAGCCCAACGAACCCATCAACTCAGAGTGGAGGTTGACAGCTTTCTCCCCTTGTTTGCTGGCCCACATGAGGCAAATAAGGAGTTACATGGTCTGAAAGGCTTTGTCCTCTGTAAGTATATCAACACATTTCTTCGTATGTCCAAAGTAGACATAATTTTTTAACCTGGAGAGGATGGGAAAAGGGCAGTATTATGTCCTGGCAAGAATGATACTAGGACTGTACTTTCAGAACAAATTTGGGATCTAAGCAAGGTACAGCCTTAAATAGGTAAAGCTACCAAAAGAGCAGAACGTTCCCCTAATCGTCTGGCAGAAGTAATGGCCAAGAGAACAAGCGTTTGCAATGCAGTAGGTCTAGCATTTGCGAGAGTTTAAGCTATTGGCATTGTAAATGCCAATTCCTTTTCTTTATCTGTTTTGATAATTAGCACATAAATAAAAGGCATTGCCATTTACAATGCCAATAGCTCTAACTGTTGCAAATGCAAGACCTCGAACGCCATTGTCCCAGGCTGCTTGCAAAGTGAAAGCGTGCATGGCGCGCTGAAAGTTGTAGAAAAGCATGTCATGCTTGCAGTAGGAGAAATGCATTAAAGAAAATAGTGCTTCCTGGCTAAATAAGACATACCCTGGAACAACAGAAGAAAAAAGGGCAGGTCCTCATGGGAGGTTACAAATAAAGACAAGGCAATAATATGGAGGGACTAACAAGCCTATTAACGAATCAGAAGCCATCATTTACAAGGGACAATGACACAAGCCAATAAAAAAATATGGGCGAAGAGTGCAGACCTTAGATTCACACAAATAAATCCTTAGCTCACTCCAGGTGGTTTCATCCATCATCACAACTTCTCATCCATCGTCCCTGCTTCTCATCCCTACTTAGGAAACAAAAGAGGTCGCTGTACTGTTCCTATGGGAAATGGGGGAAGTGTCTAGCTGGCATGACCACAGATGTTAGAGTAACATCCTGGGGCATCCATTTTGTTGGATATAATGGCCTCACACACCCCGAAGGATGTCATGCTTCATCATCGGCAGTTGCTCCTCGTCGGGGAGGCGGTGCAATCCCCGACGGGCTCACCTCAAAGAGGGGCTCTTTGGCGGAGATCTTTTTCCAACTGCCTTATGGTGAGGTGGGGGTGTGTGGACCGGGCTAGGTGTGGTGGTGTGTGGGGTATTAAAATGTAGCAAGGGGTACCGGAATTCAATTTATTCTGGGGGTCCCCTGGCTGCAGTTAAAAAGAGGGGTTAGGCTCACTACGAGTCAACAAGTTAGGTCAGGTGACCCTAGATGAGGCTAAAGGTGATGAAGGTCGACATGTTTCACGCTATGGGTATAGTCACCCGCGATTCATCAGGACCGTGTAAATGTGCAGTGTCAAACATGCTAGTGTCATGTATGTCTTATGTTTACCTCTGTGGGTACTCCTATGCCTAAAGGTTGAGGACTACATGCCACATGAGGGGTCGGCGGGATTTAGACATCAGGGAGAGCCCAAGGTTTAAGCTCGTACCTCCTGTGTCCGCGCAGATCGACCTACCCTTCTCCGCCGAGCTCGAGTATCTACTTCTCATCTATCATCCCTGATTCTCATTCCTACATCTCATGCCATCCATCATCTGTACTTCTTGTCCCTCCTTCTCATCCATCATCCCTACTTCTCTTTCATCATCCCTACTTCTTGTCCCTGCTTCTCATCCCTACTTCTCATCCCTCGTCTCTGCTTCTCATCCCTACTACTCACCCATCCTCCCCACTTCTCATGTATCTCCTCTATTTCTCATGCATTAGCCCTGCTTCTCATTCCTACTTCTCACCCATCATCCCTACTTCTCATTCATCATCCCTGCTTCTCATTCCTACTACCATCCATCCTCCCTACTTCTGATCTATCACCCCTACTTCTCTGCCATCCTCTCTACTGTGGATCCCTCATCCCTGCTTCTCATCCATCATCTCTAGTTTTCTTCCATCATCCCTACTTCTCATCCCTACCTCTCATACCTACTTCTCATCCATCATCCCTGCGTCGCATCCCTACGTCCCATCCATCATCCCAACTTTTCATCCCTACTTCTCATCTATCATCCCTACTTCTCACCCATTATCCTTTCTTCTCATCCACCCCCCCTACTCTTCAACTACACTCCTATTTATCTTCCATCATCCCTACTTCTCATCCCTCATCCTTGCTTCTCATCCCTACTTCTCTTCCATCATCCCTACTTCTCATCCATCACCCCTACTGCTCATCCATCATCCCTGCTTATCATCCCTACTTCTTATCCATCATTCCAACTTCTCATCCATCATTTCAGCTTCTCATCCCTGTAGGAAGGTAGTGTATTATATGCTGAGGTTGGTTAGGCTTCACCATGCAATACTGTCACAAAACCCAAAGATGGTCCTTGGATTCACACTAATAAATCCTTAGCTCAGTCAGTTGTGTGTCGTCCACATATAGGTGATATAGAATGTTCGCAGAGTTCAGCGCATTTGCCAGGGGTTCCATGAGTAGATGAAAAAGAATGGGTGTAGTGCTGAGCCCTGTGGAACCCCTAGGGTGACAGGGTTGAGAAAGTGATTGCTTCATTTTGATTCGTTGGGTTCTGTTATTTAGGAAGGAGGTGAACCATTGTAACACTGGGCCATTTAGGCCCATCCTTCGTTCCAGTAGGGACAATACGTTGTCATGCTTAACTGTGTCCAAAGTGGAGGATCAATCAAGAGGTATCAAAATACATGATTTGTTATGCCGTCCGTTATGTGGGGGATTGCAGATTCAGTGCTGTGACCTTGACAGAAGCCAGAATTGGTGTTTGTCTAGGAGGTTGTAATTCTCAATGTGGTTGCATCATTGAATTTGCACACATTTTTCCACCAGTTTCGCCAAAGTGGGGATGTTGGATATAGGGCAGTAGTTGTTGGGAATGAGATCTGAAGAGAGGGAGTTGGCTTTCAGTAGTATAGGTGCCGATACTTTAGGACCGTCAGGTATGTAGCCTTGCCTCAGCGAGGCGTTTACAATCTTTAACCATAAGGGTAGAGTAGAGGTTTTTATCATTTGAATAGAGATGGAGGTAAGGGATCAATTAAGTGATTGGAGGAGTTAATCGCTAGAAAAGTGATATAGATTTTGTATTCACGGATGGGTAAAAAGGTGTGCCAAGAGGCATTCTTTTTTGGAATTTCAATCGGAATACTAAAATGGTCCTTGATCTGTGAGTAAAATGAAGACTCATAAGCAATGGTTTTTGGGAGGGAATTCTTAGATTGAATGTTGTAATCAATGGTTTTTGTATTTTCTAGGAAGAAATTGGCAAGCTCATTGCAATTAAGGGTAGCTGAATCGCTTAGTTGCATAGAGTTAGGAGTGTTGTGCGATTGTTGTTTGACAATTTCGAATAGTTTGGGACGGTTAATGGCTTGGTTCAGCTGGGTTTTGAACAAATCTGCCTTAGCCTTTAGGATTTTCCTATTGTATGTATTCCTAAGCGCTCTAAGGTGATATAGGTGATCGATGGAGGTGCTGATTTCCATAATCGCCCAGCTGATCTTAGCTTGAGTTCAGGTTCTCATTGAACAATGGTTTGGAGATTTTGGAGGAAACTTATTTTTCTTGGAGGGGAGCTGTAGAGTCAAGAATTTCCAGCATGGTGGAATTATCAAAGTCTGTGAGTTCATGGACGTCAATTATGCCTGTCGTGGGGATCAGGGAGGAGTTGCATCGGTTTACCGGGGCGATGGGGTTAATATTTTTGATATGCCTTTTCCATTGTTTTGTTTTTGTAGGTTGGCATCTTTTTAGAGTTACCTCAATATTGATGGAGAAGAAGATCCTGTAATGGTCAGTCCAGTCACATGGGCAATGTTTGCTTTCGCTATAATGAAGTCTAATGTCTCTCCCTTGTTGTGGGTTGGACTGTCTCAGAATTGGGACAGACCCTGATCTGACAAATAGGATTTAAGACAGCTTACATCATGATCGCCTGTGTTGTTCCAATGGAGTTTGAAGTCTCCCAGAATAATCTGCAGCACTTGTGAGTTGTCGTTGGATGTAATGACTTCCATTAACTCATCGATGAACGTCAGATTATCACCTGGGGGATGGTATATTATGTGAAGTTTGCTGGTGAGGCACTTGTCATCTGAGAGGTTGATACAGAGATATTCATAGGTGGATAAAGATATGACTTGATTGACTGAGATTGTGTTTTGATAGATGTCGGCTAACCAGCCGCCAAGTTTCACAGTTTTGTCTAGGCGGATTATATCATGACTAGGAGGGACAAGTAGGTCTAGGATGGGAGAGGAGAAACTGTTTAGCTATGTTTTGGTAAGGATGATAATATTCAGATCATTTGAGAGGATGAGATCGTAGATGTCAGGAGCCTGTTTGCTAGCAGATCTGCAATTGATGAGCGCACACTTCCTCTTGCTAGTCGAATGGGTGAGAGCAGTCTGCACAATGCTGATATTTGTGAGGTTTTCTCTATTAATGGATCTGTAGTTGTGAGTAGGTTCTCTTTAGGGGTTGGTTTGAATGGTTTGGATAATGCAACTTAGAGGCTTACTGTTGTCTGTAGGACTGGAATAGGAGATGAGGAGGTCATATATGTCATTGTCAGATAGTCCAGCAGTTGCCCTCCTAGGACGAGAAGGGTTGTTGGGGGAAGGTAACTTACTCTGTCTGGTGTACTCAGGGTGTGAATACTCGGTGATGTATCTGCTAGTTTGGTAACTAATTCGGTTCACGGTGGCACTAGTGGCTCTGTGTGAGCTTAGGAGTTATTTGGTGATGGTTGATAGATTTTGCATTTCGTCCTTGAGATGGGTTAGGACGATGGCTAACTCGTTGAATCATGCGATCGAATCAGAGTTAGGATAATTAGTTATGTGTAAAGGCGTGTGTTCTATTATGGGGGAGGTTCGCAAGTAAGGTCTGGTTACATGGGGATCTCGTTATCTGGTTGTATGTGGATATCGTTATTAGGGTCCGATGTGGTTACTTGATCATGGAGGTTTGTTGGTGGGTCCAAATGAGTGTGGGTGATGGCCTTGAGAGGTGATAGCATGATAGGGGCTGAGGCATGTGAACAGGGTATGGCCGATGTGTGGTAAGTTTTGATGAGCGGAGAAGGTATCAAGGGTGTTAGGTGCCGATCAAATATCAGGGTAGATGGCAAGTCATAGGGAGCTTTGCATGACAGCTCAACGGTAGGTGGGGCGAGTGGGATGTCGTGGGTGGAATCCGGGTTGATGACTTCTCCATTGGTCATCAAGGATAACAGGATGGTGTGTCTGCATTGGGATGGCCGCTACCTAAGTGAATCCCTGTCCATACTGGGCCATGGGACTCTGGTGTGGTTGAGACCGTTGTGACGGAGGGGTAATGGTCATTAGGGGTGTGGAGAGATTTAGGTTCAATTGATTTCGTTATTGGATTTTGTAAAAGAGTAGGAGTGTCTTCCGGGTAATCTGGATGAGTAGTGGCAGGGAGTGTGTTTTTCTTGCTGTTCACTGCTTTCCTGAGAATAGGAAAGATCTTGTCTATGATAGCGAGATTGATATTAGAACTTTGTATAAGGATATTACCATTATTGTACATGGATATAGTAGCATTCGCAGAGCAGAAGTCCGAGGTGGTTACAGACAATTTGAGGCCATGACTTTTTTTTTTTACATTGGCGATTCGAAGCATGGAGTAGAAGATATTTCTCCACTGTGCCCGTTTTTTGGTGTTGAAGATGAGGTCATTCGATAGTATGCCTTTGTTGATGCAGACATAGGGATCTGAAATAATAATCTCAGGGTGAGTTTTCATTAGCCTGTGCTTGAACTTCTTGGCTGCGTTTGTGGAATGACCGGGAGGATAGATAATGGTGAAGGCATGGAAACCTGCAGGTTCTAGGTTTTCCTACATTTTTTTCCTTTTCTTTTTCTTCCTTCTCACTTTCTTCTTTTCTTTTCACTTTCTCTTTCTTTCTTCACTACTTTCTTCCCTTATTTCTCTGAGATTCCCTCTCTGCTTCCTTCCTTCACCAAATCGCTGATAACTTTATTCAATATCTGTCAGGTGTAAGCACTGGTGGAAGATACTACCATTGTAAGATGGCTGCCACATTTGCAATCTTGTTTGACCTTGTTGGTCCTAATTTGGGGATCTTCTTCATTAATTTCTTATATCTTAGGGACACTCTTTTTACTTCATTTCTGCCATATTTAGCATTGTCCTACACTGATACTTTGGTATCCTCTCTTGTCTGGAGAGGGCAATGTTGAGGGTTGAAGCCTTTCCAAGATGGCTGCCGCTTTTTGAGGGTTGGAGCATTTTCAAGATGGCTACTGCTTTTTAGCTTAAGTCCTTAAGTCCTATTTTGCTGCCCATTAGTGTGGGAGGTGGGTGCCATCTTCCGATGGAGAGCTGATGAGATCTAGGGAATATCACCCCAAAATTGAGGCTTGAGGCTCCAAACACCGACAACTGTTGCAAGGGTTCCTTCCAGAACCTCAGTGATTCCACTCAAAGGATTTCAACTCTTCAGGGGGTCCCACCACTTAAGACTGATGTCTTCTGTTGTCGCCCGGCCAGGTTCGGAGGGGGAGAGGGGAGGGGCAGTCTATTTGTTTAAATCTGCATTTAGGGAAGGAAGGTTACTGGCGCCCCAGTGCACTGTGCGTTGTTGGCCCCTTACGCTATCGCCCGGGGCCTCTTCACCACACTCTTGCCCCACCGGGACTCAAGCATCCTCACCTCCGTTCCTTCTGGTGACTTGGCGTCCGGCGCCACTGTCCAAACCTCAGGCCCGCTGAGTCACTGCAGAGAGACATGAGCCCAGACTGAGGGCCATGGGCACACCCCTCCTCCGCAAAAGTATGTGTGGACCAGACAGCGCCTCGCGTCAGGTCCAGCAGCACTTCTGCCCCACCACAGCATCCGCTCACTGCAGTCCCCGCAGTTTTCCTGTCTCCTCGTCGTTCCACAGGCTACCAGACCCCCACCAGCTGCAGGTTAGAACTTGTCACACGCCGGGGCCTCTCCCCTGCCATGCAGACCCAGGCTCTACCTCGAAGGTGGAAAGGCTGCACCGCTGTCTCAGCAATTTTGGTGCATTTAGACAGGGTGCTACGCCTCTGGTTAATGTTGGATGAGGATATTTATCGGGGCCTCCGGAGCCCGTCTACAGCGCATCTTCCATCTTGTGTCTGTATGTGCATGGGCAGAATTTCTGACTTTCGGATCGCCCTAATGGCAGTGGAATCATCTGCACCCTTGAAATTGCTATTCCTATAGCCTTCATCGATAAGTTCTTTTAATGTCTTGTTCCAGTTTTGCTTTAGCTAGTTTTGCTAGTTTAGAGGGTGGATGGCCAGGGCATATTGGGGATTTTCAAACATATTGATCCCTATCCTCGGAGAGCACAGGACTGACGACCAACAAGTCTTGGCAGCGGTAAGTGAAGCAGAAAGTTACTTCGGCGTTCAGTGGCTCAGTGGAATGTGGTAACTGCCTGTAACTTCGTGGAAGGCATGATTACAATTCTCACAATGCACTAGACAGTCTAGATTTGGGCGATCTCTTGGAGGGCCCGATGGCAAGCAATAAATCACATCCAAAGCATTGTTTTACCTGCAGTTTGCAGAGGACTATTGCCACTGGTCCAGGGGAGTCTGAGTGTGCTTCAGGCTTCCACCGGGGTTCCACTGTCAGGTGGAACATATAGACGACCTAGGATGAGTTTCGATCAGGCAGTTCCAATAGTGTTGCCACAGGGACAGAATATCCCTCTTTATCTTTGGTACAAATCCTGTTGTCACTCATATGGGTCCCTCCTTTGTCCTCTTCGATGCAGGGTGTCCAGAACAGAGGTCCTGGTGTCAGGGGTGTCCCTTAAATCCTAGATTTAGGGGATTTAAGAGTGTGGGAGTAAGTAGCCAATGGAATGCCAATTCCTGCTTAATCCTCCCCTGAGGTGACCACATCCGGGGGTGTAGGTCACTTTTTCTACCCACAACCGAATATATCTACCAATTTAAAAAATGGCATAAGTCTTCCTCTGTTGTACAGACTAGGCAGTCCACCCTAAAGGTGTGGCTAGCATTTTTGGGGTGTACACCTCCCGACTATCAAATGTTCCCTCCTGCCCTGGTACAGATGTGCCTGGGGGCAGGGGGATGGCTGTTCCTTCCGTGGGGAGGCAGCCTGGATGCATATCAGAGGCTGCACAGCCTTCAAAGCTCACCTCCTTGATGTGCCACTGCACTAGCCAACCTAGGGGGAAGGAGTTAAGATCCCCTTCCTGCCCAAGCCATTTTCCTGACTCCTGGGAGTTTTCACACTGCCTGGAAGGAGGTCAGAATCCTGTCTTGGCAGCAGTAAGCATGGGCTGTCAGCCAGAGTACAGAAAAGCTGGGCCGACCAGGTGGGCAACCTCTAAGGTAGTCACTTGTGTGAATGCCACATCGCTCCTGGCACAGGATTTGTGTCAAGGGTGAGAAGGCACAATGTTTCATACCAAACATGACATATTTAGGCGGTACCATAACACAACTGCCAACCTCGGGTTTGCCCTGGTACCAGCCCAATGTTATCCTATCACTTATAGTGCCCTTTAATATTAAATGGTGCTATATGGTCATATAAGCTTACACTTGCATGTCCACACCTTTAATACAATGCACCCTGCCTCCTGGGATGTAGAAGGTCTTCCTTAGGGGTGACTGGTAAATATTAGAGATAGTCTATTGACTTTGCCTCACTTGGGGAGAGCAAAGTCTAGCTCGAGCAGTTTGCACTGCTCCTGGAGTCTGCAATGACCGGCCTGCTGTAAGTAGTCAATTTAGGTCACTTTTTGTGGCACAAATAGTGCTTCGAACCCTTGGGAACTCTTTACCATCCATGCCCTGGGTACCACTGGTACCATATACTAGGTACTTATAAAGGGGGTAAAGTCCTTGTCAATTGGGATTGCCAATTTACACATAGCAGTTTTAGGGAGCGAGCACTGGCACTGGGGCTTGGGCAGCATGCTCCAGTGCACTATGAGAGCCATAACCATCAGCATTGGAGCAAAAAATCTGTGGGGGTGGCGGGAGTGGGGGGTGGAACGGACCATCCAAAAAAGGTAACGTTCCTACATGACCCCCCAGACAAAAAGTGATGAGCAACTAACCTATTTCCTGAGAGTTTTAATCGTCTAAGTGAAAAGATCTGCAAAGGCCATCTGCATTTGCATGGCCATTCCCCGGTTAGTGTTCTGTTGTAAGGTCCATCCCCTGTAGGGAAACAGACCAACTCAAAAGTTTGGTGTTTTCCACTCCTCTGCATCAGCCGTCTGAGAGGCCTGCGGTCAGTCTGAACCTTGAAATAAGTCCCAAGTAAGTAGCATCTTGGCTTCTTCAGGGATAAACCACAACAAAGGCTTCACTCTCAATGGCACTTCAATGCTGCTCTCAAGAGAGTAGTCGACTGCTGATATAGGCAGCTGGTTGATCCTGGCCCTCATCGTTTGTTTGTGACAACACTGCCCTAATCCTACGTACAAAAGTGTCGTTTTTGGACAATGACTTCTTTTTCATAGTCAGGTAACCTTCAGGACAGGTGCTGAGCACATAGCCTCTTTCAGAGCGTTAAAGATCTATTGGTTCAGTGAGTGTGGCCACAATACTCCCATAACCCTTCACAAACCTCCTGTAGTAACCAGTCAAGTCAAGGAAGGCCCTGACCCGAGTCTGGGTTTTGAGAGCCTCCCACTCCAGAAGAGTCTGGACCTTGGCTTAGAGAGGTTGTACTTGGCCTCCACCTACAAGGTGGCACAAGTACACAACAGAACTCTGCCCTATCTGGCACTTACTGCCCTTGATATTTAATCCTGTCTGATGCAGGGCCTCTAAAACCTCATCCAGGTGGACCAAGTGATCCTTTCAGTTAGAATGAATGAGAGCTATATCTTCCTGATATGCTTCACTAAAGCTGTCCAGGCCCAAGAGAGCTCGATTCACCAACCATTGGAAGGTGGCTGGTGCATTTTTTTGTCTAAAAGGCATCAGTCTGAATTGGAAGTAGCCCTCTGGGGTCAATGCTGACCTCTCCTTTGCTCACAGGGCAAGTCCAATCCGCCAGTACTCAGATGTCAAATCAAAGGTCCTTAATAATTTGGCTGAACCCATCCTGTCAATCCATTTATCCGCTCTGGGAATGGGGACTGTATCAGTTTTAGTGACTGTATTTAAACTTGTCTAATCCACACAGAACCTCATTTCAGGTTTACCAGTTTTGGAATGAGGCTTGGGGACCAGTACCACTGGGCTGGCACAGGGACTGTCAGAGTGTTTAATCATCTGGCTGACCTCAGTCTTAATGCAAGCTTTGCCATGGTCTGACAGCCTGTATACCTTGTTATTGACAGGGAGGCTGTCACCAGTATCCACATCATGGGTACACCATGTTGTCTGACCAGGAGTCAAAGAGAATAGCTCAGCACACTGACCTACGACCTGCCTGCAGTGAGATTATTGTTGTGTAGTGCGGGTATCAGACAAAACAATACTCTCAAATGACCCATCCTGTGGGTTATTTTACAGTAAGTCAGGTAGGGGTTCATTTTCCTCCTCCTGGCCTCCACCTGGGACCATCAGCATGGTCATGTCAGCTCTGTCCTGGTGGGGTTTTAGGCGGTTGCCATGAAGAACTCTATGAAGACGTCTTGGTGGGGCCTAAGTTTACAACATAGGTAACTTCCCCTTTCTCTTCCAAGATTGGATAGGGAGTAGTCACTTGTCCTGGAGTGCCCTGTGAGCCACGGACTCCAACACACAGACCAGCTGATCTGGTTGGTACTCAACAAGTGCTGACTTCTAGTCATACTGGTGCTTGATAAACTCCTGGCTGGCCTGTAGCTGCTTTTTTGCCTTCGTCATATACTTAGCCATGTGTGAATGCAGACACTCTTTTGTTTTAAGTATATAACCACGGTCCTGGTGACTCAAGAGCCTTTTTAGCTGACTTACGTAAGTGGGATCCATTGTGTGCCTGTTGGTGCAGATGGACCAACTAAAAACATTCGGGTTCAATGATGACCAATTTAATAGAATTATAAACACGAGAAAAGGCAATAAATTAACAGTCCTCACTAGCAAAAAGTGAAAAATGGGGGACTTTATTGAATTAAAAAAAAAACTTATTAGAACAGAGGCCCATGCAGACTTCTTAATAGAGTATGTAAAATCAGTCGTGATACCGATTGGATTACAAATTCGGAATGAACCAGGGGTATTTATCGAACATAAGAAATGTTTGGAAACTTGGTCACAGATCTCCAATTGCTGTAGCCAGGATTGGATGCTGCTAATAATTGAGACTGCGCAAGAAATAACTGTCCTGGAAAAAGAGGTGATTGAAAAATTGGAAGCAGAATTAAAAGGACAAACAGCTTTGGATGATGCAAAAGCCAAACTAGATGATATAAATAGGGATGTAGATGGCTATAGAGATTTCCTAATTAACAAGAAGACAAACAAATTAAAAAAGGATATCAATATATTTAGTCAGGAATTGGCCTATCCCTTTCTTAAAGACAAGTATTATGAGCAGAAGAATGACCAATCCTGGGATAGGAACACTTTTAAAAGACCGAGATACAGTCGAGGGGGGAGAAAAGGGGTCACATTCTCTGATACATCGGGTTCCAGCAGCGAGGAAGACCAGGGACCCAGAGATGAGCAAAATGGTAGAGGGCTTATTGATGACTACAGGGTTTTTTTAGAGCAGAAAAACAGGAGAGGGTGTTTCAATGAAAATCAAATGAGGCCCAAACCAACTTGCAGCCAACCTCCTCAAGAATACATAAGGACCAGGAGTCAAAAATATTGGTGTTAGATAAAATACCAATCATCAACTTATCCAGTATGACACTCAATTCACAAGAAAATGAGGTTTTAGGTAGAGGTTTCAGCTTTGTGCCTACTGTTAGTCTCAATAAATTCCAGTTGGAAAAGGACTTAAGGATGTTTTTTAGAAAGATTAGATTGAAAAGGTTCTTTGAAAATAGACCACCTAGGGAGTCAGCAAATAGGGCAAGGTTTAAACCCAAATCAACTTTCACTCCTTCAATAGCCCAGGTAGGGAGCAACATAGAAACCTTTGAGAAGGCAGTTGAAATAGGGATTTTTGACATTATTAAAAATGAACATCCACAACATCTACATCTTAACAAAATCGAAAGAATAGCGATCAGCACCCTGAAAGCAGATACTTCGATGACCATCAAACCCGCCGATAAGGGCGGGGGGGGGTGATTTTTGATACTTCTGATTATGACAGTAGAGTTTTAAAATGACTGAGTGTGCTGGCACATTATGAGAAAGTGGGTAAGTCAGAATTGGCGACTCTTACAAAAAATGCACTGATTTTTTATTGGAGGCAAAAGAGCAAAATCTGGTCTGCGAAGAGTAATTTAGATTTGTGAATAATCTTAACCCCAAGATCCCAGCACTATGTGGGCTGCCCAAAATTCACAAGAATAATGTGGATCCTCCCATGTGACCTATCCTAAGTTGCTTAAGCTCATTGCTTGAGCCGCTGAGCAAGTATGTTGATTTCTTTTTTAAACCGCTGGTGAGCAACCTTAAATCCTATGTTAGGGATTCATCACATATCATAGGAATGATGGAGAACAAACAATTTGTGAGAGAGACTCAGTGTCTAGTCACCCTGGACATTGAGTCTCTCTACACAAATATACCACAGCGGGCAACGGTTAAGGTTATAGAAGAATTCTTGATAAAATCACACTAGAAGGAGTTAGCAAGTAATTTATAGTAGAGTGCACCAAATTAGTTTTGTTTAACAACATTTTCCTATTCAAAGACCACCTGTATCGCCAACGCAAGGGGACCAGCATGGGGCCCACTTTTGCCCCCAGTCTGGCCTGCTTATATGTGGGTGAGTTTGAGGAGACAATCACGTGTCACATAGGCTGAGCACGTCACGAGTGTGCACGCCACGGACTAAGAGGACTGTGAAATTTAAATTGGATAAATAATGGTGTGCGACCCCTCTATGTATATGATGTTTACAAAATGTAGCCCCTGGGGTCAGCACCTGAACAAAACAGTGAGCACTAATGAGAACTCTCGAAAAATACATGTGACCACCTTCAAGCCAGGCGGAAGATCTTTCATCCATGGAGCATGCTTTATTTTCAAAGAAGACTCAAAAGTACTTTATGAACATTGCAATATCGCAGAAGTGCTAAATAACTGTAGCATTGTACAACATTACGCAAACATGATTTATCTGTCTTGCATACAAAAAGATTCAATTTTTTCAGTTGGTAAAGATTTCTAATGCATTATGGGAGTGTGAGTAGTTTAAGGGGAATGGATGAGGTTTAGTATGCTACAAGTGATAATCGGAGTTGCACTAAGTGGGGAATTCATGAAGGGAGAAGTTAAAGCCACGTTTAAAAACTGAGTGGATGTAAGAGAGATTACTTTGCTCTGAGCGGGAGAGAGCACGCTGTTTTTATGACAGCAGGTAAGCCAGTAAATGTTTGAGTGTTTTGTAACGGGAACCAGTGGAAAGTTGAGATGTAAAGAGGCAGAGTTGATTATTTAGATAGCAAACAGTTGGTTTCATAAGCACAGGGCGTGCAACTCACGAACGTAGCAATGTGTTAACTCTGGGCTATGTAAAAGTGAATTTCCGTGTGTAATTTGCCTGTAGCTCTTTTTTTAAACACACTTAAATATTGTCAACCTTGATAATAATAATGATGTATATGATATTGTGGTTTCACCACGGGTGGACGGAATCTAAATGGATGTATTTTGTACTTTCAGTTACCCCTGAAGAAAGGCCCCAAGAGGCCTGAAATGCATTGGGTTACAATAAAAACTGCTTTTTAAATGGATTTTGGCATCAGTACGTGTTTTTGTCAAGAGGTTCGGATGGCCCAACACTAACATGAGAAAATTTGGAAAATTTTGTTTCCTGGTTTGAGGATGGAAAGAATGATGAATGTGGAAAGGATTAAGGATTATAAGTAAGAGTAAAAAGATGAAACAGTGAAGAATTTAACAAATGGCTGCAAATGCAATTGAATAATGCTGTGCCACGAGTTCGAGCAAAAAGGTGTTCCATATTAATGTTGTTCAGACAATCACGTGTAACATGGGCTGAGCACGTCACGAGTGTGCACGCGACGGACTAAGCTGACTGTGAAATTTAAATTGGATAAATAATGGTGTGCCACCCCTCTATGTATATGGAGTTTGAGAAACACCACATATATAACGAATTGGCACCATTCTACCAAAATGTGTTAGAGTGGCATTGTTTCATAGACAATGTTTTCTTTATTTGGGATAGCCCAATGAAATTGTTGTCTGATTTTCTTGTCTGGCTAAATTTAGGCGATGAAAATTCACTACCCACTACAGTAAAGAAAAGGTGGACTATCTGGATATTACCATTAAGACAGAAGGTGGTAGCTTGGTGGTGGAGTTATTCACAAAGCTTATGGCAAAGAACACCTTGCGATGCAGTGCGCGCAATGAAATTCGTTTTATTTATTTATATATGTTTACTTACCTGTAAACCTCCGTAATCCATAGTTTACTACTCTCTACCCTGCCCCTCCCCCTCCCCACATCACCGCCCGGCAGGTACTCCCACACCAACCACGGCTGCTTGCTCCGCTATTCGAGCTACCACCCGAAATCTCAAAAGGATAATATTCCATTTAGCCAATTCCTTCGGTTAAGGAGGAATTGTACTGATTTTAATTATTGTTATGCACATTCTGAGTTACTTAAAAGAAAATTGAAGGATAGAGGATATCCGAGAAAACTTATATCCCATTCTTTCAAAAGGGCGAGATTTTTTGACCGCGAGGCCATGCTAAATAATCCTAAAAAAGAAAAGGAAATGTCAGGAGTTGTGTTTTCAGCCAATTCAGCAGTCAGCAAAAACATAAAATAATGTAGTGAGCAAACACTGGAAGATCTTGAATGATCAAGAAGAGGTTAAATTAGACAAACTGCTATTTGTTTTTAAGAAGAATAGGAATTTACGTAGTCAGTTAATTCACACCCGTAGGGAGGATCAGAAAATTAGGCAGAGAACACTTGATAACACCACTGCTAAAGGCAATGTACATTGTGTTAACTGCCAAATGGGTGGTCAGTGCTGGGTGGCAAAGGAATTAACACATAATGGTAAACAATAACAGCTCATACCATAGATATTTGCTGCAGTAAAAATGTTATCTATTTTCTGCGCTGCCCCTGTGGTTTGGCATATATTGGTGAGACAAGCCGGGAGCTCAGGGTGCACCTATCCGAACATAAGTCAGCTATTAAAAGAAAGAAGCCTAATGCTCCATTGGTTTCCCACTTCATTGAGTGTGGACATAAAGAGAATTAATTTGTTTGGTTCATCCTAGAAAAGGTGCACATTAATAAAAGAGGTGGCAATATAGATGAGAAACGCAAAGCGAGAGAGCAGTGGTACATATCCATATTTAATACGATTAGACAAGGTCTTACTACTAGAGAGGTATGGGAAAGATTGATGAAATAACTCTAGAGAAAAACATTGGTTCTTTTTTGCTGTGAGAATTCAAACTAATAGAGGAATTAATAATGAGTCAGATACTGGCATGGATGTGTTAGACTTCAGGCAAAGTAAACCTCAGCATAGTTAGTTTAGGAAATAATTGCGCTTTAAGAACACATAGATTAATATATGACACGAACATATGATGCCAATAGAACACCTAATGCAGAGAAATTAGATATATGCATTTTGAATTTTAGATAGAATTTAAGAGTTATGTATTAAGCTTTTTACTTAAAAGATGTATGCACCCCACGACCTCTAGTTGAGCGGTGTGGGGGAATGGGGTCCTAGGGGGATCACGGCACGAGCCGGTGTCCCCTTGGGGAGTTTTGCATGGCGGAACAGCCCACACAGTGCGTGAGGGCTCTAAACAGGTGGTGGGTGGGGCTTATTAGCGTCAGGTGTTACTGGCGGCAGTTGAGGAAAACGGCAATTTGTGTGAGGAGATTGGAAGGCGGTCGTTTCTGTGACCCATATCTCTCCTTTTCACACTTATTTTCTGTCAAATTTGGTAGCTTTATTCAGGATGGCAGTAACAGCGGCAGTTAAGGAGGCACTCCGCATTATTTATGATGCGGGCTGCGAGGACTTATTGACACCTAGTGTTTTCACAGTTCTAGCAGCGACGGCCAGGAGGCGACCGAAGCATGTGGTAGTCCAAGGAGTTTCTGAGGCGGTGGCAACCTGTTTGCCTGCGTAGAGACGGCCACAGGTGCTGTAACGTTGCGCTGAGGTGGGGCCCCGGCTGCTGCAACACAGAGGTCGTGCGGCTCATCGAAGCGGAGGCAGCAGGTTGCAGGCTTCCAGATTTCACTCGCTCCCTGACAGGAATTCAGGTCAATTGGGGGTGGCAGCTTCTCATCAAGTGGGACGCTCTAGGAGGAGAGCACAGGGCAGAGGTGGTACCTCCTCAAAGAGCCTTACTTCAGCAAGTTCCCTGTCAAGCAGGGGGAGGGTGTTTGGTGATGCCATTGGGGTGAATGACAATTTTGTTTTGCCCACCTCTCCTTTGGCAGATAAGAGAGGGCACATCAGGCACAAGGTGCTTCAGCATAATACTAATTTTGACGGAATGTCTTCCATTAATATTGCACCTCATGTGTCTATTGAGGGACGCTCTGCTGTATTGGTGGATTACTCCAGTGACAGAGGTAAAGACAGTGATGGGGCGCAACTTTTGTCAGCTGGATTTCACAATATCCCGAATGATAACGGTGTTCAGGTGCTGGGTCCGGTAGGGGAAGGAGCTGTTTCTGAGGTGATTTTATCTCCGGTTCCTAGGGCCACCTGGGCAAAATGTCAATTATTTACAAGACAATATGACCACCTCTTCTTTTGATTTACCAGAGTCAGCAGTGTGTGAGGAGGATCAGGATTTGGATGACATTGTTTTAATGTCTCACAATTTATACCCTTCTTCACGTTTAGAACCTGCTGGTTATTCTTCAGGCTTGGAAGCTGTTTTTTCGGAATTTCATTCTCCTCCTTGTTTCTCACAGATTTCTTTTGACTCTGCATTAGGGCCATGTCGAGGGCAATGGGTTTGGGTGGATCATGCCACTCCTTCATCTTCTGCAGCGGGCAGTTCAATGCAAGTCCGGTTTGGTGGTAAGTCGGTAGCGTCTTCTGGCATGAGCGGCTGGAAGTCTTCATCACAAAAGGTCCCACAGATGGTGGCGGGAACGTCCAAGTTCAAGACGGCGAAGCAGGGTGGGGCTTTTGGTAAGGAGGTTGATACACAGAGCGGATCAAATGCGGATTTTGCTGTGACCAATTTGGATTGTTATGATGATGGGGTGGAAGACGGTGAAATGCCGAGTGGTAGTAATACAGATTTGGTTATACCTGTTGAATATGCTGGTCATGGGTTGGTGGCTGAAAATATAAATGAAGGTTTTCTGTTGGATAATAGGAATTTGGATTCAAGAGCTCTGGGCCAAGAACAAGTGGTGTCAAAAAAGGGGTCGGGTCAACTTTTGTTGGTAGCATTTTACAGAGGTCACGAGCGGACAAGACAGCGGAGCAGGAACGGCTTCCTGGTCAGCAGCCGCGAGATGATCCAAAGGAGTTCCTAAAGCGGGCTACTCAGTTGACATCAGGTAGGCCTCAGTGGTTGTCTTCGTGACCGCAACCTTTGACGGGCAAAAACAGTGCACAATCAGTGGGGGATGGTGATGACTCAGTGAATGAAGTTTTGGATTTGAGGGCGGGCGAGACTGTGGAAAAGCCTGCAGAACAGTTGAGAGTGGGTACAGGTGCTGTGGAATTGAATAAGGTGGCTATTGCTGAAAAAAAGTGTTGGATGGGTCAAAGTTCTCATCAGGGCAAGATTCGGGTGCCATTCACCCCATTCATAAGAGATTACCTTACATGGGTTTGTCCATGCCCCTGGGGACACATTTGACTGAGAAAACAAAGAAGAGAATATCAGACCACACATTTTTTGACATTTTTAAGCTCCTTCATAGGGACATTGAAGCGAAGGAGGGTCCAAAGAGGACAAGTGGGAGCTTATGAGGCCTCCCAGGGTCCCTAAAAATATCGAAAATCGGACGGCGGCATTTATAAACTATGCAAGCGTCTATTGTGAAAAACATCAGGACAGGGCTGTGGCCATGTTTAAGTACATGGATATTATACGCAAAGCACAATTACATTTTGGGGTGTTCGCATGGCTCACCTATGATGAAGAGTTCTGGGCTAGAGTAAGTTTTTTTCATGATAAGCCTTGGGGGATGTTGACCAGAAACTGTGGCTCCAGTGGATGTCCTCGACTCAACCGACCGCGACGACTCATACTGCAAGTGGGCTACCAATTACTTATTGGCCCTTTCTGCCTCGCCCCACCCAATTTGTAGAGGACAACTGCCAGTTACAGGAGCCTGCTGGAACTTTAATCGAGGTTCATGCATGAGGCAATTTTACCGGTTTCAGCGCGAATGTTCGCAGTGCGGTGGGAAACATGCCATCACACAGTGTTTTGCCAACCAAAGGTTAGGGGATGAAGGGAAATCACCAAGAGGTAGGGGAGCATTTCCACAGTTTATTCCAAAGCGCTCCTACGCCAATTAAGCTCTCAGTCATGACACAGTGGTTCAAAGGGTACCCTGATGCAGAATCCACTTCAAAACTCTATTGGGGTTTTAAAGAGGGTTTTAAGATAGGTTACCAGGGTCATCGTTACAATAGATGGTCTGAAAGGTTCAAATCGGCTAAGGAATTGCCCCAAGTGGTTCAGAAGAAACTGGATTTGGAGGTAAAGGAGGGCAAGATAGCAGGCCCCTTTAAGCACTGTCCTTTGAAGACTTTGATAATATCCCCGTTGGGTTTTGTTCCCAAAAAATTGGCAGGTGAATTTAGAATAATACATCACTTATCGTGGCCGGAGGGCCAGTCTATTAATGACTTAATTTCCCTGACAGACTCTAATGTAACATATCCATCTGTTGATGATGCATTGAGGATGTTACGCATAGCTGGGTGTGGTGCAGAGCTTGCTAAATGTGATATACAGTCAGTGTTTCGTTTGCTGCCGATTCACCTGTGGGACTTTGAGCTGCTGGGCATGTCCTCCCAATGGGTTGTTCAGTGCCATGTGCAATGTTTGAAATGTTCAGTACTTTTCTTCAGTGGTGTTTCTCAGAAAAAAGTGGTCACAAACAAGTATGTCACTATTTAGATGATTTCTTGTTTATTGGAGAGGCCCAGTCAGGTCAGTGCCACAGATGCTTACACATTTTCCAGAACTTGGCTGAGCAATTCGGCGTTCCTCTGACTCCTGGAAAAACTGAGGGTCCCAACACCAAACTTACATTCTTAGGTATTGAAATTGATACAGAACTCATGATGGCTAGGTTGCCAGCATCTAAAATGAATGAGATTAGTTCCTTTTTATTGGAGATCATCAGCAGGGAAAAAATTCAGCTCAGGCAGGTTCAACGTTTATTGGGCTACTTGAATTTCGCTTGCCATGTGGTGCGTGCTGGCAGGACCTTTTGTAGGTGTTTGAGGATGGCGATGTCTGGGCCATTTCTTCTCCATCACAGGATTAGGCTCACCAAGCAGATTAAAGAAGATTTATTAATTTGGCTGCAATTTTTGAAGGATTTTAGAGGTGTCTCTTTATATTTTGTGGAGGATGATACCATCTGGCATTTTCAAATTTTTTCAGACGCTTCTGGAGCACACGGTTTTGGCATTTTTTGGGAAGGTCGTTGGTGCGCGGAAAAATGGCCTCCACATTGGCTACAACAAGGCCGAAGCATAGCCTTTCTTGAATTGTTTCCTCTCATTGTGGCTGTGTTAGTTTGTGGGGAGGAGTTTAAGGACAGGGGTGTTCTTTTTCACACTGACAATATGACCGTTGTGGAGCTAATTAACAAGCAGAAGGCAAAGGACGTGCGTGTATTACACCTGTTGCGTTTTTTTAATGCTGCAGAGTCTTAGATTAAACATTGTGTTTAGAGCGAGACATATTCCAGGTGTTAATAATTCAATTGCGGATGCTCTGTCTCGATACAATTGGCATGAATACCGCTGTTTGGCGCCGGGGGCGGACAGCTGCATAACCTCGATCCCGAAAGACATCTGGGTGCTGGGGGAATGAGAATTATTGATCTGGTGGGAAAATCTATACCCCGTTCTAATAGACGCAGTTATCGTCAGGCCTGGATGGAGTTTTTAAGTTACACAAAATTGCTCTTTCTTCAGAGGGTATCAAAAAGTTTATGTTAAGGTTTGTTTTGAATTTGGTTAATTTGGGTATATCTCATACAACAATTTCAGGAAAATTGGCTGGCATTTCTTTTGATAGTCAGTTGTGGGGACAGGAGTTGACTGGGGATGTTTTATTAAGGCGCATGTTGATGGGTTGGGGAGGGAGCATTCATATTCTTCAAAGTTACGCGAGCCAATCACTTTCAAACTTTTGCAACAAATTTCAAGGCAGCTAACAGTTTGCTGTTATGATTAGTGGGAAGTTTCATGTTTTAGACTTTGTATGATTTGTTGTTTTTCGGCGCTTTTAGAGTTTCCGAGTTGTTAGGATAGTAGGATCACAAGGGTATACAAATAAAGGATATTTAGGTGCAAGAAGGGAAGCTTAGGATTCTTTTGAGGAAGTCAAAAACTGACCAGCTGGGTAAAGGCCCTTGTATCTATTTGAATGGTAGCGGATGTCAGGAACTGTTTTCCGTTAAGGGAATGGGAGTCATTTTATGTTTCATAAGGTTTGCAACATGGGGACATATTCATGCATAGTAATGGGAGCAAAATTGCTAGTGGCCAACTATTGGCAGTGTTTCGTAAAGCTTTGACATTGTTGGGAAAAAAACCTCATTATTTGGGACTCACTCTTTTCGGATAGGGGTAGTGACCAAAGCCTACAGGTTGGGATGGGGATGGGATGACATTAAAAAGATTGGGAGATGGAAATCTGATTGCTGCACACGTTATGTGAGGAAATTAGATGTTTTATTTAATATGTGGACTAATTTTATTTTTTACCGCCTAGGTGGTGTTAAAAGTTCAGTATCATCAAAGAGGCGGACATGGATAGTGGGCAATTCTTTTGTAAAATGGTCAGCCAGCTTCGCTCAACAGCAGATTTATGGCCGAGCTCTTGGTTTGCCTAGCAAGGGACATGAAGCCTTTGGCAGGGGAAAGGGGGTATGTGTCATGATTTGCCTGCTACACTACATCTCCCAGAATGCAAACTAGGAGGGAGGAGTTGAGGGTATATCCCACCGCCAAACACCAGGGCACGCTGTACGTGATTGCTATTCTGAACCTTGTTTGTTCTCGTACTGGTTCCGTGTCAAGGAGCCTGTTTGTTTGGAATTGAGAGTTGTGGAGTTCGTTACCAAAGGAGAAGTGCCGGCGAAAAGCCTTTTGGATTTGTGTTCTTTCCTGTTTGCGGCTGGGGCGGGAAAAGGAGTGGCGCGTTATCATCTGTAATGCGTCCCATTCGGAAATCAGCCTACATCGAACTTCCTTGGTATTCGCCCTTCTCGCGTGCGGCTGCCTCGAGGAAGGGTTTGATGTGACGTGTACCAATCCAGACACGTCGGGAGTTCAGTGTACTTTGTGTTGGACCAGGAAACGGAGCATTGTTAGTGTACTCTCCCAAAACGCTAGTGGCTGCAGTGGGGAAGGGAGGAGAGCTGTCCCCCGATCGGACCTTGTTCCTTATGCCGGTAAGCCTCGGAAGAGGAGAACTTGTTCCGGATAACAAACCTGATTTTTGCTATTAGTGTTCCGATTTAGTTAAGCCCAGCTAGGAATACTTTGTATATAGTTTTGATATCCGCTTTTTGGAAGAACGAGTATCGTTCAACAGACAATAAGAAATCCTTCAGTTTCCAGTGGATTATTGTTTACTCCGTAGTAGTAACGACTTGGGTTACTGGAGAGTGTCATTTATTTTACGTTTCGAAGGGAAGGGCATTGAGGTATGTTCCTGGTTGTCTGCCTGCTTGATATTACATTCTGAGTGCATGTGGGCCAATTGTAATAATTGATCTGTCTTGTAGGAAGCACTGATATTGGAAAGTACTGAAGACAGAGGGGAAGGGCTCACCTCTTGATTTGTGGTAGGTAGAGATCTATTAGTGAGAAGAAAATGAGAGTAGTCAGGATAACTTGCTTTAATCCTTTCCTTTTGGTTTTTCAGCTATCCCTTCCATTCCAGTCCCTTCCCTTACCTTTCCCTCGCTTGAATACTTCTACACTCTGTGTGTTTTGCTAGCCAGAGTGTGGGGAAATCAGGAGGTGACCCTTTCAGCATCACCCTGATCCCGAGGAGGAGCGAATCGTGACAGAATCACGTACCCAAGAAATAACATTACCCTCCCGGTCAGGAGGTGCTGAAAGATGACTACCTTGGATGATGTTTTGCAGGCCTTGTTGGTAGTGCAGCAAGAGTTGGAAAATTCCCGAGCGGAGACAGCGGCTCTTAGAGAGAAGGTGGACAGGCAGGCTCGTAATCCTTTTGATGCGTCAGGGGGTGCTCCCCAGATACAGGTCACAGTGCCTCCACCTATTCCGTTGGCCAGCCCCGGGCGTTGCTTTGCCTGCAGTTTGCAGGGACTAGTGCCCGTAGTCCAGGGGAGTCTGAGCATGCTTCCGGCTTCCAGAGGGGTCCAGAGAGATTGCCTAGGAATAGGATGAGTCTCGATCAGGCAGTGTTCCCACACGGACAGAGTATTCCTCTTTTGCTTTGGTGCAAGTCCTGTTCATGTTTCCAAGAGAAAAATACATGCCACCCTGTTTCTGTTTCAAGGGTCTGCAACCGCCTCGACAAAATACTAAATAGGAGTTTAAACAAAATTGTACGTATTCATTTGTAACGTTACTTTTCTGCCTTCTTTTACTTTAATTATTAGTCAGGGATCGTTAATGCCGCTGGATAATACATTTAAAAGTGTTTTCTATGGAGGAGGAGCTACGACAGCGTCCAAATTGGCCGCTTGAGTCCCGGGCTCCCGAGACCCCCGTCGCCCTGGGGTATATCCTGCCAGCTATCCTGTTTTCAGATGTCGCTGCGCAAAGTATCTGACGCAATATTGTGGGAACTCTTTCGCGTCTCGTTTTGCGCCCCTCTGCTCTCAAAATGGCGACTAAACCTGAGACTGACAAGCTGTAGGCCAAGATGGCTAGGGGAGCTAGGTACACCTAATCTAACAAACTAGATCAGTACACGCAACCCAAGGGGTCGCCAACTGGGTTTGGGAAATCGCAGGATGGACATGTGGGGGACTCGGCCAGCTCAGCAAAACCTACACTACAGGATGTGATGGCTGCGATAGACGGAGTAAAGACCTCCCTCGGGAAGAAGATGGAGTCCCTAGATCATAAACTTGATGCGGTCACAATAGAAGTTAATTTAATCCGAGCAGACCTCACGAAGACCAGCGAAAAAGTCAAATCCCTAGACATCAAAACTTCCAGCCTTACAGATGATGTGACGCTTTTACAGCAGGAAGTTCGCGATCTTAAAACCTCCAGTGAAATTGCAAGTCACAAGTTGGATGAATATAAAGGGAGGGCCCATAGAAATAATGTGCGTATTATTGGAGTGCCTGAAAAAGCAGAGGGTCAAGCGGCTGACCTTTTTGTTGAAGATATAATGCTTAATCATTTAAAACCCAAAGGCCTGGGAAATTTCTTTACAGTTGAAAGAGCGCACAGGGTACCGGGAGGGAGACCGCGACCTAGGGCACCGCCCCGTCCGATGATTGCAAGGGTACTCAATTTCAGGGACAGAGACGCTATCCTGCAAGCCTCCAGGATAGAGGGCTCTCTGTAGTATGAGAACTCCACCCTAAGCTTTTTCTGGACTTTACACAGGTGGTGCAGAAACAACGGCAAAGCTTCATGTTAGTCAAAAGGAAACTTCGGGACAGGGGATCGAGTTATGCTATGATCTACCCCGCCAAGTTGAGAGTTGAACACGCGGGTAGGGCGATGTCCTTTGACAATCCTGAAATTGCTTCGGACTGGTTGGAGACCATTTCCTCTCAGAATGATCAGCGGCGGAGAAGTAGAGAGGATTAGGATGGCGCACAAGAGCAGGAATAAGAACTAACATTATTGCAGATGGTGTTTGACCAAGTAGAGAGATAGAGACGGTCTGCACATACTACACATAAAAGTCAGTTGTTGTCTGTGTTCCACAAGGTCTGTAGAACGTATAGGGGCGGGGAATCGGGGGTCGCACTCCTCCTCAAGGTTACTTGTCAATAGTTTTGTAGTTAGAGTATGGGGCGACAGGCACACTGCGAGTTGGGGGCGGATGAACACCATGAGCCGGGGTACAGGGCGGGGGGTGTTCAACGGGGTTTGTTTGAGCGTGGTATTTTTTGTAATTTTTTTGTATTGTTGGTTGTAGGCATTGCATTTCAAGGCTTTTTTCAGAATAGTATCATGTTTAAGGTGCAGGAATTGGAGCGGACACTGACCCACTTCATGTTTTACGATGGGGGGTAGGGGGCTGAAGGTGTTAAGTTGGAATGTCAATGGGTTGGGTGAAAAAATTAAAAGTAGTGTGGTTTTGCAGTTTCTTAAACGTCACGCCCTAGATGTAGTTTTGCTTCAGGAGACGCATTTAGTGGGGAACTCATGCAGGGCAATGCACAGAATGGGGTACCGATTGGTGGCACATGCGGGATTCGCCTCAGGCTCAGGGGAGTGGGGGTTCTGCTTAGGAAGACACTCCCGATGGTGATTGACTCTATTATTGAAGATGATAGGGGCAGATATGTAGGGGTGTCTGGTCGTTGGGAGGGGCACACCCTCCCAGTGTTGTCAGCGTACATTCCCCCAGGTATGCAGGCAGCCACATTTGTGGATTTAGGAAAAATCCTTTTGGACCTCTCGAGGGGTCTTTTGATTTTTGGAGGTGACTTTAATGCTGTGGTCTCTGGCACTATGGATATATATCCCCTGAGGGACACAGGGCGGGTGCAAAAATGGCTTCCTGAGCTCATGGATGCATTGGGGTTAGTTGATGGTTGGTGATTGCTTCACCCGGACCAACGACAGTTCACCTTCCACTCTGATGCACATGGTAGTCTCTCACGTATTGATTACTATGTAGTGCCAGCGGCCCAAGCATATTGCATCACAGAGGCTACACACCTAGCTAGAGGCATATCGGATCATTCGCCACTTTGGGTTAGATTCGATATAACCTTGGTATCGAGCGGTAGGATAGCCCCCATTAACCCATGGTATATGCGCAATCCTAAAGTCTGTAAGGACTTGCTGAAGGCACTGGAACACTATTTTCAGGAGATTGAGGGATCGGTATCGTCTCCGCTCTCACTGTGGGAGGCTTTTAAGACAGTCATAAGGGGCCAGGCTTTGTCACTGATTGCAGGAGCGAAGAAAGATCGTAACGAAGAAACTGTAAAAATAGAATCTGATGTTGCTTGTATTGAGGCAGAATTGGAGCAGGAGGTGACCCGCGCTAAACTACAAGTCCTGCATCTCAAGCAGCTTGAGTATAGAGCGTTAGTCATGGACCGTGCCAGGGCCCTCAGTAGAGAGCTGCAGGGCCAGCTATATGATGTCGGAGATAAGGCCGGGAAGCTTATTGCCTGGTTAGATAAGAAAGACACTGCTGATCGGGTTGTTCCGGAACTGGAAACGGCAGAGGGTGGGCGAATAACAGACCCCCAGATTATACTGGATAGTTTTGCAGAACATTTTCGTATGATGTACACCCCGGTCTCGGAGCGACCTGAGGAGGACTCCCACTTGTTATTGCGAGATATCCAACTCCCAGGCCTGACTGAGGAGGACCATGATTTTATGGATAGTGCCCTCACGGCAGATGAAGTGACCCTGGCAGTGCGCTCTTTGAACTCTGGTAAGGCACTGGGCCCTAACGGACTCCCGATTGAGTTGTATAAGCTTAGGCCCGATAGGATTGCCCCTTATCTTAGAGATATGTTTGTAGCTGCACGAGAAAAGGGAATTCTACCGTATGATCAGAGAGTGGCGTCTATCGTAGTTATTCATAAGGAAGGGAAAGCAAAAACCAAATGTGCCTCCTATAGGCCTATCTCTTTATTGAATGCAGAACCTAAGATTCTTGCTAAACTATTGTCTAGCAGGCTTATTAAAGTTATTAGCGGTCTGATACATTCTGATCAATCGGGTTTTATTCCTCACAGAAATATGGCCTTAAATCTTCGCAGGTTGCACGGGGTGTTGGCCAGGGCTCACACCCTGAGGGAACAGGCCATAATAGCGTCACTAGACGCAACGATGGCCTTTGATACGGTGGAATGGCCATATCTGTGGGCAGTTTTGGCTAAGTTCGGTTTTGGCCCGGAGTTTATTGGCTGGGTGCGTCTGTTATACACTGAACCTCTTGCGCAGGTGGTGGTGAATAACCGAGTTTTGGCAACATTTTGTCTGGGGCGAGGCACCCGACAGGGGTGTCCGCTCTCTCCTCTTTTATTTTCATTGGCACTTGAACCTCTGGCGGCTTGGATCCCCTGGGAGCCTTCAATTCGGGGTATTCGATGGTCACCTCATGTAGAGGACCGTATCTCTTTAAATGCGGACGACATTCTGCTTTATTTGACTGCACCCATAAAGTCCTTAATTGTCGCCTGTGATATTTTGGCCTCCTACGGTAAGAATTTGGGGCTCACTTTAAATTGGGGGAAATCCTATTTGTATGTTTTGAGTGGTGACACTCCCATTCCCCCACGAAATTTCCTGATTCAAATTGTCACTGAAGGGTTTAAGTATTTGGGGATCTTTATTTCAATGGATCCCATTAGTTTGATATGAGAGAAACCTCCTTCCCCCTTTAGTTAGATTGAAAAGCGACGCAATCAGTTGGAGTACGTTGCCTATCTCCCTGTTGGGAAGGGCGGCCCTCTTTAAGATGATGTCCCTGCCTCGATTTCTTTATGCCCTCCAGAATACATTAGATATAGTTCCGGCCAGTTATGTCCGAGAGGTGGAGGGGGTGCAACATACTTTATTATGGGAGGGTAGACCTCGTATTGATTTGGCTAAATTGACGTTACCATGGTATGACGGTGGTATCGCCCTCCCTGACATCAGAAGATACTATTGGGCTTCTCAACTGGCAGCCATAAACCAGGGTACTTATGTTATTGGCTCGGACCCACGAAATGTAATGGATAGATGGCTACTTCCGGGTGGAAATTACAATAGAGCTTTATATGCCAAGTCGGCAGGGAAAAGTTTGTCGGGACCGACAAAGGTAGCGGTTCGGATATGGCACGACGCCACTAGCTCTTTGGGGTGGAAAGGCCGCCTTACATTAGCCACTCCACTATTTGACTCGGACAGACTGGGAAAGCTTTGGAACACGAAGGGCTTTGATAAGTGGGACTTGATAGGGATAGCTAAGGTTGGTGATATTTGGGTTAAAGGCAGGATTAAGACGTTTGCTGTATTACAAACTGAATTTGAGTTGCATGGAGGTTCGGCATGCTCTACAATCGGCAATATCGTCGGAGGAGGAGATACCCGAGGCCTCGCCATTGGAGGATAGGATATTGGATGGGCATTTACCGGATAGAACTATTTCCCTCATTTATAAAAAGTTGATCAACCACAGAGCAGACCTCCTTATAGAGTTGAGGGATAAATGGATGAGGGATGGTATTGAACTAGATGACGAAGACTGGCAATCGGCCGTGTCCTCCCCGAAGGAGGTTGCGATTTCCAGCGCGATTGAGATTAGTCCAGCTGAAAATATTACACAGGGTATATGTCACAGGTCAGCGCTTGGTCCGGATGGGGTTATCTGAAGAAGGTTTGTGCAGGCGAGGATGTGGGCAGGTGGACACGTTCCTCCATATCCTTTGGGAATGTCGCTATATGGTGGATTACTGGAGTTCGATACATGATGTTATACGAGAGGTATTGGGGGTGACAGTGTTGCCAGAGGCAAGGAGATGTCTCCTTAATATCTGGGAGCCTACAGATCTCAACACAGCACAGACTAGGTGGGCCACTCTAGGGGCAATGATAGCGAAACGAAACATAGCACAGCAGTGGGGATCCGAGAGACCGCCCACACTCGAGGAATGGAAAGAGAGTATCGACTGGTGTATGTTTCGGGAGAGGACTGTCTCTCTCGCTAGAGACCGACCCCGTAAATGGGTAACTATCTGGGGGTTGTGGAATCGATACAGGGGGGAGATTTGTGTACCACCGGTTGACTCAATTGTGGATATATTTGCATCCCCGTAACCCTTATATGTAAAAGTACTTCTGTCCCCCTCCTTGTGTTTCCCATCCCTCCAAGTATTATTGATAGGAGGTAATGATGTGTGGGAATGTTTATACCTCTGTTCTATGCACGCATTTGAATGTCTTGTATTAATAAAAATAATTATTTTCAAAAAAAGTGTTTTCTATTTATATTTTCAGTTTGAATTATGTACAGATAAGGGCTAAAAATACCTTCTTTATGGGATTTTGCTTGTTTTTGTACTAGCCGGTACACTAAAATACTGGGGGTTCCGGTAGAAACCCGGTCAGGTGGCAACCCTACTCATAAGCCTACTAAGGTGGGCGCATAAGTTGTGAAATTTTGCCTTGCGACAGTAAAAAAAGAATGCTGTGTGGGGCAATTTTTACTCAAGGGCACTTGATGAACATAAGGATCGCGTGAGAATGAAGCAGAGCTCGAGTCACGATCTTTACTCAAACACCCTCCCTCAGGTAATACGCTAAAAAAACCATATTATTCACAAAAATTACATGTATTATACATGAAGAGAATAAATCAGTTTCCACCAGCCTCAATTACAGTGCCAGAAGCTCATGTTTTCAAGCTGCGCAATCACACGTGGAGCAGTAGCGAAGCTACAATTTGTGCAGTAGGTGCAGTGGCACCTACGCTGAGAGTCCTGAGAGGCCCATTGTATCCTGATAACTGCCTTATTTTACTATCCCCAACAGCAGTCAAAGGGGCCATTTTCCTTGACTGCACCAGGGCCCATGCCATCCTTGCTACACTACTGATATAGAGACCATGGAGAGGTCCAGCAAAAGCCATCCATAAAGGCCCAATCTGAATACCTTGCAAGAGCAAATGGATGTCACACACCAGCTCATAAGGTCATATGATCCCTATTACTTCACCAGGCAGATGTGATGGGGATCACTGAAAATAACAGATATTTATTTGTAAACCACATCTAAATTATGTTTCTGCGCGTAACGCCCTAATTATTAACCCTGGGCGGGTAACCCCGCTCCGCCAGGAGAGTTTGCGGAGATTTGCCTACTCCGAGCTCCGTGGCGAACGTGGAGTAGGCAAAACTCTGCTTCCGTTGCGGAGCGGAGTTAGCCACTCCCTCCCCTCTCACAAATGCTTTAAAAAGATATAAAGAAGGCCCTTACCTGTATTTGTGATGCCTCCCGTGCCTGGCCGCTCTCCTTCCTACTACTCTTGCGTCCTCATTGTTCTTCATAAAAAAAAATTATGTTGTACATCTTGTGAGCGCAAAACTTACAACGTAGTTTTCTTTTATGAAGAAGGACGTCGAGGATGCGAGAGGAGCAGGAAGGAGAGCGGCCAGGCAGGGGAGGCGTCAGAAACACAGGTAAGTGCCTTCTTTATATCTTTTTAAAGCATTTGGGAGCGGGGAGGGAGCGGAGCGAAGCTACGCATAGCTCCACTGAGGTTTTTTTAAACTCCAGGGCGCTACGCGTAGAGGCCCTCGCCACCTCCGCCCAGGCCTAATCATTATGTGAGCCCTGGTGATGCAGCCGGTAATTCTCTTTACAATGGTCTTCTGAAAAGGCTCAAACAGCGCAGAGATCTTCTTCAAAGTCGTGTAGCAAGTGTCCTCTTAGAGGTTGCCATCTTAGAGCACTCAACTGGCTCCCTGTGGAAACAAGCACAATATTAAGGTCATGCCCATTTATCACAGAGCCATTCAAGATAGGGGGCCCCGTTTTTATCCACGATAGAATTCCGGATCTATTCACAGGCATAGGTTCCACCCTTTTGCAGCATCTTTGCAGCAGTTCCCAATACTCTGTGTGTTCATCAAGCAGGCAGGGTTTTTCTTGGTTGGACCCTAAATACTGGGAAGTGTTATCTAGTCATCTGACAAGAAGGTTGTATCTCAGATTTGGAAAGGGTTGAAGACTTGGGCCCTGATTTAGATCTCTGACATGTTACGGATATCCCGTCCACCAAAATTTAAATCCCAAAGAATAGAATAGGATTCATATTTTGGTGGATGGGATATCCAACACTGTTGTGACGGAATAACCTGTACGCCAAGACCTAAATCAGGCCCATAGTTGTTCCACTAATCCCCAGGTACATTTGCTTGACTGCTTTCAGCACCAAGACACTCTTTTTTGGCAGCTGTTGTGCTCACAAATACATTCTTCATCATCAATTACACCAACCACTCTCTAAGTTAGAGAAGGGTTAAAGTAACTCAAAGGGAGAGTTCCCGGCAAAATGTGGATTTACTCGGGGAGGGGATATCTAATTCTAGTCCGATCCTCATCTTCACAGGGTCAAAAGAAATGCAGTGGACTAGCGGCGGTACCACCGGAATTGTAAATCGGATAGGGCTGGTAACTCCTGGTGCCAGACCAATCAGAATTAAGAGAGCGCTCATAGTGAACCTTGTTTTCCATAAAGAAGACTACAATTGCACATGTTACCATAAAAGATGCAGCCTCCAGAGCAAGTCTCTTGTTAGCAAGAAATAGTACCGCACTGATTGCATCCCTTGGCTTTAGGAGAAAATTTCAGGCAATATTAAGGGACATATGATGGAATAAAGCATCGAAAATAACATGCCCTTCTAATTTGGGCCAAAGTTCCCTGTGTCTTCTCAGTTATATCATTTAAATATGTGTTTGCCACTTTAGATTTCAGTGACCAGGCTTTGACCGGTCATCTTCTCCGAAAACTGTGTGAGGAAATGAAGGATCAATTTAGTGGACACAAATTGGTTGGGAGTTCATTGACTTGTTTTTTTCTGAACGATCAATGCTTACAGCCTAAAAGCACTTAATGGGAAATAAATGAAAGAGTCAGTCCCGGTTTGTGCTTCCTACCAACCATAGTAGAAAACGGACTCCTCAGAACATATGAGAAAGCGCAAGCATTGGCAATAGCAATTGTTTTTGGCTCAGCGCAAGCATTGGCAATAGCAATTGTTTTTGGCTCTTGAATGTTCAAAATGTGTTTCCCAACTTGAGTAGTAAGCAGAAGAGGTAACACATGGGGAGCAGTAGTGGATGCACATTTCCTACGCACTCAGAATGTTACACTGCTGCAGAGCATGTTGTAACTATTGTGTTTGCAGCGGCGGCTCCTTCACTAAGGTGGAAGAGTGTTGCCCTACAAGAAAAATAAAATGATAATAATTCCTGCTACTATCATGTGCTGGGTTGCCCACGGAGCAGGGGAGGAGTGGTGGCACTCTCCAAGTGTGCATGACAGTTTGGTCGTCCGTCTTGGGCCAGCCAAACAGTCATGCTCCCTTGACATATTCTCCGCGGGCTGTAATGCACAGCCTGGGTAGAGAACATGCACAGGCCCCTAGTCCCTGTCTGAGCACAATCCTGTTTGCGGCAAGAAGAACAGAGGAGTGTCGGCAACGGGTAAGGTAAGCTTCATTTTCTTTCTTTTTTTTAACCCGACCACTGCTAACCCGTAGCAGCCTATTAAATATATAAAAGCCAAACCTAAAGGGGGAAGGCGCATGGTGCAAGGAGCGATGGAGGTCAAGGTGCAGTGAGTACAGAGTACAAGGAAAAGTCAAGGTGCAGGAGAAGGGTGCTGCATGAAAGCGGAGTGAAGGCTGTACATGAGAGTGCCTAATGCACAGGAGCCGTGCACATACAAGTGTGGAGCCGCAATTGTAAAGCGGCACCAGTTGAAGGGACGCTCAGAGTTCAAGAGAGGCGGTCAAAATGCCAATGGATCACTAAATATAAGGGGCAGAATAGGGTGCAATGGAGAGCACCTAGTTCAAGGACGAATGCAGGGTTGTATGTAACAGGCCTGCGGTAACAAGCAAAATCTTAGAACCAGCCTCACATGGCATTAGGACGTGACTAGAATGGGATTACATGGGCATTATAGGTCATGGCAATACATCCTGCTCTGAAAGCAGCCTCCTAGCCTGCATCCTTTGAAAGAGACTGGGTTTGAGTTGAGAGAACAGGAAGAAGTGGCGCTCTAAGCGGTGTGATCTCTTGATGGTGCTATTCGTGCAGTAGGCACGCGGTGCAATGCAGGACAGGGGAAGACAAACCCAGAGGGAAAAAACACCCCTGTAACGGTATAGGAAGGCCTAACCTGAAATAGAAGAAGAATAGATCCTGTGCACACGCTGATGAAATCAGTGGTCCTGCAGTCGGGACATAAAATTACAAGATATTGGAAAATACGTGAAAGGTTCAAAAGATTAGACACAAAGGTTCATGTAGGTGAAGATGTTTTTTATAAGTCAATTGTTGGTCAGTACAGAAAATAATAGCCAGCCGACACGTGTTTCGTCACACCGTGAAGGAGATGTGACTCATCAGGGCTGATAGGCCCACCACTTTCGCTCCCTTTTGAGGCACAGGGTGCCTAGGTCTCATCCCTCGTTTTACCACATGGCCGACTACAGATTTGGCAGTCTCCACCACAACCCTGCCAACCCTATCAGCCCTGATGAGTCACATCTCCTTCACGGTGTGACGAAACACGTGTCGGCTGGCTATTATTTTCTGTACTGACCAACAATTGACTTATAAAAAACATCTTCACCTACATGAACCTTTGTGTCTAATCTTTTGAACCTTTCACGTATTTTCCATTATCTTGTAATTTTGCGTCCTGACTGCAGGACCACCGATTTCATCAGCGTGTGCACAGGATCTGTTCTTCTCCTAGCCTGCAGCCCACTGGGAAAATGCCAGAGTTGTGGAATAGCCAGTCTGGGTCAAGGTGTGAGGGGGAGTTTGTAGGTTATTATAGGAAGTAGAGGATACAATGGAGGCGGGGGTGAAATGTGCACGGGCCAATGCTAGAATACCTTCCAAAGGAGACAGGTGCACGTAGAAAATGCTTTCTTTCGACATGCTTGAAAAGCAGCAATAGCTAAATCTCTCACAAACACCAAACAGGTGCAATATCGGGCAACAGTCATACAAGCTTCCCCTGCTCATACAGAATTGGGTTAGTCTGAAGCAACTGGATTTTCTACATAATTACCAATGTATTGAACTTGCCACATAATTCAAATCATAATTAAAATCTGATGCTTAATTTACAGAGTTTAACAAAAACAAATCTACCTGAAACTGTACCATAAAAAGTGCCACACCATATTCCATAAAGTAGCAAACCCTTTCTAAAAGTTAACTGGTCACTTTTCATTTTCTGGCTGCTGCATTCTGTTTGTACTAAAGAGGTGGGAGGCTTTCCCCAAACCACATTAATATGTGTAATTGAACATTAGCAAAACAATACTGCCACATTTTGTACTGCATTATGCCATATAATTTGCCTTTACTTGCCACTTAATTAGTCTACCATGTTACATAATTTGGTCCTCCTTTGCTGCACAATTCCATTGCCCCCCGCACACACACACAGACACACAAAATAAATACCACATGAACACTAGTAAATCAGGCTTCAATCATTAGGGAACAAGCATTAGCAATGCAATGATCAGGCTTTTACCTGAAAGTACCTCCTCAGTTACTGGTGAGTTTAGCTACTCAGTAAGTCATCATACATGCAATTTGTCACTCATCCTTGCACATGTGTATCCATTACTTTTCCCACTGACTCGTCCTTACAATCACAAACTTACCATCACAATAAAAGATACATTCAAACTCAACAAGACTATAAAAGATGAATTAAAAGAATAAAATACAACATGCATCCACCTAAAAGCACAGGCTCTTTGCAAAGATGTTTTACTTAGTGTGTCATTTTTTTAAATTCCAACATGGCTGCCACCATTAAAACCATTGGTGGTCAAATTGGAGCAGCAAATTACTGGTGCACTATCCACAAACTTAAATACAAAGCGTATCCAAGGGTCTACAGAGTTACCCCATGCACTGCAAGAGCTGCAGAAACAGACACGCCAAAGAGACACTCGCCGCGACTAATAAGGAAAAACGTGAAAAAATATAAATAAATTTAACAGATTCCCATCACTCACCAGAATGGTGACATGCTTCATCATCTGGGTCTCCTCTTTATAGTCACACTGGTAACTCTAATGGCTACAACCCTATCATAGTGAAGGGGAGCCTGAGGATGTTCTGTTATGACTCCTAGCTGACGAAACTAGTGAGGTGTGAGGGAACTAAGTGCAGTGCATAGGTGTAAAGTGAAATTTAAAATTGAGATTATGAGAAACCACGGATTTATTATTGTTTCCCACAATTCAAATTAAAAACAGTGCAATATACAAGACAGTTTAACCAAATAGCTGTCTTCTAAATTCTTATACAGTGGTCAACATGTTTCAGCACAATCAGATAACGTTCTATCTAGTGCCTTCGTCAGGACCCACCTACATTTACTACTGCAATTTGTGAAACTAAACAATAGCAAATAGTGCTATTAAACCAAAATGCAATTAAGATGGTTGGAAACGATATAACCAAATCACCTTAATTGTAGGTATGTACAGTTCTTCCTTTGCAATCACCCATTACATTAAATGGCGTCTTGACATTGCAAGGAAAATACCTCACCTCACCTGGCAACTGCTCAGAATAAAAGGGGCGGCCACGCTCTCTCCGTCGGTACCTCTAAGCAGTCAACTGAGCCGGCGGGGAGGTGGCAGTATCCACAAAACCATTCCAAGATGGCTGCTCAATAGAAATTGAATTTGGTATCCATCTTGGAATTGTGTTGTGCAGAAATGTTGTTCAATTGGTGTGCTGATCCATGGTGGTCAATATAATGCTTCTAAATGTTAATGGCATCTTGTTTTTATTATTTTTTAATAAACATTTTTATTGGGTTTTCTATAAAAAGTTTACATTCACATAGTATTGTCCATTTAGCACAATTGTTGTAAATGTACATTGTAATTTAACTAGTCTATCAGGGATTGGAGAGGGTGCATTTGTAATGAGGTTGACTATTGGGTTTCCTGTCATGCTCGTGCCTTGCCATGGTGTGTCTCGGTATAGCTATGATAGAAGTCATGTGTCTTGTTCTGTGCCTGGTTCTTGGAACTACAGGCTTAGATAATAAACTGGGGTGGGAAACTGGGGTAATTGGGGCAAGGTGAATGGGGCATCTTCCGCCATCGGCATCCGGAATTAGGAGAATTGTGTTGCTGTGTGTGCTCTTATGTGGGGAGGCAGGGGGAAGGAGGGGGAAGCAGGGCCCTCCTGTAATAGGGTGTTGATGAGTATGCGAGCTACGCGCTGACGCATTCCATCTGTCGGGGGCTATGCTATGTCATGAGCTGTTGATGTATCTACAGGTGTTAGCTGTTTCATTGGCTTGTAGGTCGGGTTGCATTTGTGTGTCTTGGCTGTGGGTTGCAGCCGTATTAGTCAGTTGTAAGGTTTGCTGGGGGCTTACTGCATGTTGTCTGAATTGGTGCAGAATTGTGGCCCACTCCATGGATATGTGTGTCTTGTTCCCTCCCTGAAGCTGCTCCCGCCTGATTATGTCCCCCTTCGCTGAGCCCCATTTACTAACTACCCCTGTCCAGGCTGCTAGTGGAGGTCCCTCTGGGGCTCTCCAATGCATTGTGATACCCCTCTTCGCCAGCAGGAGGGCTAGAGAGGTAAAGCGTGTCTGAACTTTAAGGGTTTTATTACTTCATAATATCCCAAGCCCACTGGTCTCCCAGGTGTTGATATTGATGAGCCCTGTTAGCTCCTGCAATGTCTTGTGTATTGTGTTCGAGTAGGATTGTATTGTGGGTCAGAGCCAGAACATGTGTTTAAATGTTGCATCTGGGGCTTGGCATCTTGGGCAGAGGAATAGTGTGCCTGAGTAGAATGGCTGGAGTCGGGTTGGGTGAGATAAGCACGGTGTAGTATAGAGAATTGTATATTTTTAAACCGAGCATTGCGGGACACTTTCTTCTGGTATTTCAGGGCTTGTTCCCATTCCTTATCGTGTAGTGGGCATCCTAGTTCATCCTCCCATTTCTGCCGTAGCGGGGCGAGAGTAGTGGCTGTGAGATCTCAGACCGCCTTGTAAAGCCATGTGAGCCTGGGCCCATGTTGAGTATTGTGTGGAGTACCGGGTGTGTTGTAGGTTCTCCCTCGAGAGGTCCCGAAGGTGGCAACAGTTTAGGATTATTTGCCTGTGGAGTAGGAACTGTCCTTGTGGGAGTCCTGTCTCCTCCACAAGTTTATGTTAATGCCATCCTGTAAGGGTAAAACAATGGTATAAAATAGACAGTATAATTCTAAAAGGGGCACTTGTTTTTGGAAGCAGTGGCATTTTGAAATGCCCAACGTTGCAGATTAAATAAGCAGCAAGCAAATGGCCCAGTAGCACTGTTTGGGAAGCTGCAAGTTACTCTAAAAACAAACAAAATAAAGTATAGGCGAGGGAAAGAAATTCAAGGAGACCTATAAATTGAGAAAATGGAAAACTAAGGGGCTAGCTCACCAACCCTGAAACGGAAGCACACTCAGGCAGATGTGAACATGTGATCAAACAAAATTCCATCACTCACAGGGGCATTAGAGTTAATTACTGAAGTGGTCTGACCCTTTGCCCCATGTTGTTTGCTGTCATTGGCTTAAGTAGAATGTGGATGACACTCAAACAGACGAATGACAGAAGAATGCAAACCCAGTACCAATTTATGGGATCTATTCACCAACTGCAGTTTGAAGCACCTCTAATAATACTAAAACAATACTTCTAATGTACTACAAAATGCCATTCACACGCCTACAAGTGTAAATCTCCACCTACATGTCTCCTAGCTTTTATATGGAAAGATCCTCAAACATGTAAATCTACTAACTTAAAAATTAAATGGGGGAAGAACCAAGGGTAGTGGTTGAAAAATTGAGTATAATTACTCCAAATAGGTAGGGTGTAAGGAGAATGTGTTTTTATCTTCATTCAAGTCATTAAGGTCAGAGGTCATCAAACCAGTTTAGGTGAGACAAGCCGTGATACTCAATGGAAAAAATCCACGAAACTGGGCAAAGTAAGGGCAGCCCAGTTTTTTAACATTACCAGTATACCCTTTTGAAAGCTTCAAACTGACCACTCACTTAGCAGGCTTTCAACCGTAAGTCAGAGATTATCAGAAATTGTTGGTTGGGGAATTAGAATAATGGAGTTCCCCCACCTCTGCTAAATTCTACTACTGATGGTGTTTTAGATGAAAGTGTTGGATTTGAAATGAAATGAAATGAAATGAAAAATTGCATTTGTATAGCGCATAACCGCCCTGGGGCCTCGCAGCGCTTGAAGATAAAATGGTTTTAGCGCAGGCTCGGGGCAGATCAGAGAGATTTAGCAAACAAATGCGTTTTTAGGGCCTTTCTGAACGAGAGGAGGTTGCTGTTACCCCGGATGGCAAAGGGGAGGGCATTTCAAAGTCTGGTCGCCGAATGGGAAAAAGAGCGGCCACCCCAACGGGCTTTGTTAATTTTAGAGGAGGTGGCCAGCTGCAGGGTACCAGACCGAAGGGGGCGTGTTGGAACATAAGGCGTAACCAGAGGGTGCAGAATCGCTGGGCCTACACGGTGGAAGGATTTGTGCATGATGCACAGAGCTTTAAACTGCACTCTGGCAGCCATTGGGAGCCAATGAAGGTCCTTCAGAGCCTTCCTCGCCGACTGCCGACGGGACAGATTGAACAATAGGCGGGCCGCACTGTTTTGTGTGACCTGGAGCCTCTGAAGGACCGAAGCCGGTGCTCCCAGGTAGAGAGCGTTCCCGTAATCCAGGCGAGAGAGAATGAGGGCCTGGACCATGATCCTCCTCGCCTGGAAAGGGAGCAAAGGGAGCACCCGCTGGAGCATCCTCATTAGTCCAAAGCAAGTGGTAGCAGTCTTAGTAGCCTGGACAGAGAAATCAAGGGCAGTGTCAAGCCAGATCCCGAGGCTCTTTATCTGGGACTTAGGCGCAGGAGGAGCGCCAAGACATGGTGGCCAGACGGGTGCAAGAGCAGACGGGGAGGGATTTCCAAGGAGAATGATGTCTGTCTTCTCCCCGTTAAGCTTGAGACAGGAAGCTTGCATCCAGCTGGCAACAGCCTCTAGACAGGGGCCTAAGGTGTTGGATGATCCATCTGCGTGGTCTAACGAGACCACCAGCTGCGTATCATCCGCGTAGGTGACTATACGCACACCAAAGGGATGGACTATGCTGTCCAGAGGTTCCATGTAGACGTTAAAGAGGGTCGGGCTCAGGGAGGAGCCCTGAGGGACCCCACACCTGAGAGGATGTTTAGGAGAGACTGTCTCACCCTCAAAAACCCGGAAAAAGCGCTCACTCAAAAAGGAGGTAAGCCAGTCCAGAGCTGCGCCCGACACGCCCATGCCCGCCAGTCGGTATACTAGCGTGGCATGGTTCACCGTGTCGAACGCGGCACTAAGGTCTAACAGGATAATGGCCACCTTTCCTCCCCGATCCAAAGTCGTTCTTGCTTCCTCTGGGACCGCCAACATGGCAGTTTCTGTGCCTTGTTGAGGGCGAAAACCTGTCTGGGAGGCACGCAACAGACAGTTGGACTCCAGATAGTCTGTTAAGATATTGTTGGTATGCCTCTCCAGTAGTTTACTCAACCAGGGAAGCAACAAAATGGGGCGGTAGTTGGACAGGTTGTTCTGGTCCAGGGAGGGTTTCTTGAGAAGCGCCCTCACCATGGCACACTTCCAAGCGAGTGGGACCGACCTGGACACAATGGAGGTGTTTAAAGCTTCCAGGATCACAGGACGAATAACGTCCAGTGCCTTGACAAGGATCCGGGGGGGTGCTGGGTCATTGGGGGAGCCAGAAGAAACTTTGGAGATTAATCTATCCAGGCTGGCGGCATCAAGAAGCGGAATTGTGTCCAGTTTGCAGGGAACCGAGGAGTCAGCTGGCCTAGGAGGGACGGAGGGGGTATTGACTGTAGGATTACTAAAAGATGAATATATGGTCGAGATTTTCTTGGAAAAAAAGGCAGCTAGCTCATTACAGCGGTCTTGTGCCCCTTCAACAGAAGGACGCTCAGCCGGAGCTGAAATGAGGGACTTAGCTATCCTATTTGAAACAGGCATTGCTCTGTCATATACAAGACGGGGTTTGGGCCCTGAAGTGAGTGCTGTGTGTGGGCTGTTAGCCACCTGTACTCAAACTTGTGAAGGTCCAAAGGTCCAAAGGACCAAGCGTATCTGGTCTCTGACCAGGGATTAAAGGCCATCTGTCCACAGACTTGTGTAGTGGAAGACTCTGAAGCTGACAAGAGGCTGTTGGACTGTGGTCAGGAGTGGCCAACCAGCCCTCACACTGAAGCACACTCATGGTGAGTTGAATACTCATGTCATTAAAAACAGCTGCCATTTGTGGAGCAAGAGCGTCCATGATAAGCATGGGCGAATTTTGCGAATTCGCGATCCGCGAATTTGCGAATTCACGATCTGCAAAATTCGCGAATTTGGGCGAATTTGCGGATTTTTATATTTTTGCATGTTCGTGGGTGTTCGCGGGGCACTTTGCGTGTTCGCGGGTGTTCGCGCGGCGCAGGTTTTTTTTTTTGCCTGGTTAATCACTGCCACCCTCTCGTTTTTTATGCCCTTCTGCCCTCTGTACCACTCGTTTCTGTGCCCTTCTGCCCTCTGCCCCACTCATTGTTTGTCCCCTTCTGCCCTCTGTCCCACTTTTGTGCTCTTCTGCCCTCAGCCCCACTTAGAATGGCGCCGGCAAGCTGCCAGTGCCATTCTAAAATAGCTACAAAGAGCTACAACAGGAAGCACTAATAGATAAATTAAAGCAGGTGCTCGAGTTGAAGGTCAAATTAAGTTACACAATCATTAATCACCCCAAGTTTGAGGTGATTAATGATTGTGCAACTGAATTTGAGCTTCAACTCGAGCACCTGCTTTACTTTATCTATTAGAGCTTCCTGTTGAAGCTGACTTTTGTAACAATTTTAGAATGGCTCTGGCAGCTTGCCGGCGCCATTCTAAAAGAGTTACAAAAGTCAGCTTGAACTTTTGACCCAATCCGTTCCGCTCGCGGATTTTGCGGGAAATTCGCGAATCTCGCGGATTGCGAATTTACCTAAAATCCGCGAGCGGAACGGATTTTCCGCCCATGCTTAGTCCATGACTGATGTGAACCGAACCATTACCCCATGTCATGCAGCATTCTGTCATGAAAGTAGAGTGCAAATGACACTCAGAGAGATCAATGGCAGAAGAGGGCTGACCCAAAAACACTCTATGTACCTATATAGATTTTTATTTATATCATTTGATATATGTATTATTTACTGTTTCTTATTAAAGATCCTGGGAGATAGCTAAACCTCTCAGGCCTTCTGAAGAGATTCTATCAAGAATAATTACTGTGCAAATCTTATGCTCATAAAGTTTATCATCGGGTATAACCAACAACAAAATCCTCCCCTACAAAGGTAATTTGTGAGATTTCATGCATCAAAATATCAGACTGCAGCCACCCTTAAAGGGCTATTAGCTTCAACAGGTGTTACATGATGAATACGTCAGGCCTACTGTCTTTGTTGAACATTCCATACTAAATAGACGGACCTATGCCATCTGAAATACCTTTTCCTAATAAACCAATCAAGTATAGAGATGTTTTCATTAGCTTGTCGCCATAAGCTAGCAAGGCCTACTGTACTGAACGTAAGCAGTCGTACAAGGCGTCTTGTATACAGTCATAACATTTCAAAAATATACAAAATCAAAGGCGGCACAGCAAAGTTTTGTTCATCTTAAGAGGGCCTAACAAGCATTCTCACAGTGCAAATCTTCTATACCCATGGTTTGTCAGAGTGGGCAACCAAAACCCTTGCCTGCTATGGTAAACCATGAGATGCATTCGACATAACTTTTCTCAGTGCACCAATTAGGCTTTGTCATCACAACCAGCTCAGGCCTACTGTTCTGAGTGTAATGTTTCCCTCCAGGAAACCATTAGGTACACAGTCATAAAATACAAGAGTATAAAAAAACTTACAGTTGTCTTAACTAAATGCTATCACTGCTAAGAGAGACCATTAAGTATTCTAACAGAGCAAATCTTCTATATTCACAGTTTGCCACAGGGGGATACAACACCAAAACAAGCACTGGCGTTGCCAATAGGTCTCGCAGTAGGAATGTTGGAGCTATTACAATTGCAAATAACAATGCCTTTTATTTTTGTTTTCATTTTAAAAACATAAAGGGCTTTGTCATTTACAAAACCAATCGCTCCAACTTTCCTACTGCGAGACCTATTGTGCACTGCACAGTGTGGGTGAAAGTGGCACTGCGTGTGTGTGAGTGGCTTTGAGTGAGTTGGGTTGCGTGGGTGAGTGGCGTTGCATGTGTGAGTGTTGCTGTGTGGGTGAGTGGCGTTGCGTGGGTGAGTGGCGTTGCGCGTGTGAGTTGCGTTGCGTGGGTGAGTGGCATTGCATGGGTGAGAGTGGCGTTGCGTGTGTGAGAGTGGGCTTGCGTGAGTGTGAGTGGCGTTGTGTGTCTGAAAGTGGTGCTGTGTGGGTAAAAGTGGCACTGCGTGGGTGTGAGTGGATTTGCGTGTGTGAGTGGCGTTGCGTGTGTGAGTGGCGTTGTGTGTGTGAGTGGCGTTGCATGTGTGAGTGGCGTTGCATGTGTGAGTGGCGTTGCGTGTGTGAGTGGCATTGCGTGTGTGAGTGGTGTTGCGTGTGTGAGTGGCGTTGCGTGTGTGAGTGGCATTGTGTGTGTGAGTGGCGTTGCATGTGTGAGTGGCGTTGAGTGGGTTAGTGGCGTTGCGTGGTTGAGTGGCGTTGCGTGGGTGAGTGGTGTTGCGTGGGTGAGTGGTGTTGAGTGTGTGAGTGGCGTTGCGTGTGTGAGTGACGTTGCGTGTGTGAGTGGTGTTGCGTGTGTGAGTGGTGTTGCGTGTGTGAGTGGCGTTGCGTGCGCGAGTGGCGTTGCGTGTGTGAGTGGCGTTGCATGTGTGAGTGGCTTTGCATGTGTGAGTGGCGTTGCATGTGTGAGTGGCGTTGCATGTGTGAGTGGCGTTTCGTGTGTGAGCGGCGTTGCGTGTGTGAGTGGCGTTGCATGGGTGAGTGGCATTGCGTGGGTGAGTGGCGTTGCGTGGGTGAGTGGCGTTGCATGGGTGAGTGGCGTTGCGTGGGTGAGTGGCGTTGCATGTGTGAGTGGCATTGCATGTGTGAGTGGCGTTGCATGTGTGAATGGCGTTGCATGTGTGAGTGGCGTTGCGTGGATGAGTGGCGTTGCGTGGATAAGTGGCGTTGCATGGGGTAAGTGGCGTTGCGTGGATGAGTGGCGTTGCGTGGATGAGTGGCGTTGCGTGGATGAGTGGGGTTGTGGATGAGTGGCGTTGCATGGATGAGTGGTGTTGCGTGGATGAGTGGCGTTGCGTGGATGAGTGGCGTTGCGTGGATGAGTGGCGTTGTGTGGATGAGTGGGGTTGCGTGGATGAGTGGGGTTGCGTGGGTGAATTGTGTTGCGTGTGTGAGTGGTGTTGCTTGGGTGAGTGGCGTTGCTTGGGTGAGTGTGGCATTGCGTGGGTGATAGTGGGCTTGCATGGGTGTGAGTGGCGTTGCGTGTCTGAAAGTGGTGCTGTGTGGGTGAAAGTGGCACTGCGTGGGTGTGAGTGGCTTTGCGTGAGTGAGTGAGTGAGTGGCGTTGCGTGGGTGAGTGTGGTGTTGAGTGGATGATAGTAAGCTTGCGTGGGTGTGAGTGGCGTTGCGTGTCTGTAAGTGTTGCTGTGTGGGTGAAAGTGGCACAGAGCCTTTGATGTGGCCTGGCGCAGGAGAAATGCTGCTGCTGCTAATTAAATATAAAAAGTGTTTAGGGACTCACGGCTGCCGAGAGTAACAAGGCAGTGCTGGGAGGGGGGCTGCACACCAACTGAAGTGCTCTGGTTGCACGGCCTGCGGCCGGCCGTGTGAAATGACAAGCCTTTGAAGTACACAGGCATGCTGTGACGGAGGTGTGAGAGGTCTGGCAGGGAACAGACAGCCTGGCTGTGAAGCAGGGGGCGGGGCAGCGCTGGGGAAGCCTGTGGGAGGGTGATTGATGCCTTTGATGTGGGGAGGGAGGAGAGCCTTTTGCGAGCCTGCAGGAGAAATGCTGCCGATGCGCGTGCATGTTTAATCACGTGATTCACGTGAACTTAAAGAAAACGGCGGCTGAAAGCTCGTGGTTTGAAGTGGATTTTGCCGACTTGAATTCTCCCCATTTCCCATTCCTGCGGAATGGTAAAGGCGAGACCTAAACACTTGCGTACTACAGTAATCAGTGAGATTTCATTCAACAAAATCCTTCTCTGCAGGCTTTCATATTGCATAATAACAATTTACCCTTCACAGATGTATTTACCTGTATGCTGCTCACAACATATACGCCTGGCCTACTGCCTTTATTATAACATTTAATGATAAATATATCAGGCCTACCATAACCATAATTATCAGCTTCTCACCATAACTAACTCAGTTGTGATGTATTGAGTATAATCTTTGCTACAAGCCAAAAAGTGCTATACATTCATTCTTTTCAGTGGAAGCACAACCCTTTGGCACAATCACTTCCTGTACTTAGGGGGGGCAACATATGGGTGAAGCATTATCCACTCACTCAGGAGTACTCTGAAAGCTCTTCTTTTGTTGATCACATAAGGCCTGGAGACAGCTGCACTGCCAACCCAGGCCTACAAATCATGTAGATTAGAGTAGCCCAGGGCATTCCATACTGCTCTAAAAACACATTGCACTCTGAAGTTTAAAGTTGAGATGTTATTGGAATGGGAGGGTGCTGGGACTGGAAAACAGCAATACATTCTCATGACTGCCCTCCTCTCATCTGTGCAGCTGCCATATAAAAACAAACGTTGTAAATTATCTACTTATCTAATGACTTTAACAGCATAATAGTGCAGTGTGTTTCCGGAAAGGTCAAGTTCCATTCCATTTTGAGATTGATACCTTATGTTTGTTAGGAGCCTCCTCTTGGCAGCCATGCTGCTGCTGGTTCAGGCAGCTGGATAAACAAACAAACTAATCACAAATGAGCAGAGGGGAAGCACTTTTTCTGTGGAAACACACAACTTCTGCCCAATCAAACCGTACTTCTACCCACCAACATGTGGGCAGGGCAAAAGTACCTCTTTGCAACACTGCTTAACGCTCTTTTTTAGGTTGATCAGACAAGGTCTGGCAATAGTTGTGCAGTTAAGTCAGGGCTATCAGAGATGACTTGGGGTGATAAGGCTCTAATTTTGCTGTAGGGTGTTTCTGGGTCATATAAAAGCATTCTTGAAGCAGCATGCTCTGCAAATTAGGGTTGAGAGGCAGAAGTGTGTCCTAGTGTGGACCTAAATGAAGCGAAGGACCGTGTGAAGCGCCACATACCAAAAGGCACACGTGGATGCCACTCGGGACATCATGTTTTTGCTCTTTAAAGATGGTCATGTTCACTTCATATGTAATTCGGTAGAGCCGGACACTGGTCAAGTGCCCAATAGAATAAGACCATTGTTTGAATTTCAAATATCCTAGCTGATCAGTTACAATAGTATTTTTGTATGCTGTTGTAAGAAGAGTCACCCCGCTGTACAGAGAACAATGTACCCCCAAATGCGCTGTAGAACATCAGAATCAAGCCATCACCCCAGAAGAAGTTGAGGGAGTTTACCTTCTCACAATTAAATCATGGGGTATTTTTTAGAAACGGTCAGACCAACAAAATCTTTCACCTATTGCTGAACAAGCATTTACAATGCAATGGTCTCGGCATTCTTAAAGTTAGAGCTATTGGCATTGCTCATGACATTATTTTTATTTATGCTTTTGTTTTTAAAACATAAATAAATGGCATTGTCATTTACAATGCCTATAGCAGGTCATAAGCCTCCTTTTGTTGGAGTCTCCTGGCTGTCAGCAGTCAGGAGCCTTACACCTGATGCAAATGGAGCGGAGGGCTCTGTGCGTGTGTTTGGGGAGCTCTTTGCGTGTGTGTGGGGGGCTCTTGTGTGTGGGGGGCTCTTGTGTGTGGGGGGCTCTTGTGTGTGGGGGGCTCTTGTGTGTGGGGGGCTCTTGTGTGTGTGGGGGGCTCTTGCGTGTGTGTGGGGGGCTCTTGCGTGTGGGGGAATCTTGCGTGTGCGTGGGGGGCTCTTGTGTCTGTGGGGGGCTCTTGCGTGTGTGGGGGCTTTTGCGTGTGTGGGGGCTCTTGCGTGTGTGTGGGGGGCTCTTGCGTGTGTGTGTGGGGGGGGGGCTCTTGCGTGTGTGTGGGGGGGCTCTTGCGTGTGTGTGTGGGGGGGCTCTTGTGTGGTGTGTGGGGGGGCTCTTGTGTGGTCTGTGTAGGGGGCTCTTGTGTGGTGTGTGTGTGGGCCTCGTGTGTGTGTGGGGGGCTCTTGTGTGTGTGTGGGGCTCTTGTGTGGGTGTGTGTGTGTGCAAATGCAATACGTCTCACATTTGCGACAGAGTAAGCTATTGGCATTGTAAATGACAATGCCATATATTTATCTGTTTTCAAAACCAACACATAAATAAAAAGTTTGTCATTTACAATGCCAATAGCTCTAACTTTTCCGAAGGCGAAACCGTTGCATTGTAAATGCTTGTTTTCCCTTTGTTGATGAACTTGCCTGCTGGACTATTTGGAGCTGTCTGGTGGGAGACCAGACCTGAACTTTCCTGATTACAGCTCCATTCTCCTTGCCATCAACTTTTCCTTAGTGGTCTCCAACTTGATCCCTTTTCCCATGCTAAGTGAACTCTATGGAACCATCCTCCTGCTTTTGTTGTGGTAGCAAACTCAAACCTGAACCATCCTCTTGGTGGATTCTTTTATTCAGATATAGATTTAATTTGGCTAACTCTGTGGCTTTATACTCCGAGCTGTAAGACTCATGACTGAACTGCTTATAATGTGACTTATATGTACTGATTTTGGATCTTTATTACAATAACCTAATTATCTAAATGTGTCTGAGTCTTTTATTGTGTCTTAATATTTTTTCCATGGAAACTGTGCTAATAATTATCTGATGTCTAGTGCATGTCAGAGAGTGTTATAATCTGAGAATAATGTACTTAAACTTGATCACTAATTTGTGAGTTGGCTACTAATTATTGGTCCTCACTGAGTGGCCAACAGTTAAACACGAAATTCGTTTTATTTATTTAAATGTTACCTACCTCTAACCGGCCGTAATCTTTAGTTTACTGAACCCCCACCCTGCCCCTCCCCCTCCCCACATTAGCGCCCCGCAGCACTCCCACCACAGGCTCCTACTGTTGGGTTGATAGGGAGATGTAATGTGATAACGAGGACTATTTTTCCCTGTTATTTATACCTATTTTGGTATACACTGCTTTAGCTCCCCAAACGTTTTTTTGTAAGATCAAGACCAGTTGGCAGAAGTTTATATGGTCTTATAAGAAAACCCAATCCCATTTAAAAATAACCAACTATACTACAAAAAAACTACAGGGTGTTTTCTGTATTTTTTTTTTGGTCTGGTGGGCTAGTTTCTACTGTTGATTTTCCAGATGTTACCACAAATATTGCCTGCTAAAAGCACAAATGCATATAGCCTCCCATACTTTGCAAAACAGAAATGCAACGTGTCCGTAGCGTACAATTCCAAAACTGCCCCAGTTTTCAAATGGGAATCAGTTTTCCAGCTATCTGACTATCTATTTGGGACCACTTTTATTTGCAGCCCTTATCTGTTTTCTGTCCTAGTCACCCTCGCTAATAACAACACCTGAGAGGGAGACCTCGGCCTTCTGCTGCTCTGGTCGCTGTCTGATATGACGAATGGGCGCGCGCAGCAATGAATGTCAGCGCCTGGGGCGCAGCAGGTGACCCTGAGTCTGAGACCGGCCCTGGCCTCTGCTGGCTCTGCCCATTCACTATTTGTTGATGGTTTATGAGAGGGGCGATCTGCTTACATCGCCGCACCTTTCGCCACGGGGGGAGATGAAATAAAAATAGACTTGTCGACTCTCCTAGTTTAAGCTACCCATGATGTCACTCAGCGATTAAGCATGCTAAGCAAAAATATTTCTTGAGTAACATTTGTAGTAAAATGAGGCATTACATCATGCCATTGGGCCTATATGAAAGACTTTCATCCTGCTATAAACATGGACAAAGTACAATAAAATCTCTATTATCGCTGCGCAGGGAAGAAATGACTTGATCTCACTTGCGATTAATGTTGTCCTTCATCGCTTTCAAATATGTTTATAACACATTATTTTTTGTTTATATGTTATTGCCATGTTACTTGTGCATACAATGTTTCGTTACTTCATATTCTTTCATCTCTATTTTCCTCTTAGTCGCCATTATTTTTGTTTTTTATTTGAACTCCTGCTTCCTATGAAGCAAACGGTAAATAATGTCCTATTTGTTATATGTATGCATTCTGATTTGTGCTGAAAGTGGTGGACACATGCTGATAAATGTGTAACTATCCACGTTCTGTAAAGTGTTCTAATGCACTCTTTGCCTAGATAGAAATCTTTTTTAACCTAAACAAGTAACGTGGGGCGGGACTGAGAAAACGAAACCTATCGTGGGGCGGGACTTCCGTTTTGTGAAGCCCGCGCCCACGGAGTGCCTGGAGGAGCACCGAGGGAGAGCCCCGCGGTCGGAGGGCCTTTGACCGGTGAGCGGAGGGGGGGGAGGGGGGAGGGGGGGGGGGAGAGAGAGAGAGAATGCCTGTATGTCTGCGTGTCCGGAGGGCCTTTGACCGGTGAGCGGAGCGGGGGGGGAGAGAGAATGCCTGTATGTCTGCGTGTGTGTGTGCGCGACGGCGGAGGGGTGGGGGGCGGGGTGCGACGGCGGAGGGGAGGGGTGCGACAACGGAGGGGTGGGGGGGATGCTCGGTGCACGTGTGTGTGTGTGTGTGTATGCATGCGACGCTGGGTTCGCTGTATGTGTGGGTGCGTGCGTGCATGAGCGCTCGTGTGTGTCTGTCGCTGTTTCTGCGCATGCGCGTGTGGTGTAGCTGCTTCCCAGGAGACAGCAGCTGAGCGCGTTCGCGAGCGCGTGGCCAGCGGAAATCGCCTCCAGAGAGGCAAAGCGCGCGACAGACCCTGTCTCCTGGGAAGCATCGTCCCTGACATAAGATCTCGGCGGAGACGCGCTTACGCGCGTCTTTTAGCCGAGACCTAAAAAAAATGGTTACTGGTTTTACAAGGCACATCCAAATGTGTGCCTGATTCAGAGATTACTAGCTTCATATGGGAATTTCAGAAACAGAATGTTTTTCTATTTTAACTAATTTAGCATTACTATTGAATCCGTTTTATTAGACCTGTTTGCGGCTTTGTGGTAATTGTCTTGTTTACAATATGAAAGATATTGGGTGGAAAGTAATTCTTTCACGCTATAGTTCTGGAAGTAATTGTAATCTGTTATACCAAGTCTGGGTTACATTAATCCATTCAATGCAAACTTAGCATACTAGTTCAATTGAAGGAAAAGTGTGGACCTGCGGCCTTATTTATGAAGGCCTTGCGTCACTTTTTGTGACGCACTAGCGGTGTAAAAAATGCGCCTCGTTGCGCCATATTTAAAAAGTGACGCATCTAGGTAGATGCGTCACTTTTTAAACCCCTGCGCCACATTATACCTGCGTCAGGTATAATGTATGCAGAGGGGGCGTTCCCCCGCAAAAAGCCTCGTAATAGTGACGCAGTGAAATCTATGAGATTTCACTGCGTCACTTTTAGGACGCTGTTGCATCAAAATCTTGCGCCTGCCTCACAGCAGGCGTAAGACTGACGCAAGCCCTTTCACTTGGGGCTTTCCCCATGTGAAAGGACGCATTGCTGGAGTTGCGTCACTTTTGTGACACACTCCAGCAATGCGTCACTTTTGCGCTTACAGATACGTCAGAAATACTGACGTATCTGTAACTCCTTGCGACATGATGCGTCATACATTAAATATGACGCATCAGGTTTGTCGTAAGGAGTGCGCAGTGAAAAGTGACGCATCGCTGTTTTCACGCAGCGATGCGTCACTTTTCATAAATGAGGCCCCTGGTATGTACATTCTAAGTTATTTCAGGGTAGATATGATATATTTCAAACTAATAAAAGCAATGGTATTCAGCGCAGGGAAATTAGTAGCAAGTGTGCCATCTTAAAAGAGATTGGGAACCATAATGAGGCATGTGGGAACAGAATATATGGGACCTCTAGGGCTAAGTTTCCTGAACCCTTTTTAGACTCCTGCATTCCCATTTCCTAGCTTGAAGTTGTAGTATATTAGTTTCAAATATGCAACAAAAAAAACCTTAAAGAACCCACAGATCAGCATTTGGGGCAGAAACATTGAAATAGTGAGGCTTTCACAAGAGAAGAAAGAATTCTTTCATCCTCCAATGAGTGGATTGATTTAGAAAGTACATCCTAGAATGAGCAAGGGAACAGAAGCATGGAATAGTCATTTTAACACTGCCACTTTTTCTTGTTCTTCCATCCCCTGCTGCTACCTGTAGATACCAAAGGGGTTAACAATGGTCAGCGGGTGTTTCATGTGATAAAAAAGATACATTGTTAGCCAAAGGATAAAAGAGAAAAATGCCCCCCCAGTCGCGCGTAGTCTCCACACATGGCATCTGAGAGCAGGCTAAAGCCCTGGAGGGCGGGATGACTCACAGTGACTTTGTCGCGAGGCGCTTTCTTCATTTCTTTGCCTGTTTGCTTCTTCCATCTCTACGTTCTCAATGTCACTTTTCAGGGTTATTTCTGCTTTTAATCCCTCCCTCCCCCTCTGAGTTCCAGATAAGATTCATTTTTTGCTTCGCGGCGGTGTTCCGCACATTCCTGTCCAATCCACTCTGGAATGAATCGCTCTTCATTTCCTTTACTCTATTTTTTTGATTGGATTTCTACATTTCTATTGTCTGCTCTGATCATTTCTGTTTGCTGCGTGCACTGTTTTTTTCACGCACAGATGTCTTTCTGTGAGGTGACTGCTTGCATTCAGCCAGTAAACTTCTGTACCTCCAAATGAACACTTGCTCTTGCCAAGTGCACCTCGCATAAGATGCATTGAACAGGCAGCAGACAAGGCCGCGGGACACGTCACATGCTGCCATGGGACAAGTCCTCAAAAAAGAAGTGGGGGGGACTAAGCAGGTCAGGCAGTATGCAAGTGTCGTCATGGCGCATGCCATCACAGCGTGTGACATCACGGGAGATGGCATCGCATGAGGCATCACACCCCATGACCTCACAGGAAATGACATTACAAGCTACATCGGATCTTAAGACCTCACACATATGTTTAGCAGATCTATCCTGAGTACATTTGAGTGCATTACAATATTTAACATATGATGAGATTTTGGGTCGGGGTTGTGCCAAAGCAGTGATGCAACCAAACCCAAAATCTGGGAGTAGACTTATACAGTTACTTTTAAAAATACTGCCACAAAGAAATTGGCAACAAGCAGAAACGTGGCAGTAAATCTGTTCTGCTTAATTGCCTACAAAATCTGTATTTTAAAATATTTTATGGGGCTAAGTTAAGGTAGGGGTGCTTTCTCTATTGTGGCTTTGGGGTGTTGACCCTCCTATATTTGTTGCCCTGCTGGCCCCTGTATTCCAAAATTTAAAATAATAGTAAATAAGTAAAAAAAAAATCTCCGGGCCTAGTTCTCAAGCTGGGTGTGAGTGCCTTTTTTATATCATAAGAGGGGGCGGGGCTTAATTATTGGCAGCAGGCTAGCTAGATCTTCACTTAATTAAAGTGCGCATGTCAGGCTGGACGGGTGCCTATCCATGTCCCGCCCCACATACGCCCTTGTCGCCTTTCCTACCTGTGCAGCACTAGTGACCTGAGATTCAGAGCCGCATTTCCCCGGTCACTTAAGGAGCACTGGGTGTGCCTGCTCCAGCCAATCCTGGCGGTGCTTTCATGCTGTTTAAGCAAGGGAGGAGCATCTCAATTGGCGCTATAGACACCAATAGGCCATGTCTATAAGTGAGGCAGCGCAAGCCAATCACTATTTAGCTTTAATATAAAGCCATGCAGTGACTGCCTACTTTTTGTCCAATGCTAGTCTCTTCGGTTCCCTTTTCAGGCCCAGCGCATAGCGCACGAGGCGTGAGACTAGAAAATACTCTATTATGAGGGCAGGCCTGACTGAGAGTTTACTTAATAAATATTTCTACCCTCCACGTCATGTCCCACATATATGCGGATATTTATGCGAAACATAGCAGTAAGAAAGTACCGTATGCCATCTGGCGTGGTTAGTGACAGCATTTAAGCAAGTAACGTTAATTGGCAGAAAAATTAGAGTAACTTTACTTTGCACCAGGAAAATCGTTCCTCTGCCGGGTGTATATAGAACTCCTCACAGGCGCGCACGCCCATTCGGCTCAGCACTCCCTCTCTACCCCTCATGTGTGGCAGTTCGGGCTGAGACAGCTTCCTGGGCACACACAGAGCCGCACCCGAGAAGGCCACAGGTCTAAGACCATTTGCTTGTTAACGAGGCTTTGTTGTGTTTTCACCCCTTCTTAGAGCCCCTGCAGCTCTACTCTGCCTATTGCTGAAAGAATTAGCAACCCCCCAATTTTTTTTTCTTAGCACCCCCTCCCCCCACCCGAAATGTGGTTCTAGTTGCGCCTCTGACTCCTCATCCCACCATTCCATATACTGCTAGCTCTCTACTTGGTAATTTAATACCAGAATGAAGGTGCACGTAGAGAATTTGGGGATGAAAATGTTCTATTTGGCTACACTGTCTGTTTATGTTCTCTCTTCAGAGCCGAGATAGTTTCACAATAAAAAATGTGCAATGTTGATTCCAGTTGTTCACTAGGGGGCAGATTTACAAGCCCCTTGCACCACTTTTGTGTCATTTTTAACATGGGAAAAATGACGCAAAAGTGGCGCAAGGGGCTTGTAAATCTGCACCTAGGTGTTGCTCATGTATTGTATTGCGGATGTTTTCTAAAGGTATGGACATAAAATGTCCTGTAATCTTGCTACAGGCCCTTTTTCTGGTGCGCCTTGCACCCCTCTCGTGTTATTTCCCACCACAAATTCATCTCAGCCTGCACAGCCCGGGAATCATTGATAGACCTGGCTCTGTTGGAGCAGAGCTCTGATTCAGACTGCGAGCTCCTCTCTCGGCATGAGTCAATGAAGCGCCCGAGAGGTCCTGACAAGCTATATTTTTCTAATATTGAATCTAACCTGGTGACTAAGGTTTCCTGGAGTATAATAAAAGTGGGCAAGCCAACAAATTAACAGGGAGAGCCAAGCCAGGGTCGAGTCAATCGTTTGGCCAGACTCTTCGAGCCCGTCCACGAGCCAAGCCCTAAACGTGTTTGTGACCTAAATCAGACTGGGAACATCATGTAAAATATTATGAAGTCTCTTCAAAAGTCAAAAAAGTGTATTCCTTTAACATGAGGAAGCTTTGACATTAATATGTCACATCATTCCACTGCACTGAGACATATTTATTAAAAGTCACAGTTTTTAAACGTAAACATTATGATAAACCATGAGTGAATTAAGAGGCAAGATAGTTGGCAATCACCTTTATACTTCACCACTTTCAAATGTCACCAGCCGTCACTGGGTTAAGGCACCTGCTGCAGAGATCTTTGGGTGCCAACAAAATCTCCGGGAAAAATATTAATGGTAAGATAAATATAGAGGTTAACGTATTTGTTGGAGAGCTCTGTGTTTTGTCTAGTCCCAATTTTGAATCAAAGTAGCATAGAGGGGTAATATGCCTCCTGCACACCACATTATGTAACAGACAGATGTCAAATTTTTATTTTATGTAAATTTGATAAGTGGGTTACTGATTTTAACACAGAGATCCAGATAAATACAGGCAGAAAACCATGGGCTTATTACGATGTCGAGTAGTCACGGAAACGGAGCCATCCGACCTCCGGTCGGCAAACCTAACCACCTAATTATGATGCAACTGCACATGATGGGGTTAAATGTTCCCATTTCTCTATGGAAGCTTGTGTTATGGCTGTAAACCGGCTGTAGCACAAGCTCCCATAGAAATATGGGAGATTGTGTTTATCCCTGCACCCCGTAGTAGTCACCACAAGGTGCAGGGTTCACCAAGGTGCCCCTCATCCCCCAGCTGGAGGCCACAAACAGAAGGGGGCCCTTCTAGAGGCCCCCAAACACACTTTCCGACAAGAACGGTGATGGATTAAACCCAGATCTTTTGACTGGGTGTGAGTGTTTGATTGATTCAGATGCTCTGTCCATCACCACCCCCTTTTGTACCGCTTTTGGCCGCCATAAGTGGGGCAGGGTATGCTCAGACGTGAGTCCCTTGCTCACTTTGCCACTGGATTCAAGCAAGCCGGGCTGAAGACGGCTGGAATGCCAGAAACCGGTCCTCGGAAGATTGTTTCCGGACCTGGGAATACATGGCTTGGCAGTTCGGGCAGGACTATTCCCATGAGGCACAGGGTCAGACTGATTTGCATATAGCCGCATCCACCTCCAACCTACCCTGCAAAGAAACTGGAACAAAATCACCACGGACCAAATCTCCGCATCACTCCTTCAAAACACCCCAGCCCTCTCTTCTAACGCTAACGAAGCCGCCGCCAACCTCACCCTATGGTTATCCAACACCGCTGACACCTTAGCACCACTGAAAAAACGTCAAAACAAACCTGGCAGCAAGAAGGCCTCATGGTTCAACGATGATCTCAAGAAGTCCAAGAAACTCTGCCGCTCCTTTGAAAAGGCCTGGAAAAAAGACCCTACCACCAGCACCAAGGACGCCTTCAAAAACGCCACACGCACTCACCACCAACTAATCCGAAAAGCCAAGAAAACAGCATTCAAGGATCGACTTGACAACAACGCCCACAACAGCAAGGAACTTTTCAACATCGTCAAGGAATTTTCCAATCCCTCGGCCAACTCCAACGACATCACCCCCTCTCAAACCCTCTGCGACTCCCTAGCCTCATTTTTCCACAACAAGATTGCAGACATCCACAACAGCTTTGACAACCAACCCGGAAACCAACCCACCCTATAATTTGCTGATCATCTCCCCCCCGTGAACACCCTTAACGACTGGAACCCAATCTCCTCTGAGGACACCATCCACCTGATGAATTCCATCCACTCAGGATCCCCCACAGACCCATGTCCTCACCACATCTTCAACAAAGCAGACTCCGTCATAGCACCGCACCTCCGAGACGTCATCAACTGCTCCTTCAACTCCGCCACCTTCCCGGAAGACTGGAAACACGCTGAACTCACCGCCCTTCTGAAAAAACCCACAGTGGACCCCACCGAACTCAAAAATTACCGCCCCATCTCGCTTCTTCCATTCCCGGCCAAAGTCATCGAGAAAGCTGTCAACAACCAGCTCGCCGCCTTCCTCGAAGCCAACAAATCCCTCGACCCCTCACAATCTGGCTTCCGAGCAAAACACAGCACTGAGACCGCCCTCATCGCAGCAACAGACGACATTCGAACTCTACTGGACAATGGAGACACAGTCGCCCTCATCCTCCTTGACCTCTCTGCAGCATTCGACACAGTCTGCCACAGCACCCTTTTACAACGCCTCAATAACATCGGAATCCAAGGAAAAGCACTTGATTGGATCACCTCGTTCCTCACCGGAAGAACCCAGAGAGTCCGCCTTCCACCATTCAAGTCCGAGGCCTCTGAAGTCATCTGCGGCGTACCACAAGGATCCTCACTCAGTCCCACCCTCTTCAACATATACATGAGCCCCCTCGCGGCCATCGCACGCCAACACAACCTCAACATCATCTCTTACGCGGATGACACTCAACTGATCCTTTCTCTCACCAACGACCCCAGCACCGCCAAAACTAACCTACACGAAGGAATGAAAGAAGTTGCCGAATGGATGAAACAAAGCCGTCTGAAACTGAACTCAGACAAAACAGAAGTCCTCATCCTAGGTACATCCCCCTCTGCATGGGACGACTCCTGGTGGCCGGAAGCCCTCGGAAAAGCACCCATCCCGACAGACCACGCACGGAACCTAGGCGTCATCCTGGATTCTTCACTCTCAATGAACAGACAAGTCAGCGCCGTATCCTCTTCCTGCTTCAACATTCTTCGCATGCTCAGAAAAACATTTCGCTGGATCCCCTCCGAAACAAGGAAAACAGTTACCCACGCTCTGGTCACGAGCCGACTGGACTACGGAAACACCCTCTACGCAGGTACTACCGCAAAACTCCAGAAGAAACTCCAACGAATCCAAAACGCCTCAGCCAGACTCATATTAGACATCCCACGCAACGAACACATCTCTGGTCACCTTAAAGACCTCCACTGGCTACCCGTCAACAAGAGGATCACTTTCCGACTGCTTACCCACGCACACAAATCACTCTACGACATCGGTCCAGAATGCCTCAACTCACGACTGTCCTTATACACCCCCTCCCGCCAACTACGTTCTTCCAGCCAAGCCCTCGCCACTGTACCTCGCATCAACAAGACCACCATGGGAGGCAGATCCTTTTCTTACCTGGCTGCTAAAACATGGAACTCACTCCCCGCTTACCTTCGCCTTACCCAGAACCACCTAGCATTCAGAAAGCAACTTAAAACGTGGATATTTGACAAGTAATCCTCCTCCCCTTCCTAAGCGCCTTGAAACCCTCTGGGTATGTAGTGCGCTATATAAATTCTATGACTTGACTTGACTTGACATGTCTGAACTGGGGTGGCAGAGTGGGCTAAAGAACGGTGATGGATTAAATCCACATCTTTTGACTGGGTGTGAGTGTTTGATTGATTCAGATGCTCTGTCCATCACCCCCCTCTTTTGTATGGCTGTAAACCGGCTGTAGCACAAACTCCCATTGAAATATGGGAGATTGTGTTGATCCCTGCAACCCGTAGTAGTCACCACAAGGTGCAGGGATCACCAAGGTGCCCCTCATCCCCCAGCTGGAGGCCAAAAACAGAAGGAGGCCGTTCTAGGGGCCCCCAAACACACTTTCCGACAGGCTTTCCAGGTCAGAAAGCCTGCATGAAAAACTATCAGAAACCGTGCATAGTAATCCGGACAGCGTAGAACATCGGCCATATGCATTACGGGCCATCGGAATCCAGCCGGAATGACTGACCGGTTTTACTGCCGACCAGCTGTACTGTAAGCAGCTGGCCAGAATAGAAACCAACAATCTCAGTTGGAAAGCCTCCAACCTAAGCTTGGAGGTTTTCTTACCAAGATCGTAATCAGCCCCACAGTGTTTTCAGTCTGCATTTATTTTAAAAAGTGCAAACATGCGGAAACTTGTGCTCATAATTTCCAGGACAACACCTGATCAGATAGACAACATGGGAAGTTAAAAACAGGTTGAGATTTCCCTAAATGCAGGCATATGTTAATATATATTTGTATAATAATGCTGATATTTACCTGTGAGCGTAGCGTCTCGTCATATTTGGCTTTTCAATTTTCTAAAACACGACAGGCAGAAAACTATGAGTGGATATTTATCAGTAATATAAATGTGGAAATATAGCATTTTACGACTCCATTTATTCTCAAACACAAAATAAATATGGATAAATACCAATAAGGTGGCAAATAAAATACAGTTGGAAACGTAAAAAAATAAATACCATAAACCGTAAGCCCTAATTCCAATTCTTCTAATATAGCACAATCAGCTATGAAAGACATGTGACTCCTACACCTTGTAACCCTCACAGTCTTATGCAAGACATCCTACACATTGATTTACACACATATGAATTATTGCCAATGTATGATGAGTACATGTGATGTAAAGCACTGTTACACCCGGATGTATGACGGTACAACGCATACCATTACAACGCGTACCTTTATGACGCAAGTTTAACAACGCAAGTCGTTACAACGACTTGCGTTGGGGGGCACTGGATAGTGAATAGTTTAATATACTATTCCAACTCCAGTCCCCATGGATAGTAGGGATGGTGTTGGATAGTAAATTAAACTATTCCCTATCCTAGAACGCCCTCCAGCGAAAGTCTTTGTAACGACTTTCGTGGATAGTAAATTAAACTATTCCCTATCCTAGAACGCCCTCCAGCGAAAGTCGCTGTAACGACTTTTGTTGTAAATCCTGCGTTGTAACGGTACTGCGTTGTAACAGTTCCGTTGTAAAGGATGTTTCCTGTGACACCCTGCATTGGGATGAGTAGCACTATAGTGCTATTACAGAAATACAACAAAATGCTGGTATTCAAATTGTTATATGTGTAAATACTGGGACAGATCTACAAACCTGGCAGTCCTGCAGTGCATGCATATATCTTATATACAGGGACTGAACAAGGGCAAAAGCCTCCCTCTCTTAAATACCTGTGATAACGATAAGCTGTGTGCCTTTGTTTCCCCTCCATTGCATTTAGGTGAGAGGATCCTGATAGCTCCCAGCCAGGATCCTCCAACAAAAGGAGGCCTGATGGCCCTTAACTTCGGCCTTTGTTGTGGGCACACTTGGAATCTGATAATCCCCTTCCCCGCCTGCACATTGCTGCCTGGAAAAAAAGCAGATAACGTGCAGGCACGGCAATGACCCGCAAATCTCCTTCAAGATATATGAACGCTGTAGGAATCTCCGCTACAATTCCCTAACAAGGCGTTACATATATATATTACAAATATTGAGCTGATTATTGCTAAGCAAAACACAGATTCGTTTTGGACTCAGGTGCTTTTCTAAAGGGGCATGTGTTCTTCTGTTTTACTGTCTATGTTGTATTTTTCAGTTGGGCTTTAGAGAGACTACATTGCCCAGAAGGCTGAACTGCCTCACAAGGCGCACAGTTTTAGGTCACTGGCTCATAGCCAGAACAATTTCCAGCCATTGATATGGATGACTCATAGGAAGTTACACCGTGATTGCCACAGAGATTGATGACTCACAGGAAGTTACACTGTGATTGCCTCAGTGATTGAAGGCTCTTAGGAAGTCACCAGGTTGAGCCAGCGCAGTGGGGGCAGTACAAACAGTGACAACCCACGCTGGCATAAAAATCAAAAGGCAAGTGTGGGTCAGTTTGGAATGCGGGTGGGCTCTGCCTTTGTACAAATCTTGTTACTTGCTTAGATATTTTTGTTCAAATGAACAAAGGATTAGTGCAGAGTGAGGAAACTTTGCTTTCATTAAAGATTGAACAATCCTGTAGACTGTGAAAATAACAGCAATACGGAGTGTGAGAACCCCACTATTAGCATCAGGAATAAATAATCTTAATTGTTGGCAGTAGGGGACATGGCCTGCAGCAGAGGAAGATGGCCGAACACTAGCTCGGCTCCGGCATAACGCACCCATGAAAGAAATTTCCGTACATTTTTCCGTGTTAAAATGAGCCTATCTAAAGGCTGCTGTTGCCCGTGAGTACCGGGACAGCTTTTTGAAACAAACGTGAAGCAATTTGGACGTGGCATTGGATGGACCTGATGATTGGCTGCGCAGCAACGGCGACGCATTGGCGCTAAGTGGAGCAGCCACCCAAAAGAAACACCTGCGATGATGGCTGGAGCGGCGGAGACGTACAGGTAGCCCTAATACCCCCCGCTGTTTCTGAAAGCAGGGGAGGATTTTGAGGGGCTCCAAACTTGAAAGCAGAGTTGGCCGAGATTGAAGGTGAGCCCCAGTGATATCGCCCGGTGACGGATGAGCTGCGGAGAGAGCATGAGGCGGTGGAGTGTGAGGGTTGCGCTGAAAGGCTACGACTGAAGTATCAGCCATCGGGGGCGAGGTGAGGTGCGACACCGGAGAACTCTACGGATTAAGGTCCGGTGAGACCATTGACCTCTGTGGCAGTTTTCTATCCTGTGGTGGGTGCAGCAGCTCTACCCCTCCCCCGATGTGAGTGAGCAGCCTGCTTCGATTAGAGAGTGTGTGGAGGAGCGCTGCGGCTGCCCGAACGGGGGCATACCTAAGCAGTGCTCCGTGTGGGCACAGCAGGTTGGTGGCCTGCAAGACTAAGTAAGGTGGGACGCTTGGTGTGCCAGGTATTCCGCATCACCAGGACCATTGGCCCCGGCCCTGGAGATGCTACGGTGATCACCTGGGAACGACAAGGCACAACACAGGTGCTGTAAGGAAGTGTAACACCCTTGGGAACACTGATAGTTCCTGCGTGCACAGAAGTGGCTCCCCAGGGATTGGAGACAGGAGCACAAGAGACTGTGCTGGGTGTGGCCTGTGGGTTTGGCTGGCGAAACCAGACAGGCCGGAAGGGGCATTTGCCCTAGAGCAGGCGGCGGTGAGCCCGGGCACGCACTGATGCAGAGATGGCAAGGGGGAAGGGTAATCGCACAACAATGCAAGCAAAACTTGACAAATATGCATGGCAGAAAGGGTCGGACGCAAAGGATAAGGGTCCTGAGTGTACTCATGACAGCACAGTAGCAGCCGACAGACAAATAATGTTCGAATTACGGGGCTTCTAAAAACTGAAGGGGGCCCACCATGGAATAATGTTCGAATTACGGGGCTTCCAGAAACTGAAGGGGGCCCGCCATGGACCTCTACATTGAAGATCTCATAAAAACACGGCTGCAGCCGAAAGGACTCTCTGCCTTCTTTTCTGTGGAAACGGCGCATAGGGTGTCAGGGGGCAGACCGAAACCTGGAGCCCCCCCATGTCCAGTGCTGGCCCGCATCTTCAATTTTCGGGACAGAGACGCCATTCTCCAAACGGCCCGGGTGGCACCGCTTGACCGTGTGCAAAACTCTGTAATCTCTTTCTTTCGGACTACACGGCGGGGATTTCTGCACGCTGCAGAAATCTCTTTGAGGTCGAAAAGGTGCTGAGGGCCCGTGAACCGCCATATTCCATGCCCGCCTCGACAATCGGACTAAAATTACAGTATAGATGGACAAGGACTCTGGGCCAGGGGGAAGATGCGGTCTTCCTTGGACTTCCCGCTCCCGTACATGCAAGTAAAGTTTTAGGGACTGGGTTCCAAGCACTCTGCTGCGTTGGGGTGGCAGGCAGTTTTGGGTCCGCATGGCAGAGAGGGGGTAGGGGAACCAGGGCTGCTTATAGGTTCTTGGTATAATGGTTTGTTTACGGTTCGGTACAAAGATAGTTATGCAGTAGTAGCCCACACGATGAAGCACTCCAATTCAATTCTAAGAAATTTCACTAGCTCCAATAGGTCAGCCGGGCGTAGAAATGGGTGACATAGCACGGGTTGAGACAGTTGAAGGCCCCATCTCCACGATACCAACTCTTTCCATACTCACGTGGAATGTACGCGGCCTGGGAGATAAAATAAAACGTGCCCTGGTTCTGCAATGCATCAAAAAGGGGGGATCGGCGGTGGTGCTGTTGCAAGAGACGCATCTTACGGGCATATCGAGTAAAGCGATGGACAGATGGAGATTCAAAATGGTGGTACATTCAGAATTCACCTCTGGCTCCAGGGGGGTGGGTATATTGGTAAAGAAACAGTTCCCATTGATAATAAAAGAAGTAAAATCTGATGGGTCAGGGAGATTCGCGGCTATAGTTACACAGTGGGATGGGCGGCCCCTAAACATAGTGTCTGTTTACATCCCCCCAGCATTGCACGCGGTGGCCCTCCCGGATCTCAGTGTGTTCTTACTTGAGCTGCCGGAAGGGGAGCTACTTATTGGTGGGGACTTTAATTCTATTTCGGATGAAGCCCTGGATAGATTCCCTCTGAGGGTGGGAGCTTCGGGAGTATCGCGCCTGGGGAATTTCATGGACGCAATGGGTCTTACAGATGTGTGGAGAAGACACCACCCGACAAAACGCCAATTCACATATCAATCAAGTGTACAAAATAGCCTAACAAGAATAGACTATTTTGTCTATTAAGTGGACACCACAACTGAGTACTGGAAACACAATAGATACCTTTCATAGAATGGTGGAATTGGATATAGATAAGATGATTGACAGGGGCTCTAAGAGCGGACATCATAGAAAGCCGGATAATTTGACTACCTCAGAGAGGGCAGCACTTAGGACTTTGAGAGAGAAGGACGACATCACCATCCGTATGGCGGATAAAGGTGGTAATATTGTCGTCATGGATACCACTAAGTACAATGCAGAGATTTATACACAATTAGATGATTCTCGATACTATGAGGTACTTAATGGCAATCCTTTGGATAAGTTAAAAACCAGTATCAACATCAAACTTAAAGAGTGGTATGATCTGACTCTGCTGGATATAGATGAATACAATTACCTGATTGTTTCAACACCTAGAGCGCCCTGTCTATACACGCTACCTAAAGTTCATAAAAACAGAGACAATCCACCAGGAAGACCAATAATTTCAGGGATAGGTGGTCCCACTGAAAGGATTTCACAGTACATTGATGTATTTTTAACACCTTATGTACAATCGTTGCCCTCTTATATTCAAGACACGAAGCACGTGCTCAATATTATGTCAGATGTGACATGGGAGGAATGGATGTACTTGGTAACATTAGACGTAGTCTCTCTTTACTCTAATATCAAACATTCCCTGGGTATAGCAGCAATAGAGACCTTTCTCAACAAGAGATCAGTGGAGTTTTTTGAACACACGAGGATGCTGTTAGACATGACTGATATCGTCTTGAATAATAATGTGTTCTTATTTGACCAGAAATGGTACAGACAGCGCCTTGGGACCGCGATGGGTTCCAGATTTGCTCCGTCTTTTGCTAACCTCTTTATGGGGTGGTTTGAGGCGGAGTGGATCTGGGGCCATCGGGGACAGAGATGGATGGATTATATCCAATACTGGGGCAGATATATTGACGACTGTCTCATGATCTGGACTGGTTCGCTTGCGGACTTACAATGTTTCTTTGATTACCTGAATGGAAATGATGTTAACTTACGGTTTACTACCAAATTTGACACGAGGGGAATAGAATTCTTAGATGTTGAGCTATTTGTGAAGGATATGAGACTCTGCTCAAGGATGTACAGGAAAGATACGAGCTGTAATGCAGTGTTATATGCAACAAGCTGTCACCCGAATTGTCAGAAAAGGTCCATTCCCTATTCAGAAATGACTAGAGCAAGGAGAAATTGCTCGGAAGATGAGGATTTTGAATTTAATTTACTGGATATGTCAAATAGATTCATGGCAAGAGGTTATAACAGAGAAGTGATTGGTAAGGCTAGGAGGAGAGCTAAGAATCTACAGAGGCAGCATACATTAGCGAGCAAAGAGACAATTGGTGGTCGTACAGATAAAGTGAGGCTGATCACACAATACAATACGGAGTCCAATTTATTGTATTCCATTATTAACAGACATTGGCATTTATTGAAGGCGGATAAAGATTTGCTGCCTTTCATAACTACGAAACCTTCTATTACGTACAGGAAGGGCAGAACTCTAGCCAACGATTTGAGCCCAAGTTATCCCATTAAAACCAGGAGAGAAGTTTGGTTTAATGATTTTAGGAAGGGCTTCCACAAATGTGGGCGTTGTAACTCATGCAGATGGGCAGAGAAAAAAGTGCTGCAATTTAGTTACAATGGCTCAGACACATATGGCATTGATGTATTTATCAACTGTGACACGACTTATGTTGTATATGTCATTTCCTGCTCATGCGGTCAGATATATGTGGGTAGCACCATTAGGAGACTGAGAGATAGAATGGTGGAGCATTTCCGAGCATGGAAGAATGGTGATACTAGATACCCTATTGCAGCCCATAGTGTACAGCACCATGATAAACAGGAACAGCATCAATTCAGCTATCATGGAATTGATCATGTTGCAGCTGACCCTAGGGGTGGCAACAGACAACTTAAGTTAAGAAGAAGAGAAGTAATCTGGATTATGAAGCTTCGGGCAGTGAGTAGGGGTTTGAATATCGACATTGAGTATCAATATTATTTGGGGCAGGATTAACTATGTCCATGTTGATGATTTTTTGCCTCATATCTTTTGATATGGAATCTTATGTACCTGATATTCGAAGAGAAAAAATCTGTAATGTACTGTGTCTGTTTCTATGTACTGGGTAATGTACAGGTTGAGAATTGGTTTTATCGTGATATAACTTTTACGTCTTTCCTCTCAACTGTGAGTGACTACTGTCGATATGATTTGATGCTTCCCTCTGAATTTAGCCTACGAGTACTGCTTTTTACAGATATGCATCATTGTATGTTACATAATGTTTATTGGTACAATTTGCATAATAGGAAGTTGTTTCTCCTTCCTTTGGTGGGTGATCTGCCTTTACACCTTCTCTTTTTTCACCTATACTGTATTTCTTATACTATACCTGGTTACACGTAGTGTTGAGAGCTTTGACCTGACCATGGAACGCGTCTGTTATTTCAATACGACTTGTGTAGTCGTTTACGCGATAACTTACTTGATAAACCATATGATTAAGTGTGTACTGACTATCTACGCCTCGTTCTTCATCCATTCTATTCTGCAATGGATAAGAATTATATACCTGTAGGTGATAGTGTTACGACTATGTAGCATCCAATCTTTTAATAGGAAGGACTAGAATATTTTCGTGTCTTTAACAACCATTTAAGACACGCACGTAATACTTGCGGTGACACAATACTAATTAGTGCCACTCGACGAATTGTTCAAAAAAAAATTTTCAGGCACGGAGGATGCGTTAATCTTAATAGTACTATGTTGATAAACAATGTCACATCGAGATAGCGTAGAAACTCTATATGTACGGAGTGATAAACGTAGTACACCATTACAAGATGGCGACTACGGTTTAGCCTATAATAAGACATTTCAGGATGGCGCTTGTGGCAAACGCCGGAGTACAGCGAGGACACTTGCCGCTGAACCACGGGTGAGTGTCTTCTTGCTCTGAGACTGTTACCGGGTTTTGTGTAGAACGAATGATAGTCGTAAGAATACTTGGCCCTCAATGTGTTCCTTCGTGTTGTAGGTCGGGACGGTGATGAATTTCCATTGATACAGACTACCCTCGGTAAGATGTCAACGTGGGGTCAGATGCGCACAGACTTTATGATCATAATTTAGTAAACTACCGCCTACAGATTTTCTTTTATATTTTTGATTCAAAGGTCCTTGACTATCTAGATTTTGGCTTAACTAAGAGATACTATTGAATGGTACTGATTCGTCTGGGGACCGGGCAGAACTTTTGTGATACGAAGGTGAGAACCTATAAGATCTATCATTACAAATATAATTAACAGATAGATGTGAGTGTAGAGTGAATATATTCGTTTTACTTTTTAGTGCCCCAACATACAGTGATACGCAGTATTGGAGTGGGTGAGTGGAGGCTCTCTTAGTGAGATTTCAATGACATGATATATGCACAGTGAGCTCAGCGCAATTTATGTAACACAGATATTTTTTGTCTTTAGAACGACTGTGACTCTGAGAATAAGATTTTTTAAGTGAAAGAATTATTTCATGATATTGGGTGAGTTTCTTGGAATAACATACGAAAGTTAATGGCGGGTCTGTCACTGAGTACACGCATTATGATTATCATGTAATACCATGATGTAGCCTTTTCGCGTGAATTTGTTCCCTAGCTACATGAGTTAATTTAATATCCAGGCTTCTGCTAAGAACGTAGGGAGTAGTTGATTACATATCTTGGAGTACATCTTAAAATGTCTGTTTTTTACCATTCAGACATTTGGTCGAATTTATACTGGAGTGGAGGACAGAAGTATAGAGAGGATTGCAAATATAATTTTTCAAGGTGAATATTACACTGCCCTCTCACTCTTTTGCTATTGGCTCACAAGGTATACACCATATGCGGGTGATTTTTAGCTGGTGGAGTTCTTCTTTCCTATTTTTCTCCGGTCTGGAGCCTACACATTAGCTGCACTTAAGAATTTTCGGAGGTGATGGGGACTATAATTTTCCTTCCCTACAACTAATAATATGTATGATTCTAATATAGGGCTTTTTTGTATATTGTGTTACAGCCCTGAGGAAGTCTATGTGTGGAATGTACACACGGCGAAACACGTGTTGGCAACTTTACTTTTTCCATTGAATTGATGTACTGAAGAAATACATATTGGAATCGGATCTAACTTGGAACATTTCGAATAAAACTCTGAAGGACAATCGAGAGATATTTTTCTGACTCAAGTGCTATTATTTTGTGGTCTACTGATCGATTTGAAGTACAAAGACAATTGGACATACTGATTATAATACTTTATTGTGTGCTCAGGGGTATTTAGTACTGTTTTATTTCTGTTCATCACAGAAAGATAGGGGTGTTGGATACACGCCCCTGCTCTAGATGCACCAAATCTGATTGAGAATTAGTTTATACATTTCCCTGATATCAAGAGGAGCGCCCTGAGTTTGTTTGTATCCCATTTTTGAAGACTATTTTCTGGGTTCACAGGGTAGCCTTACAAATGTAGACACTATAGAAATCAGGCCTGGGGCATATCTGACCATTCCCTGCTGCTGCTCACATACACTTACAACCACCAGAAGCAACGCTGTATCTACCCAATACGCCCTGGTTATCTATAAGTTCCCAAGATGAGGAAGGCGCTCAAAAAAGTAACAAGCTACAACTTTCGGGACAATGAAGGGTCAGTGGCTTCTCCAACCCCCCTCTGGGAGGTGTTTAAAACAGTCATCAGGGGGCAGGCCATAGCTTCCATCACAGCACATAAACGGGAGGGGCAGCTGGAACTGCATAATTTAGAGTCAGACTTGCACACTGCAGAGACCCAACACGCTGATGATCCTAACCCTGACACATTCCAAAACTTACGCCTCAAACAGCGACAACATAGAGAACACCTAACTGAATTGACCAGAAAACAGCTGGAGGCCACACAACACAAAGTGTATGATATCGGCGATAAGGCCGGGAAGTTACTGGCGTGGTTAGATAGAATGGATAAAAGTGATAGGTGGATTGCACGGCTTTGCACGGAGGAGGGACAGGTGGCATCAGACCCACATGCGATAGTGCGAATGCTGGCGCGACACTTTCAGACAATTTACGCGTCGGACTCCGAGATGTCCTTAGAGGAGGCACAGATTTATGTACAGGACCTTGATATGCCCAAACTAACCCCGGAAGAGGCACAGGAGTTAGAGGCTGATCTCACAGTGGACGAGTTGCAGGCAGCCATTGGGGCGTTGCAATCGGGCAAAGCTGTTGGACCAAACGGCATACCTGTCGAACTCTATGAGAGGACGGCAAACTCCATTACACCATACTTATTAAATATGTTCACAGACAGTCTGAAGATGGGCGAACTCTCGCAGGACCAGTGCACGGCCACCATAGTGGCTATTCTGAAACCAGGAAAGCCTGCCGATAAATGTACCTCATACTGGCCTATCTCCTTAATAAATGCGGAGGCTAAAATCCTTGCAAAGCTATTGGCAAAGCGGCTCACACCACACCTATCAAAGCTCATTCACCCAGATCAATCAGGCTTTATGCCTTGCAGGAACACGGCCCTCAACCTGAGGAGGCTGCATGGTGTGCTCGTGTGCGCAGTGTATGTGCAGGAGCCGGCGGTGGTGCTTTCCCTGGACGCACATATGGCATTTGACATGGTCAAATGGACCTTTCTATTCGCAGTGCTACATCATCTGGGGTTTGGTCTAAAATTCTGCTCCTGGGTTCAACTCTTGTACACCAAACCAATGGCCCATGTCACAGCCAATGGTCACATTTCTGATGACTTTCCATTAGTGAGAGGCACGTGCCAGGGCTGCACACTGTTGCCGCTACTTTTTGCTCTGGTATTAGAGCCATTGGCGGCATGGATACCTTGGGAGCCAATGATACGAGACCTTAAATGGACAGATAGCTGCGAAGATCGAGTGTCTCTCTACGCTGACGATATCCTATTATATCTGACCTCGCCGAGGCGCTCTATACTGACCCTCCTCAATGTTTGGACAGTCTACGGTCAAGCGGCAGGGTACACCATAAACTGGTCTAAGTCCATACTGTATGTGCTTCATGGCCCACCGCCCTCTCTCCCTGAAAGTTGCCCACTTAGAATTGCGGGAAGTTAATTTGAGTATTTGGGTATTTACGTCACTGTCGACTCGAGGGAAATTTTTCACAAGAATTTGCAGCCGCCGCTGAAGCATCTCAAACGAGACGTACATCACTGGGGGACACTGCCACTGACCTTGTTACGGAAGGCAGCACTTTTCAAAATGATGGCCCTACCTCGATTCCTGAATGTTTTGGAGAATACGCCATACCCAGTGCTGCCATCGTACTTTAAGGCTATTTCGGAGCAGGTCTCTAATCTTCTGTGGGGTAATAAACCAGAGTGTATTGCGCAAATCAAGTTGGTGCATGGTTGGTACGATGGTGGGATAGCGCTCTCCAACATACAACTTTATTACTGGGCAGCGCAGCTGAAAGTGATTAATCAATGGGTGCATGTCCCACAGTCGGATCCGGCATTTAAGGCAGACAGAGAGCAACTGGGCATGAGGGATATGCTTACTCCTCTATATGACAAGAAAAGGTCCTTATCGCTGTTTGGACCCCTGCGTCATACAATTGCGTTATGGCATACGGCCCAGGCCAAGCTAGGATGGCGAGGGAAACCGACTCAGGAATAGTAAGGGATTTGATCGCTGGGATGATATAGGGATATCCACAGTGGGAGATATGTGGAAGGGAGGGGAGTTAGTCTCTTTTGAGCGTCTCCAGCAGCAATACAAATTGGCCCTCTCAGAATTGTTTAGATATACCCAGATAAGACATACCCTGATGACGGTGCTGCCGCCTGGCTCCAAGGTTCCGGAGGCCTCCCCTATGCAGGATAGGTTGTTGACAGATTACATGCCAGAGAAAGGCAACCTCCCTTACGTACCATAAATTAGTAAACAACCTGCCCAACCCGACGGGACCCCTGAGAAGCAAATGGTCTCAAGACATTGGTGAGTTTGATGACTCAGAGTGGCAGGAAGCATTGGCATCCCCAAGAGAGGTGGGCATCCCCTCACGCCTTCGACTAGTGCAGATCCACATCCTACACCGATCATACTACACTAGACATACCTTACACAAGATTGGGAGGGCAGAACACTCCTTCTGCATGCGCGGCTGCGGGCCGAGGGCACCTTTTTTCATACTATATGGGACTGTCCTAGAATAACGGAATACTGGACACAAGTAATGAGAACTATATCACAATCAGAGGGGGTATCGCTTTTCCCGGAACCAAGACGTTGCTTGTTAAATGTATGGGAGCCGAATGACCTCATGCGGCATGGGCAAAGCTGGGTAACACTAGGAATTATGGTTGCCAAAAGGAACGTAGCACAAAAATGGGGAGGAGCCGAGGTGCCGTCTCTGGCAGCGTGGGGAAGGGACATGGATGTGGCTATGGTAGCCGAGAGGGCGGTATTTAGTTGTAGGGGATGCCCTAAAAAGTGGAGTAAAATCTGGGGGCCTGGAATAAATATAGGGGTGATATCTGTGATCCACAGATGGACTGTGATGAAGATGACTCAGATTCGGATGCAGTATGAGGACTCGAGAAGGGACAAATGGAGTCTGGTTTATAATGCTATGAGTTTGCAAACTAGTGACTTTGTAATACTTGTCAATATTTATGGTAAGAAAGTGCTGGGCTACTCTGTTTTTTCATGTATAAAAGTGTTATCCTGTTTTGCTGGAATGGAAATGAAGAAAAATCTTTTTTTTTTTAAAACATGCACTGAGGTGTCACATCAAGGGCGGTGAAACTATACCCCTATTACACCCCATTAGAAGACCGACTGTTATTAGACCCAATCTCTGATAAAGTAATCTCCCTTACATACAAGAAGTTAATGAATAACCTACCTGACCCCTCGGACCACTTCGGGCGAACTGGAAAATGGACATGGGCATACTGGAGGATGATGACTGGCAGGAAGCGATACAGAGCCCCAGAGAAATTTCTATTCGGGCCAGATTCAGACAGATTCAGTTACTTATCCTGCACAGAGTATACTATCCCGGCACACTTCAGAGGCAGATTGGACGGGTGGACTCGGACCTCTGTGTTAGGGGCTGAGATCTGCCCAGTACGTTCTTCCATAATCTATGGGAGTGCCCAGTAATACAAATATACTGGATAAAAGTAGCCGGAGAGATGTTGGGGGTGGTGGGGACTCACATCCAACTGGAGGCACGTTGGATCTTGCTGGGTATTATTGGAGTGGATAGATGGCCCGCTCCCACAAAAATATGGTTAATGCTAGGTGCCGGGGTTGCTAAGCGTAACTTAGCATGGCTGTGGGGTGCACAGATACCTCCCGAATTGGCCGATTGGAATACAGATTTGGATTGGTGCTGCTTGGCAGAGAGGGAGGTGTATGAGAGCAGAGGATGCCCCAAGAAGTGGGAAAAGATATGGGGCCCCTGGTAGAAGTATAGATCCTAGAATGGGGTGGGGCCTGAAGGGTGAGGGTCCAGGCATTTAAATGAATCCACGTACACTGTGTTGGACTATGTAAGATCTCTGCCTTTATTGTAATCCCACACCAATTTTCCCGACATAATGGGAAAAGAAAACTGTATGATAAACCGCTATGTGATGTGTATCTAACTGGAACTGTTATGTTGTTCAATAAAAAATATATATATATTTTTAAATAATTGTTGTCAGATCACCTGCCTTTTGTCGCTAAACAGGAAAAGGGAGAGTAAAAGATGTTTTCTGTGCCCTTTCAGTGACTAAGAGTCAAGGGGATAATCCATCCCATCAAAGTCTCCTAGAACAGGTTCAGCTGAACTCATTTTCTTTTCAAGTACGATGGTACTGATCTCAAGTCTGGGTACTAGCGATGTACTTATATGGTAAATGGTAATTGCAGTCATTTATACAGTGACTTTGTTGTGTCTACCAGATCTCCCTCACAGCTTTCCCCTTGCTTTTCTTCCTTTCCTCGCTTGATCCTTCCAACTGTCTGTGCTTTAACGGCAAGCAGCAGTTGAGAAGATCGGCAGGTGGACCACTTGAGCATCGCCTTGATTCTGAGGAGTTCATCTTGCTGACATAATACCAAGCCCACAAACTATTTCTCCTACCGATCAAAGAGAATCAACATTGCCACTTTCAAGGATATCCTCAAGGCCCTGTCCATGGCCAGCAGGACGTGGTAGCTTCTAGAGCAGAAACAGCTGCCTTACGAGATTGGGTGGATTGTTTAAAAAGAAACCTCTTTGATGCTGGTTATGCCCTTTTTGCAAGCAGTCAAACTTGATCTCCAGGGGGTGCCATGACTCCTGTAATGATTCCACCATTGTTGGTAGAGATACCAACCCTAATTCCATTAGAAGCTCCAGAAAGGTACATGAGAGATGTCTATAGGTTCAGGGTTTTGCTTACTCAAATCACACTTAATTTCATGTAGGATGCCCTGTGGCCTTTCCTTCAGCTAAGTCAAGAGTTGCCTTCATGATCTCATATTTAGGGGGAGATTTGGCCCAGTCAGCAGTACCTTTAATTGAGGAGGATTCCCCATTCTATACAACAGGGATGATTTTAGGACAGAATTTGAAAAGATATTTGATTGATAAGCTATCTCCTTTTCTGCAGATCGAGAACTGTTAGAATTAAGACAGGGCAGTGGGGATCTAGTATCCTATTTTAGGGCGTTTCAACGTCTGTCTGCAGAAACTGACTGGACAGAGGCTAAGCAAGCAACCGTGTTTTATCAAGAGTTGCGAGATGAATTAAAGGGTGTTATTGCTCAGGTAGATACACAACCCAGAACATGCACGGATCTGATTAATTTGACTCTCAGGTAAGATCACCGCTTTAATGAAAGAAAGGGTGACAGGAGGGGGGGGGAGAAATACTGAGGCCTAGGTATGACAAAGGTCGAGTGGTAGTAGCTTCAGAAACCCCTACCAACACAATGGAAACAGGTACTGTTTGTGTCCACCTGTCCAAGGAAGAAAGAGAACAGAGAAGGAACAAGCATTTACAATGCAACGGTCTCGCCTTTGCCAAAGTTAGAGCTATTGGCATTGCAAATGACAACATTCTTATTTATGTGTTGGTTTTGAAAACAGATAAATAAATGGCATTGTCATTTACAATGTCAATAGCTTAATCTCTCGCAAATGCGAGACCTATTGCATTTGCACCCACACACACACACACAGCCACACACACACACACACACACACAGCCGCACACACACACACAGAGCCCCACACACAGAGCCCCACACACACACACAGAGCCACACACACACACAGAGCCCCACACACACACAGAGCCCCACACACACACAGAGCCCCACACACACACACACCCACAGAGCCGCCCACACACACACAGCCACACACACAGAGAGCCACACACACACACAGAGAGCCACACACACACAGAGCCACACACACACGCACACAGAGCCACACACACACACACAGGGAAGAGAGGCCAGAAAAAACGATCACAACTAGGGAACAGAGGGCAGAAAAGCAAGCACAACGAGGGAACAGGGGGGATAGAAAAGCAAGCACAACGAGGGAAGAGGCGCATGAACAAATGGAATAGGTGCATACATTTCAGGTAGGAAGGGGGCGCACACCTCGTGAACAGCTAAAGTGGAAGCACACAGTGCATGAGCAGCAACAGTAAAAAAATTGGACATGGGGGTGTCGAATTCTTGTAAGTAAGGGGGTACAGATATAGGTGGGACAGTGCTATTCTTTCACGTGTGACATTTTTACGACCTTAAAAAGTGTCTCATGTGTGCCTAAAAATAGAGTGGAACACTAAGGCTCAGTGTGTGTACAAACACGCACAGGAGATCACAGAGGCAGTAATCACTTTAGAACACCCAAGGTTTGGAGAGTGACCACACCCTGGACAGTGCAGACACGGAAGAAAAATGAAGAAAACTAACTAAATGCCCAAAAAGATCCTGCGGACGTCTAGAAGTAATTGGCTTTGCAGTCCTGCGCTTTTCCAAATCTGCTCACCGATTCAACGACAGCCTGAACACTGGATGCTGTACCCACAGTGACATCAGGGAAGATGCTGCGCAGAAGCAAACACAGACATCTCGCTACTGAGAGCCCCAGGCGAGCACAACCAGGGCCTCCAGACCGGTTCAACTGCACCTTTTCCCAGCCAGCGAGTGAAAGTTGAATTCTTTTCCAGTCCAAATGATGCAGCTCGGCGATATCTGAAGAATAACCAGCGACACAGAGCGCCTTTGACGGGGGTCGTGGCGACTGAGTCACACTGACTCACGTATAAAGGGACAGGAAGTCTTTGTGTCATAGCAGGTAGAAACAAACATAGCACATGACACGGTCTAAAATCAAGCCGGCTTCAGAGACAGCGCCCTGAGGCCAGGAGGCACCCCTGAAGACCGGGGCACGTGAACTCCAGGGCTGTCCCCCCACAGCAGGCTGTCTGTGCCCCCACTGCCCCGTCGGCGGGCACAGCGGGCACAGGACCTGCTGGTGATCAATTTCCAACACAGGGCAGGGGCAGCCAGAGCTGCAGCCCGGCCAGGCGCGTCAACAGCTCTGCCCAAACTTCACCTCTCACACAAGGCCCAGGATTCTGCAGTGTGGCCTCTTCTTTCCGCCGCCAGTGGTCGCTGTAACCCGCTACCTTTGCAGGGGGCCTGGGGGGAGGTTTTGATTCCACCGGCGGAGTCTTCTAACTCGGAATAATCGGATTAATTACATTCCGCCACTGAGATTAAAGTATGCAATGGCTTCCAACGTGGAGAAACCATTGCATGCCCCAGGGTATGTTTGGCTGCGCTATTTTCATAGTACAAAATGCACCTTCGTAAAAAAAAAAAAAAGAAATGGAGGACGAGAGGGTGCATTTAGCACTATGGAAATAGCGCCAAATGACCACCCCCCCTCACACAACGGAATTCTGCAGAGTCTCGCGGAATTTGGATGTAAATCAGTGTGATTCGGCTGCATGAAACTTCGCCATTTCCACGACCCCTATTTTCCGGCAGAGGCAAAATACGAGCCACTTCCCTGCAACTCCCTGCAAAACAGCCACCCCCCTTCCACTCTTCAGGGATCTCCATTCAGCCTAAAGCCCATAAATGAATATGAGATTCAGGAATCTCAGGGATTCTGGGGACATGATCGAGATGCAGTGTAAAGTACTGTGATGAATGGATTTAAAGGCACCAGGAGACTGAGGAAGCACCTATTTGGTAAAGGTCTATAGTCAAGTGACAACACAAATGTAATAAACCACAAATAATGTAATAACCAACATATACTAACAGATGAACTCACCACTCACTAGATAATAGATGTTCTTTTGCATAAATTTATTTTATCCTAAGAATTTATATTTTCATTTTTTTGATTTTTTTGAATATATTCATTGTATACAGATATGTATTTTTCATCAAATTCTTAATAGTGAATAAATATTAAAATCCATTGAAAAACAAACATAACAAAACACGTGAAAATGCAATATGGCAAGATAGGTCACAATGCGCGTTTCGGCTGGCTAGCCTTCTTCAGGTGGCCATATATTGCACTAAATACAGTTGCAGAAAAAACTAAACGTCCTTTATGGGCTGGAAGTATAAGATAAATATCTTGGGGGATATTATTCCATCCACACGACTTTACATGATTGGTTAAGGTTATATAATCCTTTGAAGGTATTTCTTCTTCTTTCATAAAATTTTATACTGAGTGACAGGCTTTATATAAGTACCATTTTATGGCATGTACGCTGGGTTGGATATTAATATATTGGTCATACAGAGCGGAGTCAGCTATGCAGCAGAGGTAACCGGAACGTATGGATACATATGTAGATATATGCCTGATGGGCTCATACAGCTAGCTTCCGAGAGTCAGAAGTCTGAGGCTGTGAATAATTCTTGTAGTCGTAGTTTCAAAAGGAAAGCACAGGATATGGCTCTCGTGAGTGTGGCGGTCGGCGTGGAAGGGCGTCTGTCTGACTGAGGAAGCACCGCCAGCTCGAAGGATGAGCGGCTGCAGCACCGGAGGAAAGGAGCGTGGGCCGTGGGCAGTCAGCCAGGAGCACCTCACCGCTCCCCCAGCTCACCATGCACCAACAGCGGCGCAGAAACAGCAGGGCCTGTTCACTGGCCCGTTCACGGGCCCCTGCAAGAAGCCAGCGAGCTCTGCCAGGCAGAAGCAGCCAAGTACCGAGCTACAGCTTCTCTTCTTCACAACCATGTTTCTCCGAGGAGAGGAAGAAATGCCTCGGAGAAACGCACGTCATTTTTGGGATTAAGGGGCGTGTTTTTCGTTCTCTCTTCTTCCCATTGGCTGGAATTTAAAATTCCAGTCAATGGGAAGAGGAGAGAAAGAAAAGAGAAAGAACGTAAAAAACACACTCCTCAATCCCAAAAAGACGTGGCTTGGACAGAGTGAGACCCCTCTCCTCCAATCGCTGGCCTCCGTTTAGGAAGCCAGCCAATGGAGAAGAGGGGCGGGTTTAAGCCCCACTCTGCAAAACATCAGTTCTTCCCAGCGCAGCCTTCGCTAGGCGGAGACCTAAACACAAAAAGGGGAATATGAGCGAAAGAGAGGAAAGCGATCAAAATGAGAGAAAGAAAGACAAAGAGGAGAAGAGAAGCTGAGTGCAGGGAATAGATGCAAAGCCTGTAACAGAAGTGTCAAAACATCTAAAATGAAAAGTTTACAACACATTTACAACACATTGATGGATGCGACCAGAGATTCCGGAAAGAAGCAACAATTCACTGGTCCAGTCAATATACCAATTTTTTCACAAATATAAATATTGTCTTTGCCTATCCTGAGAACAGGAAAATGAAACGTTAACAACGAGAGATGGCTATCATTTATTGGTAGACTGGACTTTGTAACTTATGAATCCCTGGCCTCTGACTGCTCCTTTTTACGTTCCAGTTTTGGCGACTGTTTTATTTGCTGTCACAAGTCCTCGTTGCAACTGGCCCAAGATTACAAAGTTTCTCAAATACCAATCTAAAGTTTATGACAACTAGCTTTACCATCCAGCTGTTAAACTTTGATTGGTAGATAACGATTGGTAGATAACATGTTTATTGAAGGTTAATTATAACATTTACAAATGACAGTCTCATTATAAATGACGATTCGGATAAACTATTAAAACATAAAAATGTTTGCAGATCCTTGGTAACAAATATAAAAAAAAGTGGAATGAAAAACAACCTTTATACAAAAGAATTAGACTTTACGTTAAAATTAACTTTATCTCGGTGTTTAATGTCGTTGAATGCGGAAATTATAATTCATCTACTGTAACTGTTAAATATGCGTATTTCAAAAAATTCCCGAAATGGCACTATACACTCTTCGTGACAACAATTTTGTTTAAGTACGGGGAAACAGTACAAGTGAACAGAACACAGCTATGCTACGGCTTGCATAATTGCACCAAAGCAAATTACATGAATTTCACACATCTCTAGTCTCCATGCCGTACCCCATTGTGGCCAGCCTTGTTGGCTTTGCCAGTCCTTGTTTCTATATAAGCAGCTTGATTGGGTGCCTTTATGAATGTGAGTGTCAATAAAGATATATGTATACATGAGAGGTGGGGCTGACCATCAGAGGCCTGGCCGAGGCTGCCTTTGTTTTGCAAACGTCGTTTGATAGCAGGTCCCATGCTGGCTGAAAGAATGCTCTCACCCGCTGGATTCAACAGGAACTACAACGCTTTAGGAAAGGCAGGCCATGTTCGTTTCCTATTCATGTAAATGAGAGCTTATCTGTCTGCTGGGCATATTGAGTCACCGACCATTACCTGGTTCTCAGCCTTTAATGGACTGCAGTAAAACACATTGTAAAGCAGCGGGAATCCCAGCAAAACATGCCCTTTAAGTTGTGAAAAATGTTAGTGAACAGTGAGGAGTCAGCTCCTGGCTTTAGTCATAGTGCAACAGCGAATCAACAAAATGATAGACAATTGTAAATTCAATGCAGCACATGAATTGTGTACCTGTACTCATCATTCTAAAGCACACCTGTAGACAAATTATACAGACCTCTGGTGTTCCCCATGGGCGTGCTTCAGCCTCTCGTTACGTAACGTCCGCGTGTATAATAAATTCAGAATTACCAGCCCCAGCATGTAAAACGAGCCTGCAGCACGAGCCCCGGTCCGCGGTAACAGCCTGCACAAGTACCCACCTGGTCCCAGCACAGCCAGAGGCAGGCGGCGGCGTCCAGTTGCGAGTCCCCGGTGGACCTAGGCAGCAGCTGGTTTGATTTGACCCCATGGTGGCAGCAGCTCTTCTTATGCACAGGGTTAGCTAAAAGCTCGGGCTACGAAAGCTGCGCCATGGAAGCTTGGGGTGATGGAGCGCTGGGCGTTGCCGTCTACGAGCTCGGCTTCCCACAGAGCTTCCAACAGCCTCTCGCTCTCTCTCTCCCTTAGGCACCGTTTGTTCCAGAAGGAACGCTGCGGAGGAGAGGGGCAGGAGGAAAGAGCCCACCCCTCTCAGTCAAAAGTAAATAACTGCCCTCACGCCGCCGCCTGCAGCGGGACACTGACAGCCGCGTGCACGGGCCGCCGTTCCCAACACCTGCGTGCGCTCACTTCCGTTACCCCATTGAAGTCGCTGGATGTGGCGCGAGGACAGAACCATCCGAAAAAAACGTAAAAAGTAGGTCCTGCAATCTTACATGAGCCAATCAGTCCAAGCTTCTATACAGATAAATGGGCACTCATTGTAACCTGATAATGCATTTGCTTTTAAAAACCTGTGTAGATTGCTATGTAGGAATCAATGTTACTTTGACAGTGTGTTATGTGCTGTGTCTCCGGGCGCGAATCAGCGTGGTGGGAGCACGAGATGAGATGCAGTGCCGTGCGCGTGCACATCAGCTGTAGCGACGCAAGCTGAACATCGCCGGAGAAGACACGCCCGACCTCCGAGGCTGCTGCCGAGACTGACCCACTGCAGAGAGCCCGGTGAGTGGACTTGGGGGGGGGGGGGCAGTGAGGGAGGGGATGTGTGTGTGTGAACAGTATGCCATCTCTTGTCTCACTGTAAGCAGTGAAACTGAATGCTGGTTTGCCTGCGGGACAGGAGATGTGCACGGCTGGGGGGGAGGGGCCAGGGGGCGCGTCCACGAGGTGCAATCGGCGCTCGTACCCAGCTCTATGTCCCTTGGCAAGGAACTCGGCTGCAATAGGTCTCGAAGCCGAGACCTAAAAATGGGCTCTGTCTATACTGTGGGCAGGAAGGCCAGTTTGTTAAGACTGCTTAATGAAACCCAAGGGAAGATTTGGGCCTCCCAAGTTTACTATTGTTGAAAAAGGAAAGAACAATCTGATTCAGAAAGCCTAGGAGGATCAAAGGCCATAGAATGGATACCTTTGAGCAGCTTTTCAGTCCTTTTTTAAGCACTTATGACAAAACAATGATAGAACATATTAAGTTTTCACTTGGAATATGCATAAAAGCTAAATGGCTTGTAGCCTAGGCCATGATTGATTCAGGAGCTACGGGACATTTTGTGGATAACATCATAGCAACTCCCAACTTCCCGTAGTGCAAAAATCACCTTCTGAATCTGTATTGGCCGTAGATGGCAGTCAACTGTCTTCTATACCTATAACGCACTGCACCGCTGTAGAAAGGTAAGCATTCAGGACAATCATCATGAAACCTTACAATTTAATGCAGTCAACGCTCCACAAAAAGGTATCTTGTTGGGCATTCTTTGGCTAAACAAACATAATCCCACTATTGATTGGTCAACCAGGACAGTCAGGCTTGAGTCTGACGTTTGCAAAAAAGAATGTATAGGACCCAGGGAAGCAGCAGCCAAACCCTTAACAAGGTGCCAGAAGATTGCAACTGCAGAAGAAAAAGAAACAGTCATACCCAGTCTGTACACAGAATTTATAGAGGCACTCTCGAAACATCAGGCAGAGTAATTACTGCCTCATCGGCAATAGGACTGCTAGATATACTTGATTCCTGGGGCCATAGAACCTTGCGGAACTATCTATGCCTTATCTGAAACAGAGAATGTACATTTGAGACAATAATTGGATAAATAATTGGCTAATGGGTTCATTCAACCATCTAAGACCCAGGCAGCATCACCTCTCTTTTTCATCCCTCAGGCCAATGGGGAACTTAGAACTTGCATTGATAAGTGCGCCTTAAATAATGTGACTGTAAAAAAATTATTATCCTTTGCCATTAATACCTGTGTGTCTGGATCAAGTCAAAAAGGCAGTCATTTATACTAGGATTGATCTAAAAGGGGCTTACGATCTGGTTGTTATTCAAAATGGCATCAAGTGGATAGCCGACTTTCGAACTTGCTAGGGATTATTCAAATATAGAGTTATTCCTTTTGGAATTTGTAACTCTCTAGCTGCGTTTCAATTCCTCCTAAATTATGTCTTATGCGAATTCTTAGGTTTCTTTGTCATAGTTTTTATAGATGACGTTTTAATAATTTCCCCTTCTATTAATGAACATTATCAACATGCCTTTGCTGTGTTACCAACACTTCGAAAACACCATTTGTTGTGTATGAACAATGTAGAATTTCAGGGAGTAATACTGTCCCCTGCTAGCCTTGAAATGGTCGAATATAAAATAGAGGCCCATAAGAGTTGGCCAATCCCTTTGAATGTTCAAGATGTCCAATGTTTCTTGGGATTCGAAAATGTTTTCTGCAGGTTCATGGATCATTTTTCAATGGTAGTGCCTCCACCTTCCTTTACATAAAAAATGCATTCACGTTCACACCAATTTAAGCAAATCCCAATTCTTGACCCAGACTAAGCAATTGTTGAGGCAGATGCCTCCAATAGTTCCACTAAGGCAGTCTTGTCCCAAAGAAATTCTCAAACTGGGCAATGACATCCTAATGCTTACAGGTCAAGAAAGCTGAATGAGGTGGAGAGGCCCTACACTATCACTGAAAAGGAACTGCTTGCCATTTGAGATGCCTTTCGGGAATTGAGGCATTATTTACTTGGAGCTAAACATCCCATCATGTGTACTCTGATCACAGAAATTTTCAATTAATGGGGTCGGCAAGGTTATTGACTTCACTGTAATTGCGTTCGATTATATTTTTTGTCAAACTCAATTTCATAGTAACTTTACAGCCTGGTTTGGAAAACAGAAAAGTAGATGCTTTAACTAGACAAGACAGTGAACAAAGTTTGCCTGCTGAACGACCAAAAGCAATCATAGATCCAACTAAAGTCATCTGTGCGACTCAAGTTCACAGTTTCCTTCAACACCAACAAACAGCTAATCAAAAACTCCTGTGAAAAAAGTGGTTTTTGGGACATATGGGTTGGAAAGTAAAAAAAGGAATACCAACTAAGGTGTCTCAAATTCTACTTACCACAAAAGATTTAAAAGACTGAGTCTTGGATTGGTGTCATTCAGCTCCTTGTGCTGGACATAACAGCTTCAAGAAAACATTGGAAAGCATTTCTAGGCAATTTTGGTGGCCCATTGCTATATAAGATGTTCAACACTCAGTGTAAACATGTGTCATCTGTGCTCAGGATAAATCTGACCATCATAAACTTCAGTATTACTCCCCCTTTACCAAAGCCCAATTATCCTTGGGCAACCATTTAGTTGGATTTCATTGTTTGTCTTCCAAAAGACAAGAGTTATTCCGTAATTTTAGTAGTCGTTGACGGTCTAACTAAGATGGGACATTTCATTGCTTATCAAAAGGTATCAACTGCAGGACAATGAGCACATTTGCTGTTGACTCATGTGGTTCATTTACATGGGTTACCGAAATTAATTGTTTCTGATCGTGAACTATAGTTCATTGCTTGAATTTGGAAAGAATGGTGTTCCTCCTTTCAAATGTCTCCCACACTGCCACCCACAAACTGGCAGCCAGACTGAACGTTTAAATCAAACCCTTAAACAATATCTATGATGCTTCGTCAACTCCACCACTGAAGCTTGGGTAGATTGGTTATAGTTGGTGGAAGTAGCGAATAACAGGGCTCAACATGCAACTACTCAATTCACCTATAAGTTTCGGCCTCAATACATTTCCTTATATCATACGGCTACACAGAACAAATTCCCTGGAATTCAATAACAAAGTAAGCACATCAAAGATACATTTCTGAAAGCCAGGGGGCATCTCCTAGAAGCTAAGAAATATAAACTACAAGCAGACAAACAGCAACGAGAGAGCCTAATCTATATAAAAGGAGATATAGTGTGGCTATCTACACGAAATCTACATTTCAAAAGAGATAGTGTTTTCAATCCTAGATGTATCAGGCCATTTAATATGGTTTAAACTAGTAAACCCTGTTGCAGTAATGTTGTCATTACCTCATTCACTACAAATGCATCCTGTCTTTCAATTTTTTGTAATAAAACCTCCTCGAGAAATCAAGACAAAGAGACCAGAACCCCAGTATAATCAACGGTAAACATGAATACAAAATCATGGCAATCCTTGATTTCAAATGGGGGGGTACAAAGTTATGGTATTTGATAGCTTGGAAAGGCTTAGATCCAGAGGAAAAATCTTGGGAACCCGCCTCATGCATGCCACATGCTTGCAGTAACGATATATCAAGTTCCCTTTTAAACCTGGACTCTGTAGGTGTTCTTACTAAAAGAGGGTGTACTGTAATTACCTGCAAATCTCCTTCAACATATATTAACGCTGCTGGCGTCTCCGCTACCATTCCCCAGCAAGGCATTCCATATATACATTAAAGATATTGTGTTGATTATGGCTAAACAAAACACAGAGTCATTTTGGGCTCAGGGCTATTCTAAAGGGGCATGTGTTCTTCTGTTTTACTTTCTATGTTGTATTTTTCAGTTCGGTTTTAGAGAGACAACATTGCCCAGAAGTCTGTACTGCCTCACAGGGCACACAGTTTTAGGTCACTGACTCATAGACCGAACAGTTCCAGCCATTGTTATTGATGACTCACAGAAGTTACACAGTGATTGCCACAGTGTTTAATGACTCATAGAAAGTTGCAAGTGATTCCCACAGTGATTGATGACTCATAGGAAGTCCCACCTTGATTGCTGTCTCACAGGAGATTTAACATTAGGTAAGACTGCTCTATAGATATGCGATACGCTAGAGAACTTCAACATGGCTCCAAGACGGTGAGCAGCCATCACAACGCGGGCATTACCACGCGCTGCCATTACGACGCTGCTTTTACAACGCAAGTCGTTTCAACGACTTGCGCTGGAGGGCGCTGTTGGAAAAGGAATAGTTTAATTTTCTATTCCAACACCTTCCCTACTGTAACGTGGGCTGGAGTTGGAATAGAAAATTAAACTATTCCACTATCCAGCGCTTCCAGCGCAAGTCGTTGCAACGACTTGCGTTGTAAAAACAGGGTTGGAATGGCACGCGGGGTAAAAGCCCACGTTGTAATGTCATACAACCTCCAAGAGTATACCATGAATGTCACTTCAGTCGGAGCGGTGGGAAACGTGTCAACCAATTGAGCCTCCACAGTTGGTGGCAGTTCTAATAGTGACAACCCACGCTGGCACGACAAATAAAAGGCAAGTGCAGGTCAATTTGGAACATGGGTGAGCTTCGCTTTGGTACAAATTTTGTTGGCAAAAGAGTACGTGGACTCATCTAAACACTTGCCTAGATATGTTTGTTCTAATAAACAAAGGATTCGTGCGAAGTGAGGAAAGTTCGTTTTGATCAAAGGTTGAACAGTCATGTAGACTGTGCACATAACAGTAATACGGAGGGAGAAAACTCCATTATTAGCATGCAGGAATGAAGAATAATACTTGTTGTCAGATCACCAGTCTTTTGTTGCTAAACAGGAAAAGGGAGAGTACAAGACGTTTCCTATGCCCTTTCAGCAACTAAGGGTCATATTTACAATGAAAGTGCATTCCGCAAGCCATTTGGCTGAGCTGCACTGAGTCACTTTCAAAGCACTGTGATGCAACATATTTACAACAATATGTCGCATCTCTGTGCTTCCCCCTGCGCTGGCGTACAAACTGTAGCCATGCGCCGACGCAGGTACCCTTGCACCATGGTGCAAGGATGCCTGCGTCTTGGGGAGATTGTTTTTGTGCAGGAAGGGGAACCTTCCTGCACAAAAACAATCACTCCAAGCATTTTCCTCTTTCAATCCCTGCTGTAGAATGCAGCACACATTGAAAAAGGAAAAAACGAGGAGAAATGAAAACATTTCTCCTCTTTGGGCCATCCTGCGCCTCCCTAGGGGAGGCGTAGCATTCACAAGCATTTCCAGATTTACAATTCCTCGTAAATCTGGAAATGTGTCTGGTTCCATAGGTGTTGCGTGTTAAGACCCTCAGCAACACCCATGGAATGCCCCTTTCACATAAAGTGCTGTGTGTAAAGGGGCCATATTTACAAGGACAGGAAAAGCCACGCAGGGTGGCTTTTCCTGTCCTTGAAAGTATGGAGCAGTAAGCTACACCACGAGTATGTCACAAAAAGTGACGTATTTGTGGCGCAGGGGGCTTGTTAATCTGCCCCTAAGAGTCAAGGGAAGAATCCATCCCATTAAAGGCTCTGCTGAGCTCATTTTCTTTTCAGGTAAAGTGGTATTGATCACAAGTCTGGATACTAGCGAAGTACTTATATGGTAATTGCAGTAATTAATACAGAGACTTTGCTGTGTCTTCCAGATCTCCCTCCCAACAGTCCCCTTCTTTTTCTTCCCTCGCTTGATCCTTCCAACTGTGTGTGCTTTAACGGCAAACAGCAGTTAGAAAGATCGGTAGGTGGACCACTTGAGTGACGCCTTGATCCGTGAGTTTGTCTGGCTCCGGGCTCGAGTCGGGGATACATGCAGGTACACGGCGTCCCCCGACTCTTTTCACTGGGTGGACGCCGTTTCCCCGGGCAAAAAGCTGGGCCTCACAGAAATATGCTGAACGTGTCCCGGTTTAATTTTCAGACACCGGGACACGTTCAGCACGTGACGTCATATGGTCATTGGCATATTGTCAGCCCTTACACTTCTTTTTATAGGACTTGTGCCCTGGTCTGGCTGACAGGCACTGCTGAATGTGTCTCGGTGTCTGAAAATTACACTGGGGTAAGTTTAGCATTTTTCTGTGGGGTCCAACCTCTTAGCAGGGTAGACAGCACCCACTCTGTAAAAAGAGCAGGTAGACGCCTTCTACCCACGTGTACCATCGGCTTGTGTCCTGCACGTTTTGCTTTGCTGCTCACTCCACAGGCTGTGACCTGACACTGAAATAAAACTTTTCAACAGCAACTGCAGCCCACATCACAGGAGGGGAACTAATACTGCTGTGCTTAACTACAGCATACACCACAAACTGTGAACAGACACTGCTGCCCTGAAATACAAGACACACCAAAGGATGTGAACAGACAATGCTGCCCTAAGACACAGGGCACACCAAAGCTGGGAACACACACTGCTGCCCTTAACTACAGGACACAGCACAGGCTGTGAACAGACACTGCTGAACTCAGCATATAACATACACCACGGTGTGACACTACTGAACCGAACAACAGCTCACACGACAACCTGTCAACAGAAACTGCAGCCCAGCTATAGTCACACCGTAGGCTGTGAATAAAACCTACTATCCTCAACTAAATCACATACCACAGCCTGTGAATAGACAGTTACCCTGAATAAAAGCACACGCCACACGGTCTGAACAGATGCCCATGCCCCGACAACAGATCACACCGCAGACTGTGAAAAGTCGACCCCAACAACAGCTCACATAACTACATCCCACAATACATGCTGTGAACATACAGTTGCTGTTCTCATCTACAGCGAGGACTAAAGATTATAAACCGACACTAATACCCTGAACTACAATCCACACTACAGAGTTAGAGCAGGCGTTGCTCCCCCAAATATGGCCCACAGCACAGGCTGTAAACAAACCCTGTTACACTGAACTATCCCAGTGGTTCTTAACCTTTAGACTTCTGTGGACCCCCACTGAACCATTAGTGGATTCCGAGGACCCCCATTGAGTCATTACTTGATGCAGGGGACCACTGGCTTCAGCAATGTATACGATTTGAACATCAAAGCAATACACAAAAACACAAAACAAGTATACACCGAGCAACTGCTCGAATTTTTAAATATTTTGCTTAATTCACAATTAAATATAAAAAAGGTTTTCAAATTTTCATCTTGTTCTTTATTTGTTTATACTTTATAGTAATGTATCAATTTTTTATATTATTTAATTTTGTAACACCGTTTTGGCCGCCCTGAGGAGACTTCACAGACCTCCAGGGGTCCTTGGACCACAGGTTAAGAACCACTGGCCTATTCTATACGCTGTGAACAGACACTTCTGAACAACAACAGCTCTGGTCAAAGGCTGTGAGCAGACGCCGCTACCTTCAGCAAAACCACACAGCACAGGCTGTGAACATTGTGGTCCCCAATCAGAGCACATCCAAAAGGGTATGAAAAGAGACTCCTATCCATAAACTATAGCCCACACCACTGCTTATGAAGGAATAGACACTTCTGTTTCCGTTCTTACCTACACCACAGTATGAACAGAGACTATTGTCCTCAACTGCAGTAGCCACAACAGCCTGTGAACAATGTTACTTCCCCCAACTCCACCACACACCACAAGCTGTGAACAGACACTGCGGTCCTCAACTGCACCTTGTAGATCAGTGTAAACACACATTTTCACCCCATGTACAGCAATGCAATGGTAGGTAGTCAGGGTATCAACCGCGAGCTACTTCATTCCCTTCGGTAGTCTACCGCAGTCCCTTAATACTGCTCGTCTCAGCTGTTAAAAAGGCAGTGGAAAAAACAGAGAGCAAAGAGGGTTATCAGAGCCTTGTTTGCATTCTGTAGCGCCTACTTTTTGACCTTTCTCTGAACCGTGGTTGTGTAAAATCAGAAGTAGTAGTGACGACTGAGTTTAGGACAAATGCTTCCCCCAAGTGACGTCAGCGGGGATCAAAGAGTGTGGTTGCCTGACATATCGGCTATCCCTGACATTCCTTTTGGGGGATTGATGCTGACACAGCACTCACCATATGCTCAGAGGCAGAGCTTCAAAGAGGGTGTTTTGGGTGTAACACCCCCATAATAACTGCATTCTTTGCCTGGTAGTTGGTCTGGGAAACGCTGAGCCTGGTCTGCCGGGTCTATGTCGGATTTTGCCATTGTCCACCAAGAACAAAATACTAAACACTGAACTTTGATGTAAAACGGGAGATGGAGAGGAAGAGGGAAATGGGTAGGGGGAGAGAGAGTGAAGGGGTGAGAGAGAAAGAGAGACAGAGAGAGAGAGATATGGGAATATACATCTTCTGATTGAATTTCAAAATGTGAAATAAATAATCAGTAACAAATACTAACTTCCCAGCTTGCCCAAATTGTGTGATCCTAGGCAAACGCTTTTATTTTCCTTACCACGTATTAGAGCACTTTTTACTTTAAAAGGGCAGGCGTCGATGCTAAGAGGCATGTTTTGAAACATCCCTGCACCTTGTGACAGGCACCATGTGGTGCATGCCACCAGGTGCAGGGATGTTTAGGGGGCACCGTAGGTGCTCTCCAGACCACACTGGGAAAGACCAGGGGAGAAGGGGGGCCTGCTAGGGGCCCCCAAAGTTACTTTTGCTAACTTTTTTATGGCAGGCGACCGCCATAAAAGGGCAGGCGGATGGGACATCGTAATCCATATGGTAGGGATTACTGTCCCTCCAATGGTACGACATGCTCCTTGAGCCCATCGGATGCCTCTGCCTGCCACATCGTAATGCGGCGAGCGGACCTGCAGGGACTGATGGTGGTGGGACCCCTGCGATCGTAATCAGGCCCTATATTCTCAAAATAATAACTAATAAATACAATATAATTTACATTCAAAAACACAACACAATTAACACATACAAGAATAAATAACATATTTTTTTAATTAACTATTTTTAAATGTATTACTTATCTTTCTACCCTATACTTCAACAAAGTACACAACACATATCTAAAGGCTTGAATCGAATAATATTATGTACATATATTATAATTAAATCTCAATTAAACATTTAGGGGTCTATTATGATGTTGGGTGGATCGCCACCGCCTGCATCGCGGTGACGATCTGCCCGTCATTATCTCCCACCCGCCTCCCATTTCCCCCGCCATATTATGACGGCGGGGGTACCGTGGTGGACGTGAAGACCGTCTGCCACTTTTCTGCCCGGTCGACGAGTCGACCGGGTGGAAAAGGGTTGAATATGGTGGCGATGTCCATATTAAAATGCATGAGGGAAGCAGCCTTTCCGTGGCGGCAACGGCATGCGGTTTTCGCAGTTGGGGACCTGTTGTGGGCCCCCAGGATGTTGGTGGGGTGGGGGGGGGCACATGGGGGTACCTATGGTACTCCCCTGCATTTGCATGCACAACATGGCAGGCACTGCGCGGTGCCTGCCACGTTGTGCATGCAAATACTCAAATGCCTTTTTTTTTAATTGGAGCGGGTGCTGCTGACAGCACCGCCTGCCACAATGTAAAATATGCGGGATGCGCCCGCCAGTGTGGCGGGCGCTTCTTAATTGTTTATGCGGGACCGCCGCACACATAGCGGGCGGTCCCATTTCACGATGCGATGGCGGATGGACTTTGTCCGCCAGCCATCGTCAAAGACCCCTTATTATTAATAATTAGGTAATTTTAAAGTATTAATACTTAAATAACTTCCCATAATTTACTCCTACAAACTCAACAACTGACACCAAATACATAATATAAAATTTAATTCTTTACATATTTACATAATTAATAATCATTTCTATAATTTGTACAAATTAACTGTATTCAATATTTAGCATCATTATTTTTCTACACACCCTTTACACATACAAAAACAATGCACACTTAAATAAAAACATTTAATATATTACACAATTTACATAATTATTTTTCATTTAAAGAATGAATATTATTTACAAATTAATTAATAACAAAAAATTAATTGTAAAATAATTAGTTTTTTAGTAACCTCCCACCCTATAGCCCTACAAAACCTACAACATTCTCCTAAAATGTAACGTAACAAAATCTATTTGCAAAATTAACAAAATGTCACTTACATAATTAATATCAATTAAAAATTGTTACTTAATCAAAATGTATTTACTTCCCACTTTATACCACTACAAAACCCACAACCCACACCTAAAGTTTAACTTTAAATAGGTTATTGCACAATTAATATAATTAATTAATTACATAATTAATATCAATTAAACATTAATTATTACTTAATGAAAAAGTATTTACTTCGCACCCTCTACCCCAACATAACCCACAACCTACAGCTAGAATGTTACTTACAAAAAATGAATTGCACAATTAACATACTAGTCAATGAAATAATAAATATTAATTAAACACTATTTTTAATTAAATATAATGAATTTACTTCCCACCCTGAACATATATAAACGTATTTAACGTAAAAAAGTACATCATTAACATGATTATTTATACATTACATAATTAATATAAACTAAAAACACATTATTAATTAATTATAATTAATTTACTTCCCACCCTCTACCCCTATAATCCCACAACCCACTATGGAGGAAAAAATCACAAATATGTATTACATTTAATTGAATAACTACTAAAAATATAACAACTATTTTAAAAAATATAAACAATCACGCAAACAATTGAAAACATACACATTTAAATTATATACCAAAATGCGTAACAATAATTTAAAAATGATATTATTAACAACTACATTTTTGTAAATGATACTGACTTAGATATTTTCAAAATCAATTACCGTCAATTGATATTCTTGACAATTTTATTCATGCAGACTATATTTCCATATCATGATATTTTGGACACAATATTTTTGGTTCGATATTTTGTCTGAATACTTCTGGAACTAACAGCACAGAAATGTGAGAAAAATATGTGTTTTTACCCAAACTTAGAGGTTTGCAAGGGCTTCTGGGTAGAACACCTTGTGAGATTCACATCAGTCACACCACCCTTAACTACCCTGGTTGTCTACTTTTCAGAGAGATGCAGGTTTGGTAAGAATCCCAAGTGCCTCCTGAGCGAGGGCCTAAAATCCACATATACCCATATTGCAAAAAAAGGGTTGTTTTTTAGTCGAAAAAAGTTGATGTTTCCATTTTGCCTTCAGGGCCTTTTCATGTCACTGGTACTAGACCCACCCAAAAAAATGAGGTACCATTTTTATTAGAAGACTTAAGGGAGTGCTGGGTGGTGGGGAATAGGTGGCTCCCCACAGATTCCAGAGCTTCCCATCACAGAAATGAGAGGAAAATGTGTGTTTGTAGCTAAAGTCTGGAAAAAACCTGTTGAGAGCTACTCAAAGGACAACGCCCTGGACACCCCAGGGTGTCTAGTTCTTCTAAATGTTCCGCTTTGGTAGTTTTCCCTAAGTGCCTGCTGAGCTAGGGCCTGAAATCCGCAGCTAAACAAATTGTAAAAAAAGGGTTGGTTTTCAGTGGAGAAATGTTATGTGTCCATGTTGCATTTTGGGCTCATTCCTGTCGATGCAGCTAGGCCCAAACACAAAAGTGAGGTACCATTTTATCAGGAGGAGTGTGGGAATGTAGAATGGCAGGAAATCTGTTACTCTCCACAGATTCCAGAACTTTCCATCACAGAAATTTGAGAAAAATGTGTATTTGCAGGCAAAGTTTGGTGAGGGCCATGCCAGTCATGTCACCCTGAGCTCCCCAGGGTGTCTAGATTTCAGAAATGTGCCACTTTGGTAGGTTCCCCTAGGTGCCTGCTGAACTAAGCCACAAAATGCTAAAAAAGGTTTGGTTTTCAAAGGGAAAATCTGATGTGTCCATGTTGTGTTTTGGGCCCTTTTCTGTCACTGGGCAAGACCCACGCCCAAGAGTAAAGTACAATTTTTTATCGGGAGACCTGGGAAAACACTGAGTGGTAGGATACTTGTGCCTCCCTGCAAATTTCAGAACTTTACATCACAGAAATATTAGGAAAATGTGTGTGTTTAGCCAAAGTTGGAGGTTTGCAAGGGCTTCTGGGTAAAAAAAACAGTTGAGAGCTACGCAAGTCGCCACCCTCACCATTCCTGTGGTCTAGTTTTCACAAAGGTCTGGGTTTGGAAGGTTTATCTGGGTGACAGCTGAGCTAAAGAACAAACTCCACAACTACCCACATTGTAAAAAATAACATGGTATCTGTGGGGTAAAATATGATGCCTCCGTGTCATGTTTTGGGGTGTATTGTGTCGGAAGTGCTAGGCCCAGCTACACAAATGGGATACCATTTTTATCTGTAGACGTGTGGCACTACAGAATAGTAGAACATTTGCTATTACTAATGGGATTTCTTTGGATATATGCCTTCCTAATGAAAGCCAGCGTGTAAGAAAGGAGACATTAAGCAAAATGTCCTCTAAATCACATGCTATTATGAGTAGCCACAAATTTAGAGATGTACAAAGAACCACTTTTTCAACTGAGCATCTTGTGTACATTTCAGAATTACAAAGGTTTCCTTCATACCCATTTTTCACTCTTTATATTTTACCATGTGAATTGCTCTATACTCTGTACACGATGTGTATTGCTTTTGTAAATCAGAAATCTAGACATCAAGTTATAGATGAAAATATTTTCCTACTTCCTACCCATTATTCACATCTTTTTATTTCAACACATACTTTCTTCTGGATAACCTTGATAATCTTGAAAGATTTACACAAATAACACCATAATGAATTAAAGCACTGCCCAGTGTCATAGCTAGGCCTTTTGACGCCCCTGGCAGCCCCTGCGTTTGCCTCCACGGCGGCTGCACTTAATTGCGATGGGAGGTGCCGGCTATTCCCCCCGACGGCTGCAAATAAGATCAGGGAGTGGCCGCCACCCCAAAAACTTGTGTCACCCGCCCCCCTTGCTACACCACTGGAATTCTGTCTACTTTTCAGAAACTAAAAGCTTTATGGCCTCACCCATGGGTTTCCCACCGTTTTCCACCACAAACGGGAAGTAGGTTGGAAGAACACAAATTTTAAAAAAATAGCTACCACTTAAAAATTGCCAAATCTGTGATACTTTTTTTCATTCAGCTCTGAATGTTCCTGAAAGATGGGTAAATGGTGATTTTAGCACAGCAAAACTTTTTGTTGAGGCCATTTTTAGGAAAGAAACCAGGCACTTTTTGTAAGGCAATTTTTTCCCATTTTCCAATAGAAAACTACATTTAGCGATATTTTGGCTATTTTCCTGGTCCCCTCCAGGGGAATCCACAAACCCGGGATACCTTTAGAAGCACCAGGAAGCTGAAAGAAAATGGACGCAAATTTGGCAGAAAAAACTCATCGAGGACTAACCATGAACTAGTCTAAATAGCCAAAAAGAGCTCAGCGTTGGAGTGAAAAAACCTCAGCAGTTAAGGGGTTAAATACTTGTGCTCAGTATATGCACTGTAAAAGCACCTATCATTGTTTGAATGAATCAACTATAATATTGCTCCATTTATAAGAATCTAGGCAATGGTTAGGGTTTGCATGACTGCTAACATCTTAGTTCACTGATGGCATTGTCATTGAGGGCGAACCAATAATGTTTTTAAATTCATGTTTAACAAACATTGACAAAGCCAATAGGTCTCACCTATTGGCTTTGGCAATGTGTTTTTGTGATATTGTACACCAGTGTGGCTTCTGTTCAGCATGGCTAATACTCAGTGGTGTGGAGAGTTGTAGAGTGGAGGAGTAGGGTGTCGTAGCGTGGAGTGGGGGATTGGAGTGGGGGATTAGGGTGTCATAGAGTGGATTTGTTGAAGTATAGTGTCACAGAGTGGAGTAGGGGCAGTAGAGAACTTTTAAGTTGAGTAGACTTCGATGGTTTCAGTGGCAGAGAGTGTTGTACAATGCAGTAGAGTGGTGTGGCGTGGGTTGGGGTGGGGTGGGATGGAATAGAGTGGAGCGGGTTGAAGTGGATTGAGGTACTGGGGTGGGTTAGATTGCAGCAGAGTGGGGTGCATTGAGTGCAGTGGTGTGGATTGGAGTGAGGTGGGTTGAAATGGGGTGATGTGGATTGAAGTGGGTGGATTAGTTTGGATTGAGATGTATGCATTGGATTGAAGTGATAGGACTAGGGTGGAGAGGATTGGATTGGGGTGGATTGGAGTGGGTTGGTTTAGAGTGGAATGAATTGGAGTGAGGTGGAGTGGAATAGAGGGATTAGATTGGACTGAAGTGGGGTGGATTGGACTGACGTGGGGTGGATTGGAGTGGGGTAGGCTGGATGGATAGGAGTGATGTGGGCTGCATTGTTATGGGGTGGGCTGAACTGGGGTGGGATAGACTGGACTAGGGTAAAGTGGGGTGGAATGGGGTAAGTGAATTGGAGTAGGGTGGACTGAAGTGAGGTGGGGTGGAGAAGAGTGGGGTGTATTGAAAATGCGTTGATTGGAGTGGGGTGGATTGAAATAGGGTGGATTAGATAGGGGTGGGGTGGAACTGGGTGGATTGGATTGAAGTGGGGTGGTATGGATTGTGGTGTGGTAGGTTGGATTGGGGTGGATGGGTTAGATTGGGTGAGGTGGAGTGGGTTGGAGGGGTGGATTATAATGGGGTGGATGTGATAGGGGTGGGGTAGACTGGAGTGTGTTGGACTGGAGTGTGGTGGTATGGATTGGATTGGGTGGGGTGGGGGAGGTAGGGTGGATTGAAGTGAGGTGAATTGCATTGAGGTGGGGTGGATTGGAGTGGGTGAATTGGATTGAGTGGGGTAGATTGGACTGCAGTGGGGTGAATTTTAATGGGTGGAATGGAGTGGGGTGGACTGGATTGGGGGATTGCATTGGGTGAGTTGGATTGGGATGGATTGTATTGGGGTGGATTTGATTAGGGTGGATTGGAATGAGAAGGATTGGTTTGGGTGAGTGGACTTGTGTGGGGTGGGGTGGATTGAAGTGGGTTGGTTTTGAGTGGGTGGATTTTTTGGAGTGGGTTGCAATGGGGTGGATTGTACTGGAGTGTGGAATATTAGAGTGGGGAGGATTGGACTGGATTTGAGCAGATTATGGTGGTTAGGGGTGGGTGGATTAAGGTGGTTTAGAGTTGGGTGGATTGGATTAGTGTGGTGTTGACTGGCTTAGAGGAGGTGAATTGCAATTCAGTCTTGCCTCTGCTCCTCATGGGAACAGTCCAGCCCGAACTGCCAGGCCAGGTCCTCACTGAATCAGAAACAAGCGTCCTGGGACAGGTTTCTTGGTATCACCCCTCATCATCAATGCTAACTTGAATCCAGTGGTAAAGCGAGCAGCTTGGCAGTACGGGCTTAATTGTTCCATGGGGAGGATGGTCAAGACTCATTTGCAAAAGGATGGGTCCAAACTTAGGTGACGTGGGGAGCAAAATAACAATGCCAATGGATTAAACCCAAATCTGTTAATGGGTGTGAGTGTTTAAAAAGTTTCAACACTCCATCCATCATTTTATTTTGTGATGTGGCTATGTGTGCCATAAGTGGCTAAGGGTATGACCGGACGTGGGTCCCTTGTTCGCTGCACCACTGGATTCAAGCTAGCCTGGCTGATATGGGGTGGTACCCCAAAACTGGTCTCAGGATGTTTGTTTCCGGTCTAGGGAGGCGTGGCTGGCCAGTTCAGGCTGGACTATTCTCATGGGGAGCAGGGTCAAAATTGATTTGCATATGGATGGGTCCAAATTGGGGTGACAGGGCGAGCAAAATAGCGATGGATTAAACCCAGATCTGTGACAGAGGGGGAGTGTTTGAAAAGTTTCAACACTCCATCAATCATTTTATTTTGTGATGTGGCTATTTGTGTTGTAAGTGGCTATGTATACCCAGATGTGGGACCCTTGCTCGCCGCGCCACAGGATTCAAGCTAACCTGGCTAATGAGGGGTGGTAACCAAAACTGGTCCAAGGATGCTTGTTTCTGGTCCAGTTAGGACTTGGATTGGCAATCCTGACTGGACTGTTTTCATGGGAAGGTCAAGACTGTTTTGCATACGCCTATGTCCGAACCGGGGTGACATGGTGAGCATAATACCGATGGATTAAACCCAAGTCTATGACTAGGGAGTGAGTGTTTGAAAATTTCCAACACTCAGTCCATCATTTTACTTTGGGATTTAACAACTAATACACACACCACAGTCTGTGATCTGACACTGTTGTACAAATATAGCACAAGCAGAAGCTATGAACAGGCACTGCTGAACCAATATATCACACACAACTGTCTACAAACAGGCACGACTGAACAACTACTGCGCACACCAGGGACCATTAACAGTAATGCACAAAACACACCTCAAAAAATGCTGAAAACGTACAATCTACACCACAGGCTATGAACAGACAATGCTGATCAACTACTGCACACACCAGATGTAATACAACACATCATAAGCTGTGAAAAGACACTATCGAACGACCACTGCACACAACAGAGACCCTGAGCTGTACTGCCCATACTACATCCTGAAAAACTACAACCCAATCAAACAATCAATCAATCAGAGTACTTGTAAAGTGTGCTACTTGATCCTGCGGAGCAGGAGGAGGGTGTTATAGCAGGAGGAGGAGACGGTGTTGACCTGTTTAGACATGGAGAGGGAGGAGTTGAAGATGAATCCTAGGTTGCGTGCATGGTCGGTGGGTGTCGGTGCTGTTCCCAGCGTGGTCGGCCACCAGTAGTCGTCCCAGGTTGAGGGGGTGGGTCCGAGGATGAGTACCTCCGTCTTGACCGAGTTCAGCTTCATGCGGCTGTTCCTCATCCAGTTGGCGACGGCCTTCATTCCCTCATGGAGGTTAGTTTTGGCGGTGTGCAGGTCCTTGGTGAGGGAGAGGATGAGCTGGGTGTCGTCGCCGTAGGAGATGATGTTGAGGTCATGTTGGCGGGCCACTTGTGCAAGGGGGGCCATGTAGACGTTGAACAGCGTCGGGCTGAGGGATGAACCCTGGGGAACGGCGCAGATGATGTCGGTGGCCTTGGATCGGAAGGGCGGGAGGCGGACACTCTGGGTTGTGCCGGAGAGGAAGGACATGGTCCAGTCAAGGGCCTTCTCTTGGATTCCGGCTTCTAGAAGGTGTGTCTTTAGAGTGCGATGGCAGACCGTGTCCAAGGCGGCTGACAGGTCCAGGAGGAGGAGGGCTGATGTTTCGCCGTTGTCTAGTTTGCGCCTGATGTTGCCTGTGGCGGCGATGAGGGCTGTCTCAGTGCTGTGGTTTCGTCCGAACCTGGACTGGGACGGGTCCAAGATGTTATTGTCTTCCAGGTGGCGGGCCAGTTGCATGTTGATGATTTTCTGGATGACCTTCGCCGGGAACTGGAGCAGGGAGATGGGCCGGAAGTTCTTGAGGTCCTTGGGGTCCGCCTTTTGCTTCTTGAGGAGGGTGTTGATTTCGGCGTGTTTCCAGCTTTCCAGAAATTTCGCTGTTTCGAAGGAGATTTTGATGACCTTCCGTAGTTGGGGTGCGATGGCAGCGTCTGCTTTGTTGAGTACGTGGTGTGGGCACGGGTCTGACGGAGAGCCTGAGTGGATGGAGTTCATGACCTTGCTTGTCTCGTCGTCGTTGAGGTTGGACCAGGAGGTCAGGCGGTTGGCGCTGGTGGTGTTCACAGGGGAGGTGGGGTCTGGCGTAGTCGTGGCGGTCATGGTGTTGAAGCTGTCATGGATGTCAGCGATCTTGCGGTGGAAGAAGATGGCTAGTGAGTTGCACAGTACTTGTGAGGGCGGTATGTTGTTGGTGTTGGCGATGGGGTTGGAGAGTTCCTTTTACGATGATGAAGAGCTCTTTGCTGTTGTGTGCGTTGTTATCCAAGCGGTCTTTGAAGGAGGATCTCTTGGCTAATCTGATGAGGTGGTGATGTCTGCGGGTGGCGTCCTTGTGGGCTGCGTGGTTGTCCGGTGTGCGTTCGTGGAGCCATATCTTATCCAGTTTCCGGCATGCGCGTATGGAGGTCTGCAGCTCGTCGGTGACCCACTCCACAGACTCCACAGACAGTGAACAGACATCACTCATCCCATGCTATATACAGACTGAGGGCCCGACTACATACCAGTCCCATACCCCCTCCTGTCTGAGGGCTGTAATTGTTCAATAGTGACCGCTTGTATTACATGCTGATGGAACGAGATAAACGCGGCCCTCGTTACAATCCCACAACACTGCGATGAACACGCACGCACTCAAATCAAACCACACTCCGTGTAACATGCAGTGATCAGGGAGTGCCAATTGCTCGGAATAAGTAAGGAGTAATTTATTCAGAAGATACATGTTTTTGCTCCGATGAGAGCACTACAGGAAAGCTGTTCTTTAATTCATTCATCCACATCGGTTGGCCTCGGTTGCGCATCCAACTGCCCCCATGAAACACCTTAATTGGTGCGCGCTCGTTGTCCTCCTGGCTCATGAAGTCATCGCGTTCCTGAATAATAGAATTATTATTCTATTCTGAACCATATGAATATCGGCTGCTCCGCGTCCCTTTTTTCCGGAGTCCTGGAACCCTATTGTCCGCGCCCCCTCCCCCCCTCCCTCCCCTTCTCGAGCCCCTGTCACTCATTTGCACACAATCGCTCGTGGTCCCCCCGGGGAGCTGCCTATCGCAGGATTTAAATAGCAGCTCGGTACCCTGGGATCGGCGTATCAGGCTGCGGCTGCTTTCCTCTCCCCGGAGCATCCCCCGGGGGCATCTCGCGGCGCTCCTCCGGAGCGGCCTGCAGAAGTGGCACAGGGCGGTGCGGAGGGGAGGCAGGCAGGCGCATGCTGTTTATGAGGTTATGAGAACTAGGACGGGCTGCCAGGCCAGCGCCGAGCATATCCAGGAAGTAGCCGAGCCAGAATATGGCCGTGGACGGCCTCTACTCGTGTCTTTCATGCCTGACCTGCGGCGGGGAGGCCGCTGGCCGGAGCTTCCCAGGTCTGCACATAACTCATGCACATAATAGGCAATAAATCATTGTCCAGGCAGTGCTTCTGCTGTCAAAAATAAAAGCTCTTCAATGTACACAAAGCTTAACATCATGCAAAATACATGCACACTTTTATATTATGTATGTGTGTATATATGTATGTATGTGTGTATGTGTGTGTGTGTGTGTGTATATATATATACAGAGAGAGCGAGAGAGTAGTGAAAATATTGTGTATCAAATAGTTCACAAGTTCTTGGTGGGAATAAAAATGTAACCATGGCACAAATCACTGACCCTAAAGATTTATTACACGGGTGAACCATCTCCATAAATCTAGTTTGCTGACATTATCTGCAAGTTGTCTGATACATTGTGTGCCTGCAGGCCCTAACATGGAAACCTATAATGTCCTTAACTTGGCCTACTGACATAACATTAAATCTTCGAAATCCACACAGTTAAGCCTACAGACTTGTCAAAGTAATCCCAGCCCATAGATCATTCATTCACATTATTTAGATCAGGCTTCACCAACAGAAGTAATACACGGCCTCCACCTAAGGGCACTGGAATGCCAGAATTTCTACAGGATAATCTAGCAAGACCTCTGATAGATGCCAGTGTAAATACATAGAGTCAGATTTTCGAGGAAATCGCCTGGTACTCCAGGAACCCTAACTCGGATCATGAACAATAGGCTATCCAAATTTAAATTTTAGCATTTGGCAAGTTGGGCATGTGGACTGGTAAATGATCGGGAAGGAAACACTGAATAGGAAGAAAAACTACAAGGTTACCTCCCCTAAAAAACAGAGAAGCCTCTAAATAGTAATTTATGCTGGTGCAAGAAGGCACTGATGGAGTATTTAACTTGCCACATGAGACTTGGAAGAGAAACCAGCCAATGCTGGAGTTAATTATAGCAAGTGCCTATGTCTACTCTCTGTCTCTGTCTACTCTCTGGGCATCATTGAAATCTGCACCTCTCAAGAAAAATCCTGTATTCATGGTACACATGGCATATTGGACACCAAAGAAACTATAGAGCCTAGGAGGTCGAGAGACAAAGTTTTGCCTCAAGTGTAGTTTGCAGAGGGAAGATGACGTCCACATGTTCTGCAATGTCCTGTCATCCAGTTATTCTGGCAATAAGTGGGTATAGCTCTATCAGACATAATGAGAAGGGAAATTAAGGTAAGCCTTGCACTGGTGATCTTTGGTATTCTAGAAGATGATGGGTCCTTGCTAAAAAGTACAGAAAAACATCACCACTATTATTTCTACTAATTTTGCACGCACAGAGGGAGATCTGATTGAAATGGGTGTCATCTGCACCTCCGGTCTTTATGAACTGGGTAATCTGCTCAGCAGGTAAGCAGACTAGATAGCAGTTGTAACTCTGGTAAAAGGGCAAAGATGTGGGATCCTTTGGAGTACTGGTTTAAGGGATTGTCTAGAGAATATGAGTATCTTTAGTGATGTAACTTGAGTGTTCAAGGATTACGATCTAAAAATCCAACAATGTGAGGAACACCTGGTTCACTACGAAACTCCTACAGAATGTTGGGTGAGGTGTTTGACCAGGAATGGGAGAAATTGAAAATTCCTGTAGTAATTGCCCGCCTGAGCTTCTAGATTTTTTCACAAATGAGGACGTAAAAAAAAAAGAATTTTTGATGAAAAGCACGGCAGTGGAATGTGGGGGAATTTGGGTTTTGTGAAGAGAGGCACCTAAGAGTCAATCTAAATTCTACGGTCCAAAACATAACATTTGTGTGAAGAAGAATATGGTGCGATGGAGCTGAGTGGAATATGTCCAAGTTGAAAAAGTGTGGCAATAGCAATGCTCTGATAAATTAAACCCCTTTAGATCCTCTATCTTCTTCACCATCCTCTGCGCCACTGTTGGGTTCTACTAGAATAAATGCATCGCATATAGCCGATGCAGAGACCAGTTTTGATGTAGTTCATGGTTGTCCTCATTCTAGGAAGGGGCAGGTGTACCTAGAAGACTATGAAATGCATTAATCTGGTGGGGTGATCCGTAATTTGAAGGATTTTACTAAATATAGATTATTTATATAAATTGATCTTCTCTGTGAATATAAGCGTGTTGCCTTGACATGTATATTTCCACTGGTGCCCAGTGATCATGTTTGGTTTTGCATAGTTCAGCCTTCAAAGGTTACGGCAAGAGATCTGCATTTTCTCTCACTTATGGGCTCTTTTGCACTAATTATTTATCATTTCAATTTAGTTATCAGTGTATTGTGTATGTGTTACCCATCACATCTTGTGGGGGTATTTATGTGTAAAAATATGCCTTCAGTTCCTTAAGGAGGGAGATGTGTTGTAGCCTGCACTTTAATTGGGCCTGTGATCACATTCTATCTTATTATGAAGAAAAACAAACCTAGGCAATTGTATATTCCTGTCTACACAATGGTATATGGGAAAATTAACACATCAAAACGAATTCTGTCTATACTTGCGAAAAACATAAAAACAATTTATTTTAACACATTTTTTGAAAAGCTGTATAGCCATACAGTCTGAAATAGATCAAACATAGAATAATAATTACCAATTCATTAAAGCCAACAATATCAACATACAAAATAAAAAAATACAAGTATTCAACAAAGGCAAAAAATAGTGGCACAATAATTATCGACGCGCGTTTCGGCAAACTAGCGCCTTCTTCAGGATTAGCCACAAATTACTGAATTTCAATCACGGCACCCATACGAAAAGTATAGTCAAAAACTGCCAATTACACTGATAGTTACAACCTTCAAAATTCTACAAGGGACTCTCAAATTTCATTCTCACGTTTGACGCTTTCTTAGTACTAGTATGTGAATATCTGCTTCGTGATATCGAAATAGGGCAGGATACCTTCAACTATGTGATATTATCGCTGTTCTCTTTGTCTTAAGCGTTTCAGTGCTGGGATGAAATCTCCATTGGTCATTTAAAACGGAATACAGAAGTAATGCTTCGTATTAAGTCCCGCAAAAACAGCCTAATTACAGCGTCTCTAACAGATCTTGGCAGTAGATATCGCCTTCGGTTAGAGCTGATATAGCCAATAACTAGTACAAGACGATAAAGATTTAAAAACCGAAGGCGAACAATAAGTCCTGGCATCTTACGTCACAGGAACCGAATATTTATTCCGTTTTTAATGACCAATGGAGATTTCATCCCAGCACTGAAACACTTAAGACAAAGAGAACAGCGATTGTATGCGTATTGAACTTGTACACAGTGGAAAAGGAAAATAAACTAGAAGTTTGTTTTATTCTTAATTAGCTCCCGGATGGGGGGGGGGGGGCAAATCCCGGGGGCAATTTTTTTCTATAATGGGGGCCTGGAAATGTCCAACAGGAAGAAAAGAATGAAAAAAAAAGTAATGTCGAGGACAGTGATGCTCCTGTTTCCTGGATTTTATCAGGTCAATAGACGGTTTACCATAACACAAAAGTTTATTGCAAAAAATGTATAGAATTTTAACTTAAGCAAAATCAGGATGAATTTGTGTGCGTGGACTGTTTGCTGAAAATGCTGGTGCAGCAGTTGATGTCCTTGGTGCAGTAGCAGGTGGGCTGTCCTACAACCTCTGTGTTGCAGCTCAAGAAAGGTGTTGGGGTGTAAGTTCTTTACATGTTGCTCCATATTTGCTGTGCTAAAGGAGTATTTTTGAGATGGATCATCCCTTGAAAGAGTTTGGAAAATTGTACAGGTTACTTTTGGAGCATTAACCTTTTTTTGCCCTTCTGGAAAGTAAAAAACTGCCAAATTAGATCTTCTTTTCTCTTCTTTGGAGTTTCTTTAGGAATTAAATATTCTTCTGAAGAATGGCTGGAAGATGAGGAGTCCATTGCTGTTAATATGGTAAACTTTGTTCTATTTGACAAGATTCTCAGAAGAGATGTTTCTTTTTAGAAAGTCAAAGTAGAATTTTTAAAATGGGACGGAAGTTTCAACAGTTGTAATAGGAAGTGTTATGAACCAATGAAATGTCTTCTTTTAAAGTAACATGGCTTTGCGTATGGTTACGCTGTTATTACGGTGTTCTTAGGATGCGAGTACGCTTGACTTTTCACTGTGATTGGTGTAATTGCTTTTAAAAGTAATGTAGGATTATTGGAACTTAAAAAAATTTTTCCATGATTATCCTAGATAATGTGTTCTGTTAGTATGTTCAATAAATACATAAATATATGTTTTTAAACAATTAAAAACATTTGTGTCTTTGCGTACGGGGCGCTGTACATGACGTCACACGGAAGCTTTCATGCGACGTGTAACGTGAAAGCCTATTCGTAGCGTATGCTGAGAATGATTAGCAGTACAAACTATGGTGGGATCACTCTCTCACTGTTAAATCAGAGCACAGGGCGCGCTATGAGAATGGTTAGAAGTGGTCACTCATTGGAAATCCGATTCAGCTGTGTGGCTTATCCACGGTATCATAACGTTACTTTTTAGCCTGTTTAAGTTTGAGGTTTGCATGTAATACTATGCTATAGGCTGATATGGATGTTTAGGCAGCGCTTATAAAAAAAGATCTAAACATCTGGTGATTTAGTATCAGACAGTGGGCTAGTAAAAGAATAACATTTACCCTTTTACTTTTTCGTTCTCTGGTTTTCCACTAGCTATAGACCTTTCCAAAAAGTATTTCTTCCCTATGTATAGCTAGTGTATCGTTATATAGGGGTCCCCTACTTCCTAAACCTAGGCAGCGCTTATATCCATGAAGCTTGGTTATTATCATTTACATATAGGTGTCTGAGGGAGGGAAAAGAAGTCTATGTGAATGGCTAAGATTGCACAATAGCACCACATCACTCCAATTGCATGGCTCTTGTAATCAAGATGCGCCTAATTTGTTGTGAGTTTTGAAAGGCACTGCTACATCTGCTATCATACCATTGTTCAGTTTACTGGAAACGTGAGTTATTTAATTTGAAATAATGCAGATTGTTGTGCAATGTTATCAGGCATCGGTTACATGATGGCAACTGAGCATGTGGTTTGCTGAAAAAAAGTTGTGGTTACTCCTCTGCATGGGAAGCTGGATGTTTCCATCTGGCCGTCGATTCCGACCTTGAAAGAAGAGTCAACCAAGTGAGCCGAATAAGAGCGATATTGGCTCAAAAAGAGGTCGCTCTTACAGCTGCAAGAGAAACATTTGTCCTTCATGTAGTAAACACCCGCACAGAAGTGTATGATTTATTAAATACAGACGTTCCTTTGTATTTTGGTGAGTTAATTCAGAGTATCTTTAATGTGTCCTTGACTACGGGGTTACCTTACTTTTTTTAAAAGTTAGAAGCAGTGGGCTTGTGACTTCTTTTCAAACTATATTTGGTGTCTTTTCGGCATTTTTTCATTCAATTTTTTCCAGCATCTTTGGTGGATTCCCCTTAATAGTCGCATTAGTTGCCGGTGTGCTTCTATTAATTTGTTTACTTAAATATGGATGCACATCCTCCAGCACACAACAATATTTCTCGTTTGTTGCTGTTCCGCAACCAAATGCTTAGTTATTACGGAGCGCTGCCTCTGGCTACATTGAGTGCAGTTTATGGATTATCGTTTAATCTGTCTTCCATTGCGTGAGCTGCGATTTCAACTGGGCCCTGGATTTGTGTCTCTGCAGTAAGGTGTCTCCCCACGCGGATTATGACCAGCTGATGAGCCCCTTAGTGGTTCATGACTTGCTCTGTTCTGGCGGCGGGATTATGGCCTTAGCAGCGATGCATGGAATAATGGGACATTGGAATGTTTTTGCAGCAGTGCATGACTTCTTGGCACGTAGTTACATTAAAGATGACCAGCGTTTTCCTCCGAGGGTGATAGAGGCTCCGGTCGTTGAGGAACATGTATGTTCATTCTCACTATTGAATTGGATGGCTGAAATGTTTTCAGATGAGAACAATGACTTCCTCTTGGAGGCTGTTGCTGCATACTGTACTTATACGCAGTTGGATTAAGACTCTTTGATTTTTCTTCCTAATCTTTATTATTTAGTCACTGTTTTCTATCAAACAGCGAATAATTTTTTATGCAAATTTAAACTTGACTCTGCTTTTCAGGCTTGGACTCTGTGTTCCTAGTTCGCCCACGTTTATATCATGTGGTTCTATCAAGGGAGGGTGTCTTGGGCTGAGCCTTTTACTCACACCGTGTTAAGTTAGCATGGGTTCATTAGAAGCTTAAACGCCATTTTTGCTTTCCTGCTCTGCTTTGCAGACAACACGCAATTTTGATATTGTTTAGAGAAGGCTGAGGATTTTTGTTTCACATGAGAATAATTAGTTATGCTACATTTCTAGACTGCCTCACTAGTTTAGTGTGTATAGTGAGAGCATGGAACATCAAGGTTATCTTTACTACTGTGTCTGTTATTCGGAATGATCCTCGCACGTTCGACCTATAACACATATGCAGGTGTGGCCACGTCTGATACTGGCGCGTTTAATAATGCATTGTGGAGGCATAATTAGACACAGATGGAGAACATTGGTATCCTGACAGTCTGTGCAGAACTCAATGTGATCCACTACTGCTGAGTACCAGAGGTATGGGACCGTCCATGTAATCCTATGAGACCTTCTGTAGTTATAAACTAACCTGGTAGGTAGGGAAGGTGAAATGTAGGTATATTTTAAACCTGCTTCCCGTTAGCAATATAAGATGCTTTCTCACTTTGTATTTTATGGAATAGTAACAATGCTGACAACCTTGTTTCTGATAATATGTTTGGTTGTATTATCTAAAACACTGTGCATGAGATTACGGCGTTAGAAATAAACATTTCAAACTTGCATGTGTCTTTATTTACTCCTTGTTTTGGACTGGTGTAAGACTATAATGAAAGAGTGCTCTTTTTATCTACCTTACTTGATGTAATCTAAGTCGCATGTTGTGGGTTGACTAGTCATTGGTGTTTTTGCTATAGGACGAAGAAACAATGAGTCACTGATTGCTAGTCTGGTAGGGGGTTTGGGTACTAAGATGGGTTTTGGTACACTGTAATTCATTGAGGTCCTAAGTCTTTATGCACAGTTCTGTGCACAAGCAGAATTCCTGCAACAGTGGTTACAACAAAAAGGCTCAATAAAGGGCCTTGAGTTTGAATCAGAATATGAAATTGAAGAATAATTGATAACCCCAGCCAAGAAAGGGAGCAAGTGTGCAAATTTACAATGTCTTCGGCTGGGGTACTTGTTACAATAAAAATGTTCGATAAAGGTCTGCACTTTGAATAGGTATATGAAATAGAAGAATAGTGGATAATCACAGCTAATGTATGCAGCAAGTAGTTGTGTGTATGTGTGGATAATGTATTGATTGAGTGGAAGATGAAAAAGGTGAAAAATAAGAAAAGTTGGAGACACGCAAACTACCCACTGCCTTGTCAGTGAAGAGAATCTTTGGATTTCCAGCTCATTACACAGATAGGGTGTTTAATTCCACAGTGGGATCAAGAGAAACGAGTAGCACATCTAAGGAAGCAAGCTAGTGCATAAAGTACACATAGTGTGCGGTAGTAAGGACAGAAGAAAGGACGGAAGTGTGGAAATTACCCACTGCTATTGATGGGTAGTAGTTACGAAGAAGTCTGAATAAAGGGCCTTGACTTTGAATTTGAATTAAAGAAGAATAATCGATAAGCCCAGCCAAGAAAGGCAGTAAGTAGGTGTGTGTATTTGTGGATGATGTGTTGATTGAGCGGGAAAGGAATAAGGTGAAAAATAAGAGAGGCTGCAGAGATGCAAACTTTCCATTTCTTTGTAAGGGAAGTGGGTGTTTAGTTTTCCAGTGTGTGTATATATATATATATATATATATATATATATATATATATATATTCACTGAAAAAACGTAGATTTTAGATATCTTATAGTTAGGAATTAGTATTTAAAAACCTTGCAAATTCACTGAAAAATCCATAGGTTTTAGCCTCGTTATAGTTAGGAATTAGCATTTAAAAAACCTTTGAAATTCACTGAAAAAACCATAGGTTTCAGGCACGTTATAGTTAGGAATTAGCATTAAAAAAACCTTCGAAATTCACTGAAAAAACTATAGGTTTCACACATTTTAAAGTTAGCTGAGCATTTCACTCATACAAAACCTTTGAAATTCCCCCGTTATAGTTAGTTCAGCTAACTATAACTCACGCGCCCGCAATGCACTGCTGATGACGTCACATATTACATCACTCATTACATGGACAGTGACATTACTCATGACATCACTGATGATATCTAAAATGACATCACTGATGACATCATCCTTGTGAAAGAGTGGCAGACCTCCTCTCACCCTAATATAACCTTTGATACACACATTACAAAATGGAGATACCAATACCAGTTACAGCAACCTATTAGGTAATTCCAACATCTACATACACATCCACTCATTAACCAACAGTTCTAAATAGTCACTCATACATGTACTCACTCATCATATGTACTCATACACCTATACATCCTGTTACACACTGATACTCATCCATAGAGTTACTCACACACATACTCACACATGGAAATACACTATCAAACATCCATTTACTTGCATATACAGCTATACACACACCACTACACTTACCTCTACAGAAACGTACACATACCTATTCTCTTAAACAATCACTTATAGAAACACATAATTCTTTATACAGGAACTCTTCCAATCTCTCACTCTCACATATACTCACTTCTATGCATCAATACTCACATACACTAGTTTAAAACATAGGTAATTACTCATAAAGATACTATTGAGACAGTCATTCACTCACTAACACACCCATACACACACTCATCCACATACAGTCCTGCACACATTCTGTCTTCAAAACACATACAAACAGCGAGTCAGTCATTCATGCATCTGTGCGCTAAGTAATACCCCCCACCAAACCATACAGACACTCATTCTGATACTCAAAAAACCATCTAATAACCCATATACACACTCATGTAGCTACTCACCAACCCATGCAGCCACTTATACACAAAGTGAGACACTGATACAGATATTTACATATTTAAACATTACTCGCTAATACATGTATTCACTAAGATATACTTAATAAGTCAGTTATACAATCAATTTTACAAAAAAACATCCATTTAGACACTTATTTACCCATTTATTCTTCCATCAACCTTTAGATATACATATATAAAAAATATTTAATTTTCAGAAAGACATATTTTCACTGGATGATGTCACCAGTGATGTCATTTGAGATGTCATCAGTGATGTCATGAGTGATGCCACTGACCATGTCATGAGTGATGTAATATGTGACGTCATCAGCAGTGCATTGCGGGCGCGCGAGTTATAGTTAGCTGAACTAACTATAACGGGGGAATTTCAGAGGTTTTGTATGAGTGAAATGCCCAGCTAACTATAACATGTGTGAAACCCATGGTTTTTTCAGTGAATTTCTAAGGTTTTTTTAATGCTAATTCCTAACTATAACGTGCCTGAAACGGCTAGGTTTAGTTTAAACAGAGCATCAAGTTAGCCAATAGGTACATATTCAAATAACAGTACATGCGTAAACAATAGAGTCCTGACAGCTCAAATGCTCAAACAACAGTACATGCCTAAACAATACAGTCCTGACAGCTCAAACAATAGAGTCCTGACAGCCCTTCCCACCAAAACAAGCTCCCCTCTCTAAACAGGAGCATTAGGGTATAGTCTGTCGAAGCTGCGTACAAGACGTGGAGCATGTACTGAATCGCTTGCTTCCCAAGAGTTTTCCTCAGGTCCATACCCTTTCCAAGCGATTAAATACCAAAGTTTTCCTTTTTGAGGTTTACTGTTTAGAATTCTGTGTACCTCGTATTCTTCTTGATTATCTACTAAAATTGGGGGTGAAAGGTAAGGAACCTTCCTGGATGCCTTTTTTAACAGACAAGTATGAAACACTAGGTGTACTGACATAGTTTTTGGTAGTTTTAATTTGTAGGCCACTGGATTGATTTGTTTCAAAATTTCAAATGGTCCAATAAAACGAGGATGGAATTTATATTTGTTCCTGAACTTTAAATTCTTTGTGGAAAACCATGCTCTGTCTCCAGGTTCGAACATGGGAGATGTTTTTCTTTTTCAAACTGTATGTTGTTTATAAGCTGCTTTTGCTTTCATGATATTTGCTGTCAAATATCGTATCAACTGAGTCATGTCCTTCATCTTGGAGGTTACTGCTGGCATACCTTCCTCAGGATCTGGTGTTATACAAGGTAGAAATCGAGGGTGATATTCATGATTAGCAAAAAACGGGGACATTTTTGTCGATGAATGACTAAGATTGCTATAAGCGAATTCAGCCTCCCATAACAAATTCACCCAGGAATCTTGTGTCTTTGATAGGTAACATCGTAGATATTGATTGCTTAATGATTTGGTTTACTCGTTCAGTCTGGCCATCCGATTCTGGATGGAAGCTAGTAGATAAATTGCTTTGAATGTGAAGAGCTGAGCACCAAGCTTTTGAAAGACATGAGGTGAATTGGGGCCCTCGATCAGAAGTGATGGATCTTGGAAGTCCATGTAATCTTATTACATGTTGCAATAACAGAGAGACTAGTTCAGATGCCATTTGGTAGACCTGGCATCATTGGCATGAGTCTCCCTTTCATTTTTGATGGATTGCCTCCTCTGTTTTAATATGTTTTTTCTGGATTTATGCTTTGGGCACTGTGCCACTGCTAATCAGTGCCACAGTGCAAGTGCTCCCTATGTTAAATTAATGTACTAATTGGTTATACCATGATTGGGTTATTTGATTTATCTGTCAGCCCCTAGGGGGGGCATGGCTAGCCAGCCAAGATGGTGGTCGGCTGAAGCCCGAGCTCCGGTGCTGCCCAGGAGTAATCTCCTGATTTCAACCGTCTGGAGGGCCAGTACTACCTGCCGTGGGACGGATCCTGCCGCAGGGACCCCTTGGAACCTCTGTGTGATGCCGGGAAAAACAGCGGACAGTGCTGCTCCCAGCAGAAGCCGGGGCCTATTGCGGCCTACCTCCAAAATCGCAGCCAGGGACTAAAGTGCCCGGAGGGAGGAGCCCGGCTCCGCCCGGGCGAAGGAAAATCGAGGCACCCAGTCTCGGGCCTTGCGGATGTCGGAGCGAGCCCTGATTGCCGGACAGCTGTTGCCGCGAGTAGCGGCGACCCGGGACTCTAGATGGGGAGGTAGTGACGGAGTAGAGAGTCGGCACTGGGCAGTATGCCCCGGGTGACCGGGGGAGGCCTCGAGCCGCCGATTGTACTGGGCCGGTTGGAGATCGGGACCAGCAGTGTTTCTGGTGGATCCGAGAGCGGGCTGAGGAGTGCGAGGCTACTATAGATGGCGCCTTGTTGAGCGCGGACCCTGCATTTGGAGATAGACGGTGAGGAGGCCGGTTCCACTGGATGGGGGGGCTGCCTACTCCTTCTTCCCCCCGCTTGTCCTCACCCCTCCTGATTTCCTTCTCCCTCTGCCCCCGGGTGGCCCTGGACGCTGGCCAGACAGACGTGTGGTGGAAGCCCGGGGGATATCGGGGCAGAGAGTCCAGTGCTGTGGTTGGGACGGATCACGCCCTGGGAAGAGGCCTTCCCCTGATCTGCTACCGCCGTGGGGGGGCAAGGGGGCCTGTGAAACTCTACCTGAGACTGAAGAGGTTGGCAAACTGCTGGCCTCTCTTGCCATGGTCCGCAAGGGGGTGAAGACACAGGAAAGCTGGGACGACCCGGCTGTGGTACAGCATGCCCCGGCCACAGAGGACGGCGGGGCCTTATCCGGAACCGGTGGGTCGAACACTTCTGAGGGACAACAATCGGACAAACTGGATCTGATATTGAAAGAGATCAGAGATTCTATGATGGCAATGGAGCGGCAACTTGGGACCCTCACTACCAACCTGTCACTGTTGAAGACTGACCACAGTAAATTGGCTGACAAGGTCAAAGATCATAGACTTGTGCTTGCTGACCTCACTCCAACGGTGGCGGACCACACAACGTCTATTCAGCAGCTGCAGCAGCAGGTAACATCACTACTGGACCGCGCGGAGGACGCGGAAGGCCGCAATCGATACAACAATATTCGTGTCATTGGCCTTCCGGAGCTCTGTGAGGGGGTCCATGCGGCGGACTTCATGGACCAATGGTTCCGGGACCATGTTGCTGCGGAGGGTCTATCATCACATTTCTGTGTGGAAAGAGCACACCGCATCCCCACTGGGAGGCCTAGACCTGGCCGCCCACCTCGCCCCCTGATCGTACGACTACTAAATTACCGGGACAGGGATGCCCTCCTCAAAGAGCGAGAGAGAAATCTCTAATACAATACGAGAACTGCTGCGTGTCTCTTTATCCGGATTACACCAACCTAGTACAAAAGCAATGTTCCTCATACCAAGAGGTGAAAAAGAGACTTCAAAAGGCCAAGCTGACATATGCTCTATTGTTCCCAGCAGGATTGAAGATTGTATATGAAAAAAAGACTCATTTCATTGAGAGCCCCGTAGAAGTAGAGGAATGGCTGGACGTAATGGACATTGATGGTGGCCACCCCGGACACAAACACCGGTGGCTCGGGGAGAGGTTTGGGTCCGGTGAACGGGGGCACCCCTGCCCTGGGAAGGAGACCCGAGAACCGCGGCCCGTCGAAGGAGAAACAGCGGGAAGAACAGCTGGACGTTTTTGAACTGGTGGGCAGCTTTCGAGAGGATCAAGAGAAAATTAACACGAACACAGAGGACAGCACGATTCACTCTGACTCAGAGCACAGTATGGTCCTGTTCCCCACAGTCACCCCCAGGGCGGCGGATGACTTGTTGGACAATTAGGGAGATGCAGGGTCCGGTTTGCACCGGGTGGATCGCTTGATGACATTTTATATCATTTTGGTGACAAATAAATTCTACTTGTAACCTTAATACGCAGGGGGAATCCGGGGGGGCTGGGAACTGTATTTATCTGTTTCTGGGGTGGGACTGTGGGGAGGACTCCCCTCTTAGTGGCATGAGGGCTGGGGGCGGGGCCTTCCTGGCTAGTTGCACCTCGATAGGCTCATATACCCCCTCTATAAGGACCTCCAGATGGTAATGAGGTACCGACTCCTGGAATTACTGCCCCGGGCTGGTTCACTGTAGAGCCCGCAGCACCCAGTATGGCAGTTAAGATGACTAGAGCAGCGCTAGGCCACCCCCCCACTGGCGAATGCAATTGTGTTTTGTTCATTACGTTCATAATTTTCTCATTCGGCTCAGCACTGTTACACTGCTGCGCCAAGTTAGTTCTGTTCAGCGAAGGGAATGCAGCGGTCTCCAGGTAGACACTTACAATATGCGCTAGGAAAGTCCTACTAACACTCCGAGATCAGATAGAAGGGGATAATGGCTGAGAGAACAGGGTCCTATAGATTTGCCACCTGGAATGTGCGTGGGCTTGGTGCGATTCAGAAAAGGCACCGGATTCATGCATTTTTACTGAGGCAACACGTACAGGTCACATTTTTCCAGGAATCAGACCTAACAACAGCAGAGGCACAGACACTAAATAAACGATGGAGGGGTACTATATATTCCACAACCTATTCTGCCTTTTCCAGGGGGGTGACCATCTGGGTCCGACACAGGACGCCTTTTGTTGAGATAGAGAGGAGAGTGGATGATCAAGGGAGATACATTATGGTGAAAGGTACGCTAGATGGCACGTTGTTAGTTATAGGCAGTATATACGTCCCGAACTTCGACCAAGATGTATATCTGGGTAAGGTGAGCAGAGTGTTATCCGATTGGACTGATATTCCCGGGATACTGGGGGGTGACTGGAACATGATCCTAGACATGGACCTGGATAGGTTGCACCCCCATACAATTGGCTGGGGTCACAAAATTGACTGAGGTGTTTACGGCCTGGGCTGCGGGCTGTGGACTAGTGGATGCATGGCATGAGTTACACTCGACCCATAAGGAGTACTCTTATTATTCCCCTGTACATAACTTGCACACACAAATAGATAGGTTTCTGTGCTCCAGTTCCTTAATGACGAAGACTGGCAGTATGGAATATTTAGCCAAAACTTTTTCTGACCATAGACCACTGACACTTGACCTCCTATGGGGCAGGGTACCGTCCCCGGTGCCCACCTGGAGACTTAACCCACTACTCCTGGAAGATGGCCCCTTTCATGCATCCCTGTCTGATGCCCTGACGAATTGCTTCCTCGAAAACTGGGACTCCGCAACGTCCAACCTAGTGGTGTGGGACGCAAGAAACCCGTAAGCGACTCTGCGATGTGGAAAACCAACTAAAAATATTGGGGAGGGAGGCAAGTATAGATCCGCAGTAACAGGGCGATCTACAGGCAGAGAACATTGCCCAAGCAGAAGTACTGGAAACCCTGAGGGTCATTGATCATAAAGAATGTCTACGCCGGCACCATCCTGAGGCTGACAGGTCGGGTGCCTTACTGGCCTGCCTGATACGAGACCGTCCGGACCCCAAGGTGATTACTCGGATACGTGACAGATTGGGTGGGATAGTCCACACGCAGTCCGAGATTAACAGGGCGTTCTGTGCCCACTTACAGGCCTTGTACGCCCCTTTCCCCTTAGAGGACCCGGATCGAATAGAGGACTTCCTCCGTGATCTAACATTTCCGGCTCTGTCTGCAGTAGCCCAGAAAGAAGTTGATGGCCCCATAACACAACCAGAAATCCGGGCTGCCATTCGGTCCCTCAACCAAAATAAGACACCGGGGATGGATGGGCTACTGGTGGAATTTTACCAGACCTACTCCGAAACCCTAGTCCCTGTTCTGCAGAAGGTATATAAGGAAGTGTATGGGGAAGGACGACTGCCTGCCTCAACGATGCAGGCCCTGGTCATATCCATACCCAAGCCAGGGAGGGATATACTTGAGTTGTCCAACTACAGGCCCCTATCAATGCTCTCTACGGAGTACAAGATTCTGAGTAAGGCCATTGCCTTTTGGATACAGCCCTACTTCTCTGCTTTGGTCCACCCAGACCAGTGCCGTTTTCTCCCGGGAAGAAGTACATCCCAGAAAATGCGGCGACTTCACACCCTTATGACTGCCACTCTGCTGGACAGCCCCCGGGCAGGTTGCGTCGCTCTAGACATGAAACAGGCGTTCGACTCCCTGTCTTGGACGTATATGTTTGAGACCTTGCAACGCTTTGGCTTCCCGGACTCCTTGCTGAAATGGGTGAGACTACTATACACGGACCCATCGGCCCGTGCACGTACAGGTCGGTACACCTCAGATAGCTACCCAATATACAGAGGCACCCGGCAGGGTTGCCCTCTATCTCCGATTTTGTTTGTGCTGGCTCTGGAGCCTCTGGCCTTGATCCTTCGGGCCCGAGCAGAACGGATGGGTATCTCGATAGGGGGCAGGCACCATCTAATCTCCATATACGCAGATGACATTCTATTATACTTTCAGAACCTGGAGGCCGACCTTTCGAATATAGGTGGAATTTTTAGCCAATTTAAGGAGGTGTCCGGCTTAGCAAATAACCCAGAAAAGTCCACTGGATTCTATTTTAGAGATCTACCACACCCTCCTTCTCTCCGAATCGGGAGATACCAGATCCCGGTGACCCAAACAACGTTCAGATATCTGGGCATACAAGTATATAGGCGACCAGAGGACCAGATTGAGGGTAATGTCAAGATAGCAATCCTGGGTCTCCATAGTAGTGTGGGATTTTGGACGTCCCTACCCCTATCAGTCATGGGCAGAATCGCCATTTCCAAGATGGTCCTGCTTCCCCGTATGCTATATTATTTTGTAAATCTGCCGATCATCCTTCCACAATCAATATTCAATACATTGAACACGATCCTGATAAATCTAGTCAGGGGTTCTGAACGCAGACGTATCAGCCTCCGAAAGCTCCAACTAGGGACTAAACTGGGCGGTCTAGGGGTGCCCGACCTTAGGGGTATTACTACGCCAGTCAACTTCAGTGGTTGGCAAGATGGGGGGCGGGCAGGAACTTGCATGAAATCGACTTCACAGCAGACCGAGTAGCACGGGGCGAATTGCTCTCCTTGTTGTTGCCCGGGAGTAGAGTCATAAACTGTATCAGTGCTGCTGCCTTTGCTTCTGTTGTGGTTCCTCCGTAGAGTGCAGGACCTGAAAACTACATTTCCCGGCATGCCCGTGATATAAGGGGCGTGGCGCGGGTAGTCGCGCACAACCAGGAAATAAACGAGCACCGAGGGAGACAGACGCTGCCGATTATTCTCGCCGTGTGAATCAGGTTTGGTGCGAGTCGTCAGCTACGGACTAAGTAAGTGCTAGGACACTCTCAGCACATATTCCTTGTTTGTACGCCGTGCTGGGTTGGGTACGAATCTGTTGTTACAGTGGTTAGCGCGAGGGGACTCTGCACCTTGGTTTGGTTCTTCCCGCTGTTGCCTTCAAGGAGACTCACCTCCTCCAACTGGTTTCATCGCTTTGGCTTGCTCCGGCTCGGAATCTCCAGGAACGTAAGATTCCACCTTCGGGAGCAATTCATTTCAGAACTACTAAGGTTATGAACTTTTATCCTTTGTTCTTTGGTGATATTCATTTGAACTGCAGAAAGAGACTGTGAGAAGGATCAAGTCTTTATTTCTATCTGTTTGGAGACATTATTGTTCACTGGCTCCGCTGATTCCAGTATCAGTTCATCCAGCGATATAAACATTGTATTGGCATATATATTTATAGGAGCCGGTTCCAATCATTGGTTACAGATCGTATTAAGATGTATTAACACGTCCTGTTGCCCATATCTTTGTTTTGTCTCCACAACCTTTTGATTTTGTCTCAACTTCAGAGGAGAGAATACAGGGGATTCAGGGAAGCCTTGGACCAGAGAACTATACCGGATGCATGCTAGAAGGATGCAAAGCAACTTGTTGCATGTTATATGGTCAACTCTTCAGTGTGCTCAGGCTGTTCTTTGTTTCTTCATGATAGGTTTGGTCCCTGGTATTTCCTTTATCTCTTCTGGTATTTGAGGCCACCACCTTTTCATTTCCAGGTAGGACCTGAAGCATACTGTAGTTGTAGGTAAAGAAAGGAAACTCTTATGACCTGTGTTATTTCATTGTGAGTATACTTAGTGTACTTGTATTGTCGTTACAGTTCTCCCTCCCCGCAGTTACCTTCCTTTCCCTCTCTCGCTCGACTGCCTTGGTGATCTGTATGCTTTCAGCTAGACACCGGGGACGTCGGGAGGTGGAACCATTTTATCTTCAGCACAATTCCGAAGACCAGGAACGACTAAGCCTGACAGAATAATCGGCCTAAGTACTACCGTCTTCTTGATTGTGCTGAAGTGTGATCATGGCTTCCCTTGATGATGCTATGGCAGCCTTGGCATTGGTGCAGTCGGAGTTGGCTGCGTCTAGACAAGAGGTAGCCGACTCAAGGGCTGAAACTGCCCAATTGCAGGACAGGGTCGATAGGTTGCAGGGGAACCCCTTTAGCGCTGGTGGGACTCAAGCCCCTCAAGCATCTGTGGTTGTAGAAATGCCTGCCCAAATCCCTTTGGCTCCCTCAGAGCGTTTTTTGGGTGATAATAAGAAGGTGCAGGTCTTCATGACTCAAGTTCTGCTGCACTTCATGTGTAAACCCAAGATGTTTGCCACCAACCAAGCCCGGGTGGCATTCGTTATCTCGTATTTAGGGGGAGATGCAGCACAGTGGGCAGTTCCCATAGTGAAACGGGAAGATCCGTTATTATATGACTGGGATGAATTCCGCCGTGAATTCGAAAAAACCTTTGACAGAAGAGCGGAAACGTTTTCAGCCGACAGAGACCTTTTGCAATTGAAGCAAGGTACGTCCGACCTGCTGACCTACCTTAATCACTACCGACAGTTAGTAGCTGAGACAGAGTGGCCCGAATCTAAACAATCGGCTGTATTTTATCAAGGACTCAATGATGAGTTGAAAGACGCTTTGGCCTACATCGATCCTCAGCCGCGTACGTGTACGGCGCTCATAGAACTAACTCTACGGCTAGACCATAGATTGAGAGACAGAAAGGGAGAGCACAAAACGAAAGACCGTCCTCCACAGCCCTATAATCGTACGGGACAGAGTGACAAAACGTCCACATCTGCCGAACCCATGGAGATCGGGGCTGTAAGAGCCTTCTTGACGTTGAGTGAGCGAGATCATAAAAGGAAACAGGGGCTATGTCTTTACTGTGGGAAGAAGGGTCACTATCTTCGTGACTGCCCTGTTAAAACGAAAACTGGGAGATTTAAAACTGGTCAAAAGGTTGCTGGTACTGCAGAATCTGGGTCGGAAAACTTCAAAGCTTGAGGGTGGAAGAAGGGGAATCCTCGAGCAAGAATGGTATACCTTCATTGACTCCGAATAATGCACAAGAGAAACACCATGTGTTCATTGTTATGAAATGAAATGAAAACAAATTTATATAGCGTTACTAAGCCCAATGTGTGTCAAGGCGCCTAACCAAAAAAGAACTAGCTGTGCAGATATGCTCTCATTGTGGGTAGGCCTTGATAAAGCACCAAGTTTTGAGCGCTTTTTTAAAAAGGGACAAAGATGGTTGGGCCTTAATCTCCAGAGGGAGAGAGTTCCACAGCCTAGGAGCAACGATGGAAAATGCTCTACTGCCCCAACGGACCTTCCTAGCACGGGGAACCACAAGCAGATTCATCTCCGATGATCTGAGGGTTCTACTAGGCATATAGCGAGTTAACAGGGCACCTAGATGGTCCAAAGGACCATCTGCAAGAGCTCTGTAGGCCAAGCACAAGATCTTGAAAGAGATCCTCAGTTGCATAGGGAGCCAGTGCAGGCTCTTTCTGGCCATTGTGGCAGAGGATGCATTAGGAAGAGCCAAAACAAATTGTGCAGCCGCGTTCTGTACGACCTGAAGGAGCTGAATGAGTCCCTTGTTGGAGTCTGCATAGAGTGGGTTACAGTAATCCAACCTGGAACCCACTAATGCAACCACCGTCTGCTTACGAGCTAGGGGAGAAAGATAGTGCAAACTTATTTTGAGGATTTTAATGACCCCCCAACAAGTGGCCATTGTTCGATTGACCTGTAGAGTCATGGACAATGCTGTGTCAAATATTACGCCGAGGTTTCTGGCTGATTGTGAAGGAGATGGACAAGTTCCCAAAGATGTAGGCCACCACTCACTGGACCAGATATCCTGGTCCTTGCCAAAGACTAGAATCTCTGTTTTATCGGCATTCAACTTTAGGGAGTTCTGGATCATCCAGTCCGAGACTGTCTGCATACAAGTCCTAAAGTTGACGGAGGAGGTGGTAACAGAGTGAGCCAGAGACACCATGATTTGGGTGTCATCAGCGTATGACACAACCTCCATCCCCTGCGATTTTACTAACCTAGCGAGGGGGGGGCCACATAGATGTTAAATAGGGTCGGACTCAAGGCCGACCCCTGTGGCACCCCATACTGCAAGGATTTAGCAGGGGAGAGGAACTCTCCAAGCATGACTCTCTGCTCTCTTAGATGTAAAAAAGAGTGCAGAAGGTTCAGGGCCGGACCCGCAATCCCTGCCTCCCTCAGACGCGATGTTACCGTAGAGGGAGACAGGGTGTCAAACGCTGCTGTGAGGTCAAGTAGGACCAACACAGTGGTTTGACCCGCATCCACCTTCAGGCGAATATTATTCACCACCATAGTAAGTGCTGACTCCGTACTATGGGCCTTTCTGAATCCATGCTGGGAACCATCTAAGAACCCAGAGGAATCCAGAAAGGTAGAGAGATGTAAATTCAGGTGTGATTCGAGCATTTTTGCGGGAGCCGGTAACAGGGAAATGGGTCTAAAGTTCTTAAGCTGTTCTGGGTCCAGGGTGGGCTTCTTCAGAAAAGGCTTCACTATCGCCCTTTTCCAAACTGAAGGGAAGGTGCCTTGAGTTATGGCACCATTCATCACTTCAAGGAGGGGCGGGAGAAGCGTGAGCCTACAATCCTTCAGAATCTTTAAAGGACATGGGTCCAGAGGCGAGGACGATTTAGTCCGATCCAACAGGAGCTCAAGCCCATCAAGGGAAAGTGGCGGAAAATGAGTAAGGCTCTTGGAGGAGTCTCTCGACCAAGACTCTAGATTAGATAGAGTTTGGAGAGAGAGATCCCCCAAGGTGTTCCTCTGAGTTTCCAAAGCAAGATATATATCTTCAATTTTATTATGGAAAAACTCAGAGATATTGTTACACAGCTCCTGTGAGCCCACAACTGGATCAGGCACTTGAAGGGAGCAAAGGGAGTCCACGATCTTGAAAAGTTCCCTAGAAGAGGTAAAGGAGGTAGTGAGATTTGAGAAAAACTCCTGTTTTTCCCTGATTACACTAGCCTTGTATTCTTCTAACAAACACTTGTGTGCATCCCTTTCTGTAGGATCCCAAGCCTTCCTCCATCTTCTCTCCTGTCTTCTGCAACTTTGTCTCAAAAGTCTTAGTGATTCTGTGAACCAGGGGGTAGAAGGTTTAAGACGTGCCGAGTATCGATAAGATGCAGGGGCTAATTCATCATCAGCTTTGGTGATGGAATTAGCAAGCTCATCGGCTGCCTCGTCAACGTCTCTCAAAAGAGAGTACTTGCTGGTCTCTATATAGGGAGCAAGGGCTTCATTGGTAATGTTCCTGTAGCTCCTTTTAGGACCTCTGGTGATGGTAGTCAGAACAGACAGCTCTGCCGGGCCAGATACTAGTTCCAGAGGTACGGCCAGATGATCTGACCAAACTAGAGGCATCGGAGTACCCACTGAAAGTCTGGAGTCATTAGTTAATACGCCATCTAAGGTGTGACCCGCCCAATGGGTCGGGCTATTCACCAATTGAGTACACTCACAAGCTCCGAGTGAGTCCACCAACATAGCGGTGTCAGTATCCCTTGAGTTTTCCAAATGGAAATTAAGGTCCCCTAATATGGTGAGATGGGGTTTACCAAAATAAGGTTCAAGAATCCTCAGAAGGTCCCCGCTAAAGGCAGCTCTAGGGCCCGGGGGTCTATAAATAAGGATGCCAGTAAAAGAGACCGAGGGAGCACATAGAATAGAAAAATACAATGCCTCAAAAGGATCCGAGGCCATTGACAGAGATTTTATCGTACAAGGCAGAGAGGATTTACAGAGAACGGCAAGTCCTCCCCCTCTACGTTTAAATCTATCCTGTCTGAGCAATTTGAAGCCTTCAGGAATTGCCAACAATAGATCATGGCCAGACGACTCAGAAGCCCACGTTTCCGTCACAAACATCCAGTCAGGTTGTCAGTCCGACACGAACTCATGAAACGCGATATTGTTTTTAATGAGAGACCTAGCGTTAACCAGGAATCCCTTTCTAGACATAGTGGCCCCAGATGGCATCGAAGCATTTAAAGAACTGCTCTCAAGAGAAACGGGTGGCAGAAGAGCCGATTTACAGGTGCGACAGAAGAGAGAGTGTATTACACCCTCCGGAGAGAATCTATGAGTACAGGGCAAATGAGATGGTTTAAGAGCCAATATCTCCAGGAAGGTGTAGTAGTAAGTTACCTGCGACAGTTTACGAGAGAGTCCAGCGTCCAGCCCGTCCTCAGCGCGGACGGCCGCAGACGGGCTGAACTCAGGCGTAACTCCGGCGGAAATCCGGCGTCCCCGCTGCGCGTAACCTCTGCGCATCAGCATGACCTCTTTTTAAAGCCGTCTAGCGTCCTTATGACGACTAGAACTTGAGAGGTCCCAAATGTCTCTGGTGATAAAGGCAGGTGAAAAGGAGATACGAGCCTTGGTGGATTCAGGAGCCACGGGGTGTTTCATGGACTATGATGTGGCCTTACAGTTGGGATTAGGTCTAGTGACAAAAGACATCCCGGAAACTGTATATGCTGTAGATGGAAAGGAGTTGGAAGCCGGCCCCATTAAACAACATACCCGTACTTATGTACTTACCTATGAAGGATACCACCAAGAACCTATGTTGCTCAATATCATCAGATGATATTGGGCCTTCCATGGCTGAAAATACACAAACCATCGATACACTGGTCTTCGGGTACGGTGGTGTTCCAATCTGATTACTGTGCCACTCACTGCATTCGGCCTCAGAACAAGCCCTCTAGAGAACTTGCCTCCTTACAACATATAGCCACGACAGCTGAGAAAGAAGTGGTTATACCCGCTGTCTATCAAGATTATGCAAATGTGTTCAGTGATTCCCAGGCTGAGGTCCTCCCGCCTCACCGGGAATACGATTGTCGGATAGACCTTCTCCCGGGAGCTGTGATTCCTAGCGGCAGAATATACGCCCTCACTCTTCCGGAAAATGAGCATCTCCGCAGCTACATGGACAAGTACCTTGTAGCAGGTTTTATCCGACCATCTAGATCCCCTGCCGCTTCCTCTTTGTTTTTTATACCGAAGGCAAATGGGGAGAAGAGATGCTGCATTGATTATAGAGCGCTTAATGCCATCACAGTAAGGAATCAATACCCGCTGCCCTTGATCCCGGTGCTACTGGAACAAGTAAGACAGGCGAAGATATATACTAAACTTGACCTGAGAGTAGCCTACCACCTCGTTCGTATTAGACGGGGTGAAGAATGGAAGACGGCTTTCAAAACACGGTACGGGCTCTACGAATATCTAGTAATGCCTTTTGGGCTTTGTAACGCTCCAGCCGCATTTCAATTCTTCTAGAATGAAGTTTTGAGAGAACATCTTGACCGATACGTAGTCGTCTACATTGACGATACACTCATATACTCTGATTCTACTGAAGAACATGTGGAACATGTGAGAAACACCTTACGAGCACTGCAAGACCACCAGTTATATTGTAAAATCACAAAGTGCGAATTGCATGTCACTACGGTTGAGTTCTTGGGGGTTATGCTTACCCCATCGGGTCAAGTGATGGCCGACAGAAAAGTCCAAGCGGTGAAAGAGTGGCCACAACCAGAAACGGTAAAAGATGTACAAAGCCTCTTGGGCTTTGCTAATTTTTACCGCAGGTTTATACGAGGATTTTCTGAGATGGTGGCTCCCTTGACTCGTCTTACCAGGAAGAACGTTCCGTTCACGTGGAACGCAAACACCCAAAACGCTTTCACCCAGTTGAAGAACGCATTCACTACTGCTCCTGTTCTGGTACATGCCATCCTGATTTGCCTTTCATGGTAGAAGCATACGCATCTGAGGTCGCACTGGGGGCGGTGTTGTCGCAAAGAAATTAGGACACCGGGCAGCTTCATCCCATAGCGTTTATGTCCAGGCAGCTCAACTCCGCTGAGATGAACTACACTATTGAAGAGAAGGAACTTTTAGCTATAAGAGACGCCTATCTGGAATGGAGACATTGGCTTATGGGAGCCCGTCACCAGATTATAGTGTACACAGACCACCGAAACCTGCAATACATGCGAGACACCCGTGACCTCACTCCTAGACAATTGAGCTGGAGCTGTTTTTTGAGGAATACCATTTTCTGTTAACCTTTAGACCAGGGGTAAAGAACAAAAAGGCGGATGCCTTGACACGCCAGGAGAACCGAACGATGCATGCCGTCACGCCGAAAAGAGCCAGTATTGAACCTTGCAAGGTGATATGCGCAACACATACAGATGATTTCCTGATGAAAGTCAGAAAAGGAACACAGACTTGTGTGTGGCGAACCTGGCTTAGATACCATAAGGAATGGAAAATGAAACAGGGCCTACCTATGAAAGGGTCACAGGTGTTAATTCCTATCATCGCTCTGCGTAAAACAGTGTTTTCATGGTGTCATGATTCGCCCTGTGCTGGACATGTCGGATATATCAAGACATTAGAGAAGGTGTTGCGACAATTCTGGTGGCCTTCCATACGTACTGATTTGCAGAAATGGGTGAAAGAGTGTTCCAAATGTGCCCAGATGAAATCTGATAGGCAGCAACCCCAAGGGCTGTTGCTTCCTATGCCCACTCCTGAACTGCCATGGGAAAGATTTTCTGTTGATTTCATTGTGGGCCTTCCCAAGGACCAGGGCAAAACAGCCATCGTGGTAGTAATCGATTACCTCACTAAGATGGGACATTTTATATCATGTAACCAGGTTCCCACAGCAGGACAGTTGGCACAAATACTCCTGGTTCATGTTGTTCGTTTACATGGGCTCCCCAGGGTCATAGTTTCAGATAGGGGTACGCAATTCACCGCCCGCTTCTGGAAAACTTGGTGCACTGCTTTACAGATTGACTCTTCCCTTTCCACCAGTTTTCACCCCCAAACTGACGAACAGACCGAACGTCTGAACCAGACACCCACACAATTCCTGCGTTGTTATGTGCGGGATAACACTGATGCTTGGGTGGATTGGTTGTGGGTGGTGGAAATAGCGTACAACAGCACACAGCATTCATCTACACTCCACACCCCATTCTTTAGCTCCTATGGTCATCATCCTCGGTTTAAACGTATGTTACTACCTCACAATATGCTAGGCTGCCTGACGTCAAAGAAAGGGTTCTGAGGGTTCGCCGTATACTCCTTGCCACATGTGCGAATCTTATCAGAGCCAAGTGTAGGTACAAGATTCAGGCAGATAAGCGGCGCAGGCCAGGCCCTGTATATAGCGCTGGGGATTGGGTGTGGTTGTCCACCAGGCATATACGGTTCAAGAAGCATAGTGCTTTTAACCCTAGGTTTATTGGTCCATACCGTGTGTTGAAACACGTCAACCCTGTGCCGGTGAATCTGCACTTACCGGCGCACCTCAGAATTCATCCTGTTTTCCACGTGTCTCTCCTTAAACCCTCGCAGTGTCCGGTGCGTCGCGCACCATCGCCTGTGTGGGTGCAACAGGACTATGAGTACGAGGTTCAGAGGGTATTGGATTCTAGGATGGTGAGGGGTGGGGGGCAATATCTGATCTCATGGAAGGGGTATGGGCCGGAGGAGAATTCGTGGGTGCCTGCCTGCGGGGTTCATGCCCCTCGTTTGGTGGCTTGGTTTCATCACCTGTACCCGGATAAGCCGGGTGCCGGTCAGCGGCCCTCGTAAAGGTGGATGTACTTTCATAAACTGTATGAGTGCCGCTGCCTTTGCTTCTGTTGTGGTTCCTCCGTAGAGTGCAGGACCTGAAAACTACATTTCCCGGCATGCCCGTGACGTAAGGGGCGTGGCGCGGGTAGTCGCGCACAACCAGGAAATAAACGAGCACCGAGGGAGACAGACGCTGCCGATTATTCTCGCCGTGTGAATCAGGTTTGGTGCGAGTCGTCAGCTACGGACTAAGTAAGTGCTAGGACACTCTCAGCACATATTCCTTGTTTGTACCCCGTGCTGGGTTGGGTACGAATCTGTTGTTACAGCGGTTAGCGCGAGGTGACTCTGCACCTCGGTTTGGTTCTTCCCGCTGTTGCCTTCAAGGAGACTCACCTACTCCAACTGGTTTCATCGCTTTGGCTTGCTCCGACTCGGAATCTCCAGGAACGTAAGATTCCACCTTCGGGAGCAATTAATTTCAGAACTACTAAGATTATGAACTTTTATCCTTTGTTCTTTGGTGATATTCATTTGAACTGCAGAAAGAGACTGTGAGAAGGATCAAGTCTTTATTGCTATCTGTTTGGAGACATTATTGTTCACTGACTCCGCTGATTCCAGTATCAGTCCATCCAGCAATATAAACATTGTATTGGCATATATATTTATAGGAGCCGGTTCCAATCATTGGGTACAGATCGTATTAAGATGTATTAACACGTCCTGTTGCCCATATCTTTGTTTTGTCTCCACAACCTTTTGATTTTGTCTCAACTTCAGAGAAGAGAATACAGGGGATTCAGGGAAGCCTTGGACCAGAGAACTATACCAGATGCATGCTGGTAGGATGCGAAGCAACTTGTTGCATGTTATATGATCAACTCTTCAGTGTGCTCAGGCTGTTCTTTGTTTCTTCATGATAGGTTTGGTCCCTGGTATTTCCTTTATCTCTTCTGGTATTTGAGGCCACCACCTTTTCCTTTCCAGGTAGGACCTGAAGCATACTGTAGTTGTAGGTAAAGAAAGGAAACTCTTATGACCTGTGTTAGTTAATTGTGATTATACTTAGTGTACTTGTATTGTCGTTACAGTTCTCCCTCCCCGCAATTCCCTTCCTTTCCCTCCCTCACTCGACTGCCTTGGTGATCTGTATGCTTTCAGCTAGACACCGGGGACGTCGGGAGGTGGAACCCTTTTATCTTCAGCACAATTCCGAAGACCAGGAACGACTAATCCTGACAAGTAGGATCCCCCAGGGTTGCCAACCTCTCTTGAACACGGCTCTGATCTGTTGGAGGAAGGCACTGGCGTATACGTCCGACACAATACCCTTTGCTGGGAACCTCCCCCTGTTAGGTATTCCAACGCCCCAGGGCAGGCTTACACAGCACAGATTGCGACCTTGGGTAGAGGCGGGGGTGGAAGAAGTGGGAGCCTTCTTTGGGGATGATACCCTAATGGATCATGACACCTTCCTGCAGGTTACAGGGGCTCCCCAGAGACTGTATCTATTACACGCTGTGGTGTCCCACTACATTAAAAAAGCAAATGGGTCCTCAGCAACTTAAACCTACAAACCATGAATTGGTTCATATGCTTTATTATATGGGAACGGGTGGTCACTTAGTGCGGTGGCTATACGCAGGGATTAGGGAACACGCAGTGATTCCTCTCACCACACTTAGAGACTCAAGGGTACAGGACATGGGAGAGGTACTATCGGATAAGGCTTGGCAGCTGGTACTTGAACATCCCAAGAGAGTGTCGAGGAAAGCTAAATTTAAATTTATCCAGGTCATGGTGCTTCATAGAGCGTACCCTACCCCACAGAGATTGCATAGAATGGTCCCCGACTCTCCCCACTGTTGTCCACGCTGCAAAGCGGACGAAGATGGCTTTCTCCATATGGTGTGGGCATGTCCGCAGCTATGTAGTTACTGGGGAGAGGTTTGCTAGACGCTCCGTACAGTGACCTCACTGCCGATGCCAGTAGATGCCCTATATTGCCTGCTAGGGTCCCGTAAACGATCTAGGAAACAGAAAGCTAAACTGAGGTTCCTAGACCTGGCCCTGTTATTAGCATCTAGGGCTATAACGATGCGGTGGAAGTCACCTAGAGCACCCAGGATATCAACGTGGCAGTCTGAGCTGGTGAAGTGGGGCAGTACGGAGGGTATGGTGTTGAGACGGGAGGAGGAGAAGGGACAAAGAAAGTGTCCCATTGCGGATGACTGGGAGATAATGCTGTTAGAACTGGAGGGGATGGAGATGACAATATCACAGGCAGATGGGTTGTAAATGGAAGAAAAATACAAAGCTTGTAGGTATGTGTGGCGCAAGAGTATTGAAGCTCGCAGATGATCAGGTGTGGCTTCTGTAAATTTATTCTACACTGAGTTAATTTGATATCACTGGTACGGAGTGTCTAGTTCAGGGCTTATTGTGAGTAGGAGACGTTCGGGGGCTGGGGTGGGAGTTGTAGGGAGGGAGGGAGGATCAGGAGTTGTGATACTTTATGTGGTTTGTTGCCAGACTTGTAATAATATGATGCATAACGTACTGATGCACAAGCAAATGCCCCTACAGAATAGAATGTTGGGAAAAGTATGGTTTCATATACTCATGATTTACTGTCATATGTTATACACAGCATAATGTAATTGCAACAGAACGACATGTTTGGTTGGGGAGAAAACGAGAAAAGAATTGTACGGCATAATAAGTAAATACGATGTAATGTCAATAATATGGTGCAGTTGCGAATAAAGATTAAAAAAAAATCTGTCAGCCCCTGGTACAGTGCGCTATGTGTGCCCAGGGTTTGTAAATCGAATGCTGCTGGTGGGCTTGCAGCACTGGTTGTACCACCCACAGAAGCAGCTTGTAAAGTGTGTCTCAAGCCTGCCATTGCAAGGCCTACGTGCAGTCTAGCACTGCCATGTCGACTTGGCCAAGTGCACCCACTTGCCAGTCCCTAAACCTTCCCTTTACTTCATATTAGACACCCCTATAGTAGGCCTAAGGGCAGGGTGCATTGTAAGTATAAGGTAGGACATGCTCCGATGTGTGTAGCATGTTCTAATAGTGAATTACAGCCATTTTCATTTTTCACTATTGAAGGCTACCTGTTCTCATAGGCCAGAATGGGCAGTTAGATTATTACATTCTTATAATCCTAACTGACTCAGGGAACATGGTAGAAATTCGAATTTAGTATGCCTGAACTCAGAATAATAAAATACATCTATTAGTAAAGTTTATTTTAATATTCTGTGTTTGCAAATACCACTTTTAGAAAGCAGGTATTTACTTGCCTAACTATTTGAACCTGCCTCTGCTGAGTTGTGTGTTCCTTGTCTGAGTTTGTGAGTGACAGGGCTGGGCAATTCCAGTAGACAGGCTGGGGCAGCCCAGTGGTGAATAGAGAGATCTGCATCTAGATGGGAGGGAGGAGTTGCACCTGGGACCTGAATAGGGCTGGGCCTTCCCTCTACAATGCTGGCTCCACCCCCTGTGGCTTGTCTGATGTCTCTGCCCTGCACTGTGAAAGGAGAGGAGGAATCATGTCAACAGAGTGCTCTGGAGCTGCATCTTCCCTCCCCTGTGCTGGCTCCACCTCCTGTTCGGCGGCTGATGTCTCTGCCCTGCGCAGTGAAAGGAAGAAGAGAGTCATGTAAACAAAGTGTTCAGGAACTGGTTTGGACTAGGTAGAGGCCTCTCTGCCTTCAGAGAACAAAGGATTTTGGGGTATACATATTGGGACCCTGATTCCAAGAAATTAGATCACTTCTGGAACAAGAAACCTTTCTGCCAAGGAGAAGAACCAAGGAAGCTGGAGGAGTTTGGACTGACCCTCTGCCAGTGTGCTGTTTGCTGGGTTGGCTTGCAGTGATTGCTTCATTGCCAAGGGAAAGGAGAAGGAACTTAGTAAGGACTTTCATCTACAGAATATTCTCCAAGGGCTTGAACTGTGCTTGCCTCCTGCTGAAGTCTCAGGGACAACAAACTTCACCTCCAGCTCCCTCCTGAATTTCCTTGCTGGGAATTCTGATTCCAGACACTTGCGTGCCACTGGGAGATGGAAGAGCGACGCATCGAGAAGAAGCGCGTCGCTGCCGCAGCTGAAATCTTCACAACGCCGGAGAAGCGAGCCTACATCGCATCTCCCTGGAAGCATGTGTTCATCGACGCTGTCTGCTGTTGCATCACCGGAAACGTGTGACACCATTGTGAGAGTCGCCATCGCATCACCGGAGAAGCGTGTCGCAGGGCCTGTCGCGGCTCCAAAGTACAGAGTCGTCGCAAGGCTACCAGGGTGTCATCGCATCATCATCGCATCGCCGCATCAAGGGTGCCATCTTCTCGCATCGTAACTGGACCCTCGCATTGCATCAAGGCGCCATCTCGTGCACTGCAACGGGCCCGCACGCCAAGAATCTACGCATCACCTCGGCACCAGTAAGGCTCACGACGAGTCCCCTACTCTGCACAAGCATTGAGGAAAGACACAACCGTTCCCCCGGGTCGCGGAACTGACGCATCTCCCCTTTTGCAAGCCTTTTGTCCACTTTGCGTTACGCATCCTGGTACTTTGTTGAGAACTTTGTCGCATTTACCAACAACTTGAACTAAGATACTTTAATCATCTTTTAAGTAACCTTAAGTGTAGTATTGTGGAATTTTTGTCATTTGTGGTCTTGTGTTAAGTCTATATAAAGAATACCTATTTTTATAAAACCTGTGTTGTGTTCGTCTGTAGTGTTATCACTGTATTACTGTGTATATTCACAAATGCTTAACACACTGCCTGAGATAAGCCTGTCTGCTCGTGCCAAGCTACCAAGGGGGTGAGCAGGGGTTATTAAGGAGTGTAATCTCCTTATCATGACTTAGAAGTAAGGGTCCCTATTTGGACAAAGGTGATAACCATTTCCAACTAGAGACCCCCTGATCTAACATTGGTGGCAGCGGTGGGATTTGGACTTTGCATTTGTGTTTCATATACAGTGATTGGTGTACACTACTAGTGAGTGCAGACCAAACGTGGCTGCATACTTTTTTTAGAAACCTTTTTCCTTGGACTGTTAGTTTTTCCTGAAAACTCCTAATTCTTACTACCATGTGTAAACCAGCATCTGTTGCATCTATGGATCTTGATTTTGAGGAAGAGAGGTTATAAACTTACACTGTGAAACAGCTCAAGTATCTCTGCAGGAAATTGAAAGTTGCTACACCAGGTATTTCTAAAAAGGAAGACTACCAAAACGCGCCGAGGGCCTGGGTAGAAGCAAGAAATGCCCCAGATCTTGTGGTGGATTTTGTTGTGGATGCAAATGGGCAAATTGATGGGTCAGAATTTCCATCCAGGGGAGGGGTACCATCCCCACCTGGCAGCAGCATCTCTTCCAAAGACCTGTCCCCCAGAGAGTTGGAAGACAGGGAGATAAATAGGGCACACAAGCTGGAGATGTCTAAGCTTAAGATGGAGAGTCAGAGGGAAACAGAGAATAAATGATTGTCTTTGGAAAGGGAGAGAAGGAGAATGGAGCATGAGAGAATGTTGAGGGAGTTAGAGATCAAGGCCATGGGCTTAGAAATCAATCCCTCTGTTGGCAGCGCCCCATCTGTGCCTTCAGAAGGCAGAGTACATATTCCCAAGGATGTCATCAAAGATTTTCACAAAGGTGAAGATATTTGTCAGTGGTTTGCAGCCTATGAGATAGCAATGTTGGCCCACCGGGTCCCTGAGAAGGATTGGGGAGCGGGGTTATGGGGCCGCTTTCTGTCTGAGGGGAGGGATACTTTGTTAGACCTACCCAGTGAGCATAGGATGTCTTATCACCACATGAAGGAAGCATTGATGACAAGGTATGGGTTAACTCCAGAACTCTATAGACAGAGGCTCAGGAATTATAAGAAACTGGAGGGAACCACTTCGGTAGAATATGTGTCTTTCTTTTGCAGAGCTATGGATGGTTGAGTGAGGGGTAGCAATGTTGATAATTTTCAAACGCTCTATGATTTGATTGCTAGAGAGCATTTGTCTGCTAATTGTTTTCCAGAGCTATTCCAGCACCTTATTGATTGCAAGTTGACTAATCCTAGAAAGCTTGCTGAAGAGGCGGACCGCTGGGTCAGTACCAGGGTCCACAAGGGTCTTGTGGGAGACTCCGCCAAAGGTGGGCAGGGTCCCCAGTAGAAGAGTGGGGAGACAAGGGTAAACAGAGGGAGTTCCAAAAAGGTCCCCAAAGTAATTCCCAAGGGAACCAAAGTAAGGGTTCCCAGCCTCCCCCTGAAAAGAAGTCAGGACGCCCAACAGGTAAACCTGTTCGTAGGGGGCCTGTTACCTGCTTTCAGTGTAAGCAGGTGGGATATAGTTGGTATGATCCCCAGTGTCCTCACAAAAGACAGTATGTGCCACCCCATGCACCACCCCGTCAGATGGCCAGTGCAGCCCTGGGTGGGGAGGAGATGGGTACCCAAAGTGGGTCGGGTCCCGCAGAAATGTCCCTTGTCTCATTAGGAGATTTTGAGATGGTCCCTAAAACTCAATTGCCTGAGAACACAAAAAAATACAGGCAGTGGGTGACCATCAATGGTTATAGAGTGGAGGCTCTCAGAGACACAGGAGCAAGTGTGACAGCTGTCAAGTGTCACTTGGTCTGTGAAGAGCAGGTAGTCCCCAATGCATTCTTCCCAGTTGTTGCCGCTGACAACACAGAGAGCCATTGCAAAGTGGCTCAAGTTCCCTTTGAGTGGGGGTCTCTGGTACTCTTCAAGTAGCTGTGAGGCCATCCATGCCTGTTGAGTGTGTTGAGTGTCTGTTAGGCAATGAATTAGAAAGCTCCCCTTGGGCTAAGGTGGAGAGGAAGGCGCATTTAAAGATATTGGGTTTGCCTAAGTGGGCATGTGTGACCACTCGGTCTATGGCAGCTAAGGGTGTTCAAAAGTCCCTGGAGCCTGAAAGTATGGCCCAGGGACCTGCCCTAAAGAGAAGAGGTAGGGTGCGTGGGAAACCAGCCCCCATTGTTCCCACGGTCCAGGAGGAGGCAGACCTTGAGGGGATGCCCTGGAACATACAGTGGAGCAAGTTTCTGAACTGGGGAACCTACCTGAGCTGACCCATTGGTAGCAAGAAGGGGGTCCCTCCAGAGAGGAATTTTGTGAAGAGCAGAAGTGCCCTTCTCTTGGGGGTTTGAGGCAACAGGCCACAAACCAGGCAGCAGGTGATCAGTCTGGATCACATTGGATCTACTGGGAGAATGGTCTCCTGTATAGCAAGCCTAATGTTGCTGAGCCTTGGTCAGCCCGTGTGCTGCTGGTACCCCAGCGCTTCAGAGCCTTCCTACTGGGTTTGTGTCATGATGTTCCTTTAGCTGGTCATCTGGGACAGAACAAGACCTTTGAAAGGCTTGTCTCCCACTTTTATTGGCCCTAGATGCGGAAGAGTTCAGATACTCATTGTAGGACCTGTCAAACTTGCCAGGCAAGTGGGAAAAGTGGAAGGAGGCACAAGGCCCCTCTCCAACCTTTCCCTGTAGTCAGTACCCCCTTTGAACGGGTGGGCATTGACATTATGGGGCCACTGGACCCCAAGACAGCCATGGGCAACAGGTTTATTCTGGTCTTGGTGGACCATGCTACCCGGTACCCGGAAGCCATTCCGCTCAGGACAGTGACAGCCCCCCTGGTGGGACATGCACTGATGGGGATCTTCTCCCATGTGGGGTTCCCCAGAGAGGTTGTGTCTGACCAAGGTACAAACTTAATTTCTAATTATATGAAGTCTCTGTGGAAGGAGTGTGGTGTTACCTACAAGTTCACCACTCCTTACCACCCAAGATTCAACCAGACCCTTAAAGGCATGATCATGGGTCTTGAGGAACCAATGAGGCGTAAGTGGGACATCCTCCTGCCATGCCTTCTGTTTGCCTACCGTGAGGTGCCACAAAAGTCTCTAGGGTTCAGCCCCTTTGAGCTTTTGTATGGTCACCTAGTAAGAGGACCTTTGAGTCTCGTCAAGGAAGGCTGGGAGAAATCTCCCAGGAAACCTCCCCACGATGTGTATAGTTACATGCTGGCCTTCAGGAACCAGACTCAGCGTTTCAGGGATCTTGCTCAGGTGAATCTGGAAGCCAGCCAGGAGGAAATGAAGAGGTAGTACGATCAGAATGCCACTCTGATTGAGCTTCAACCTGGACAGAAAGGTTGGTTCATGGCCCCTGTGGAGCCTTGTGCGCTCCAGGACAGGTGGACCGGTCCATATGAGTTTGTGGAGCACAAGAGTGATGTCACTTATCTGGTGAACTTGCGGTCTCCCAGGAAACCCTTGCGGGTCCTGCATGGTAACCACCTCAAGCCCCATTTAGATAGGTCTGAAGTGTGCATGCTCTTAGCGACAGATGATGGCATGGAGGGGGAGACTGAGCCTCTTCCAGACCTCCTGTCTGCAACAGAGCAAGATGGGTCAGTGCATGGTGTCAGCCTCTCTGCCACACTGACCCTGATCAGCAGCAAGATTGTCGCCAAATGTTGGGGAAATTCTCTGATCTCTTTTCCTTGGTTCCTGGTTTCACAGAGTGGTGCGTCCATGATGTGGACACTGGCAACAGTCCTCTTGTCAAGCACAAGGCTTACAGAGTGACTGACAAGGTTAGGGCTTACATTAAGGTGGAAATCTCCAAGATGTTTGCTTTAGGGGTCATTGAGTCCTCCAACAGTCCTTGGGCCAGCACAGTGGTCTTGGTCCCAAAGGCTGCCTCGCCGGGTGCCACACCCAAACTCCGGTTCTGTGTGGACCACAGAGGGCTCAGTTCAGTCACAGTACTGATGCACACCCCATCCCCAGAGCTGATAAACTCATAGATCGGTTAGGGGCTGCACGGTACCTCAGCACGTTTGATTTGACGTCTGGGTACTGGCAGATCGCCTTGACTGATGGGGCTAAGGAGAGGTCAGCATTCTCCACACCAGATGAGCACTACCAATTCCAGGTTATGCCTTTTGGGATGAATAATGCACTTGCCACCTTTCAGAGGTTGGTCATCCAGGTGTTGGCTGGACTGGAGGATTTCAGTGCCGCTCACCTGGATGACATTGCAGTGTTCAGCGCCAGTTGGTAAGAACACTTGCAGCACCTCTGGGAAGTGTTCATGGCACTGCAAAAGGCAGGCCTCACAATCAAAGCAAGTAAGTGCCAGATCGGGCAGGGTTCCGTTGTGTACTTGGGCCACCAGGTAGGAAGCGGCCAGGTGGCACCCCTACAACCCAAGATTGATACCATTCTGACATGGGAACGCCCAAAGACTCAGACAAAGGTAAAAGCCTTTTTAGGACTCACGGGGTACTACAGTAGGTTTGTCAAGGGGTATGGCAACATTGTTGCACCCTTGACTGAGGTAACGTCAGGAAGCAGCCCAAGAAAGTTAACTGGACTGACACCTGCCAGAAGGCTTTTGATGCCCTGACGACTGCCATGTGCACAGCACCTGTGCTTCAGGCGCCCAACTTCTCAAAAGAATTCATTGTACAGACAGATGCTTCAGAGCATGGTGTGGGGGCTGTTCTATCACAGATTAATGAAGCGGGCCTAGACCAACCGGTAGCCTTCATCAGTAGGAGGTTACTTCCAAGGCAACAGAGGTGGAGTGCCATTGAGCATGAGGCATTTGCTGTGGTCTGGGCACTGAAGAAGTTGAGACCATACTTGTTTGGGACTCACTTCTGGGTTCAGACCGACCACAGGCCCCTCAGATGGATGATACAGATGAGGGGTGAGAACCCAAAGTTGTTGAGGTGGTCCATTTCCCTACAGGGTATGAACTGTACGGTGGAACACCACCATGGTACAGAACACGCCAACGCTGATGGTCTGTCCAGATTTATCTGCCTTAGTGAAGAGAACTCCCAAAGGGAAGGGTAGTTCTCCCCACATTTCAGCTAGAGGGGACACGTGTTAGACCTGGCATCATTGGCGTGAGTCTTCCTTCCATTTTTGACGGACTGCCTCCTCTGTTTTGATATGTTTTTGATGGATTTATGCTTTGGGCACTGTGCCACTGCTAATCAGTGCCACAGTGCAAGTGCTCTCTATGTTAAATTAATGTACTAATTGGTTATTCCATGATTGGGTTATTTGATTTATCTGTCAGCCCCTAGTACAGTGCACCATGTGTGCCCACGGCTTGTAAATCAAATGCTGCTGGTGGGCTTGCCGCACTGGTTGTACCACCCACAGAAGCAGCTTGTAAAGTGTGTCTCAGGCCTGCCATTGCAAGGCCTCTGTGCAGTCTAGCACTGCCATGTCGACTTGGCCAAGTGCACCCACTTTCCAGTCCCTAAACCTTCCCTTTACTTCATATTAGACACCCCTATGGTAGGCCTAGGGGCAGGGTGCATTGTAAGTATAAGGTAGGACATGCTCTGATGTGTGTAGCATGATCTAATAGTGAAATACAGCCATTTTTGTTTTTCACTATTGAAGGCTACCTGTTCTCATAGGCCAGAATGGGCAGTTAGATTATTACATTCTTATAATCCTAACTGACTCAGGAAACATGGTAGAAATTCGAATTTAGTATGACTGAACTCAGAATAATAAAATACATCTTTTAGTAAAGTTTATTTTAATATTCTGTGTTTGCAAATACCACTTTTAGAAAGCAGGTATTTGCTTGCCTAACCATTTGAGACTGCCTCTGCTGAGTTGTGTATTCCTTGTCTGGGTTTGTGAGTGACAGGGCTGGGGAATTCCAAGAGACAGGTTTGGGCAACCCAGTGGTGAATAGAGAGATCTGCATCGAGATGGGAGGGAGGAGTTGCACTTGGGACCTGAATAGGGCTAGGCCTTCCCTCTACAATGCTGGCTCCACCCCCTGTGGCTTGTCTGATGTCTCTGCCCTGCACTGTGAAAGGAGAGGAGGAATCATGTCAACAGAGTGCTCCGGAGCTGCATCTTCCCTCCCCTGTGCTGGCTCCACCTCCTGTGGGGCGGCTGATGTCTCTGCCCTGCACAGTGAAAGGAAGAAGAGAGTCATGTATACAAAGTTCTCAGGAACTGGTTTTGACTAGGCAGAGGCCTCTCTGCCTTCAGGGAACAAAGGATTTTGGGGTATACATATTGGGACCCTGATTCCAAGAAATTAGATCACTTCTGGAACAAGAAACTTTTCTACCAAGGAGAAGAACCAAGGAAGCTGCAGGACTTTGGACTTCCCCTCTGGCAGTGTGCTGTTTGCTGGGTTGGCCTGCAGTGGTTGCTTCATTGCCAAGGGAAAGGAGTAGGAACTTTGTAAGGACTTTTATCTACAGAATATTCTCCAAGGGCTTGAACTGTGTTTGCCTTATGCTGAAGTCTCAGGGACAAAAGACTTCAACTCCAGCTCCCTCCTGAATTTCCTTTCTGGGAATTCTTACTCCAGACACTTGCGTGCCACTGGGAGCTGGAAGCGCGACGCATCGAGAAGCGTGTCGCCGCCGCAGCTGAAATCATCGCAAAGCCGGAGAAGCAAGCCTTCGTTGCATCTCCTGGCAGCGTGTGTTCATCGAAGCTGTCTGCTGTCGCATCACCGGAGAAGCGTGACGCCATTGTGAGAGTCGCCATCGCTTCACCGGAGAAGCGTGTCGCAGGGCCTGTCGCAGCTCCAAAGTACAGAGTTGTCGCAAGGCTGCCAGGGCGTCATCGCATCGCCGCATCAAGGTTGCCATCTTCTCCCATCGCAACAGGATCGTCGCATCGCATCAAGGCGCCATCTTGCGCACCGCAACGGGCCAGCAGGCCGAGAATCTACACACCACTTCCGCACCGGTAAGGCTCCCGACGAGTCCCCTACTCTGCGCAAGCATTGAGAAAGGACGCAACCGTTCCCCCGGGTCACGGAACCGACGCATCTCCCCTTTTGCGAGCCTTTTGTTCACTTTGCGTTACGCATCCAGGTACTTTGTTGAGAACTTTGTCGCATTTACCAACAACTTGAACTAAGAGACTTTAATTATCTTTTGAGTAACCTTAAGTGTAGTATTGTGGATTTTTGTCGTTTGTGGTCTTGCGTTAAGTCTATATAAAGAATACTTATTTTTATAAAACCTGTGTTGTGTCCATCTGTAGTGTTATCACTGTATTACTGTGTATATTCACAAATGCATAACACACTGCCTCTGAGATAAGCCTGTCTGCTCGTGCCAAGCTATCAAGGGGGTGAGCAGGGGTTATTAAGGAGTGTAATCCCCTCATCCTGACTTAGAAGTAAGGGTCCCTATTTGGACAAAGGTGATAACCATTGCCAAGAAGACACCCCCAGATCTAACACAGTTGGTAAACCAGAACAGGCTACAAAATGAGGCATTTTCGATAGTCTGTCCATAACAACTAGAATAGTAGAATTACCTTGATCTTTTGGGAGATCTGTGATATAATCCACTGAGATCTCTTCCCACAGTTGATGTGGAGTAGGTAGTGGTAACAAATATCCAGCTTTTTGGTATGATCTGATTTGGCTCGAACACACACCTCACAGTCTTTAACATAGGCAATCATATCTTTTTTCCACTGTGGCCACCAGAAATTACGTTGAACAAGTTCTACTGTTTTTGTTTGACCCGGATGACCAACTAAGGGGTTATCATGACTCCATCTCAAAACTTGTTGTCGTAATCGTGTGGTAGGTAGATATAGTGTTTTATTTTGAAAAGGCAAATTGTCTTTAATTGTTCGTCCAGATTTTTGTTTTTGCCAAATGATTAACCTCTTTAAAGGCATATGTTTCTGTACTTTTTCCAAAAAATGAAGGGACTTAGTTGCTCCTATCACATGATTTGGATCAATCATAGGTACAGTATCTTTTGTTTTAGGCTTATTGTGGTCAGCATCGTTATAATGAGACAAAAGTGTCAGCTTTTGTATTTGAACTGCCTGGACGAAAGGTAATGATAAAATTGAATTCCGAAAAAAAAGAGTCCAATGTAATTGTCTTGGGGTCACAGCCTTGGCACATCGCAAGAACTGTAAATTAAGGTGATCCGTGAATACTGTAATTGGAAACTTGGCTCCCAAGAGATAATGGCGCCATTCTTTGAAGGCCAAACGGATGGCCAACAGTTCCTTTTCTCACACTGTATAGTTGAGTTCTGCAGGGAGGAATTTTTTGGATAAATACGCCACAGGATGAAGTTCGCCGGAATCATGATCACGTTGTGAAAGGATGGCCCCAATTGCTGTTTCAGAAGCATCTGCTTCTACTAGGAATGGTTGACTAGGATTGGGATGTTGTAATACTGGGGCAGATGTAAAAGCCTATTTAAAATTTTCAAAAGCATGTTGAGCTTCCGAGGTCCAGTAGAAGACTTCCTTCTTTTGAAGTAATTTAGTCAAGGGACTTGCCATGGTGGAAAAATGACGGATAAAGCGACGATAAAAATTGGCGAATCCTAAGAACCACTGAATGTCTTTTACACATGTAGGGGGAGGCCATTCTTGAATGGCTTGTATATTTCGTTCAGCCATGGTAATACCTTCTGGAGTCAAGACAAAACCCAGGAATTCCACCTTAGTAGTGTGAAATTCGTATTTTGTTAGTTTACAAAATAAGCCATTGGCTTGCAAGGTTTGTAGAATAGTTTTGACATGTCTTTGATGTTTAGACTGTGAAGAAGAGTAAATCAGAATATCATCAATATATACAATGACAAATCGGTCTAGAAAATCTTTCAGAACATCATTTTTTTAAAATTGGAACGCCGCAGGGGCGTTGCAAAGTCCAAATGGCATAACACAGTACTCAAAAAGGGTGTAGCGAGTACGAAAGGCCATTTTCCATACGTCCCCAGCTCTAATACGCACTAGGTGGTATGCTACTCTTAAATCTAGCTTAGTGTATATAGTCGCCGAGCGTACTTGATCAAGAAGAACCGATATCAAGGGTAAGGGGTAACAGTTCTTTACCGTGATGTTATTAAGAGTGTGGTAGTCCATACATGCACGTAACTCGCCATTGCTCTTCGGGATAAAAAAAGAGGAGAAGCAGCTGGGAACTTGGATGGTCGGATAAAGCCATTCTGTAGATACTTGTTCAAGTATTCTCATAAGTGACTGTTCTCTCGATCAGTTACGGCATATATACGACTGCACAGAACTTTTGCTCCAGGTATTAAGTCAATTTCGCAATCATAAGTGCGATGAGGAGGTAAAATTTCTGCTTGACTTTCACTAAAAACGTCTCTAAAGGTTTTTTATTCGGTGGTAGGATAGTATTCTGTTCAGCAGCTGTAGCTATGTTCTGATCCATTGGGAGTGATTGTGATTCGTTTCTTTCAGCTAAACATTGTGACCCAGAAATTTGTGAAGATAATTGCCTGGTTAAACATTCGTGCTTACACCAATCCAAAGTAAGTCAATTGTTCTTTTGGCCCAATAATAGCCGGGTTGTGGAGGGTCAACCATGGCATCCCTAGAATTATTCCAAATTGAGGTGTGTCTATAAGGTCAAAACTATAGCACTCACTATGTTGAAGAGTATAAACAAAACAAGTCATTGTTATAGTTACTGTAGATCTTGTGATTGAACCCGATGTTAGTAGTATTCCATCAACAGCCCACACATTTTCAGGACGTGTTTTGGTTACAATAGGGATAGTCAGTTTGTGACATAAAGCAGAATCAATAAAGTTGCCGGTTGCACCGGAATCCACCATCCTAGTGAGAGTATCGTGAATGGTTTCAACTTCGAACAGAACATTACGAGATAAATGGGGAACCGCAATCTGTAAAGTATTTGCTAAGGACTGTTCAGGAGATTGAAATGCGTGCCTCGAGAAATACTCCTGTCTTTTTCTCGAGATAATTAGTTTCCCTGAGTTTTTTCTGAATTCTTGCCTGTGATTGTGCTTCCAAGACCTTTGGGTTTGTTTGGACACTCTTGCACGAAATGTCCTTTTTTCCCACAATATAAACACTGTCCTGCTTTCCGTCGTTGATCTTTCTCTTCTTGTGAAAGAGGTTTTCTAACCCCCCTAATGTCCATTGGTTCAACTGTGTCTTGGTTTACTGAGATATTTCTTTCTTTACTTCTGGAAAAGGTTCGGTTCTCTGGTGGTCTTTTTTCTCCTTTACGGTCAGCCATACGGTGATCCAACTGTAAGGTTAGAGCTATTAAATCATCATCAATAGGTGCTATTAAATCTTTCAATTCATCTCGTAAACCTTGATAGAATAGGGAGGCCTTCTTATCCTCTGGCCAATTTGTTTCAGCCGTAAGTCGGTTGAACTGAGTTAAGTAATGCACTAAGTCCTTATTGCCATGACGTAACTCTAGGAGTTCACGAACAGCTGATCCGGTAATGGTTCGTCTATCAAAGACTTTTTCACATTTTTTTTAAAAAGCTCGCCTATCATATAAAAGAGGATCATCAGAATTCACTAAAGGAACTGCCCACATAGCAGTGTCCCCACTTAAATAAGAAATTAGAACGGCAATGCGGGATTGGGCTTTCGGAAAGACTGCTGGTCTAACCATGAAGTGTAACTGAACCTGTGTCAGAAAGGTTTGGAATTTGTTAGGTTCTCCAGCAAATCTCTCGGGAGAGCTAAAGACACTACTTGAAGGGACTGTTACAGAAACCGTGGGCATGGGAGAAGCATTAACCGTGGGTTGCGATGATGGGGATACGGTATGATCAGTGAACCGTTGAGATTGCAATTGAGCCACCTGATTGGCCAAGGCTACAGTTTCTGATTGTGAATCTGCAATCTCCTTTTGTATTTCCCCTAACATTTTACAAATATTGTCCAATGACGCCATCTTGGCAGTACTGCTCAGGAAGAATGATAATCCGTGGGCGGATTATTCTGTCAAGACTCCAAGTTCCTCTGGAGCAGTACCCTCAATTGGCCCAACTTCTGGTAGCCCCAACTCTGAGTTTGTACTTTCCAGAGGTTCAGGATGGCCAGAAGAGGGGAAGGGAATTAGGGAGGGTACTGTGGGGAGGGAGATCTGTAACAACACACCACAGTGAAGTGAGTACACAACCTTTTGTTTGACAATTGAAACTCAGTTAGAACATGTCTTTGACAGCACTTGTATTTGACAACACTTATAATTACCTGTGAAAACAAACTTTGTTGCAGTGATTAATTAGCCTCTTATACCTTCTTTGAGAATACTTTGTATATCAGTTCTTAAATATTCCTGTTACATTAAACATCCAGTCTTGACAGTCTTGAGTATAATTAAATACGTTGTTACGTAGTACTTTAACAAGGTCTTTGGTTAACTTCACCAGAGGCTTATGCAATTTAAATCCTGCAGAAAACACGTGGAGTTGAAGTAGTTCTTGTTCTAAGAAAACAAGTCTCTTAAAGTGTCATAAAACTTGTGCAAGAATCTAAAATAACCATTCAAAAGAAGTAGCTGTGAATTACCACTCCAGAATACTGCTGTCTCTAAAAGATCCCTCAAATCCGAATTAAGCATCCAAATGAGCCTTTACAAGGATTAACTAAACTCTGACATCACCCTCCTAATTACAGTTCGAGCGATGATGAGCGCGAGTTCTTACAAAGCTAATCGCTTGCTCACAACTTTAACTATGAAGGCAATCTTACCTGCATACTTCAAGTATGGTCTCTGTTGGACTGAAGATACCACCAGGAAACTCAGCAGAGAAATCAGAGAGCACTGGACGAAAGAACTTCTCAGTCGCGAGCCCAGAATAATCCGCACCGAGCGGATGGGTGTGGCTCCCTGTTAAAGAGCTGTGAACGCCCTACGGAAGCCGCGGTCAAACAAAATTCCAGCGTGTGTTTTTTACCGCATCTCTGTCAATGATGCTACGGAACAAACAGGTTAGCAAACAGTGTTCCTCATATGAAATTAGTATAACACTGTGTATGTTTTGTACATCATAATTACTCAGCAGTCTGGAATAAGATTGACTAAAAATGTGAATGGCATTATTCTGAATAATAGTGACTAAGAGATATTAAAGGTATTGCATACCCCAAAACATGAAATAGGGTATTGTGGCATTATAACTCAGAACATGGTCTATCATATCAACGGTTAGGTTTAGTTTAAACAGAGCATAAAGTTAGCCAATAGGTACATGTTCAAATAACAGTACATGCGTAAACAATAGAGTTCTGACAGCTCAAATGCTCAAAAAACAGTACACGGGTAAACAGAATCCTGACAGCACAAACAATAGAGTCCTGACATCATGATGTCACATATTACATCATTCATGACATGGTCAGTGACATCACTGATGGCATCCCTGATGACATCGCAAATGACATCACTGATGAGATCACTGATGACATCATCCAGTGAATGTGGCTTGGTTCGATAATTAAATAAGTATTAGATATATGGCAATCTGCATTGACGACTGGGTGGATGTATAATTGTCTGGATGGAGAATTTAGTAGCACTGTGATTGACTGTCTAAGTGACTAATTTAAAGTGCCTCTGTAAATATATGGGATAGTGATTAAACTGTGTGAATATCTGTATCACTCTGTCTATTGTTGTGTAAACTACTGCATAAGTTGGTTACTAGCTTTGTGAAAGTCTATATTAGTTATCAATTAGTTAAGTGAGTATTTGTAACGGGAGAGTAAATGTGTGTGTGGTTGGGTGGGAGATATGTGTCTGTCCAAAGATGTGCAAATAGTTGATTTAGTAGGTATATGAGGTTAAGACTGCATGTGGAAACAGTTGTTTGGGGGAGTGAATCTCATTATGTGTGTGGTGATGAGTAAATATATTTCTCAATGATACATGTCCAACAAAGTAGAAATATAAAAGACAGGGTATGTGACAGTTGTTGTATATAAATAAGTATACATAAGACTCAGTGATTGTATGAGTGACTGTATGGAAAACTGTATACTTGTAATAGTGATTTTATAACACACTAAGTATGAGTTACTATCTATATGAATAAATAAAGTGGCATTTGTATAAGTGTGTAGCTGAGTAAATGTAAGTATGGTCAATTGTTTGCATAAGTGACTAGGATAACTGCATACGTGAGTAGGATGTGTGCTGGTGTGTAATGTAGATGTAGGTGTATAAGTGTATTTAATAGTGTTCTATTGATCTTTGTCAGCATGTATGAGTGAATCTATAGGTAAGTGTTTAGATGTGTGTATGTGTGTGTAGATGTAGGAATCACTGAGTGTGTTTTTAGAAACTTGTATTGGTGTGTCAATGGTTTCAAATATGGTACTCCATATTGTATAATGAGTGTTGAAAGGGTATACTAGTGTATGATAAGATGTATCAGATTGTCACATGAATGGTGTAATCAGTGATGTCATCAGTGATGTAAATTGAGATGTCATTAGCGATGTCATCAGTGAAGTCACTTACCATGTCATGAATGATGTAATATGTGAAATCATGAGCAGTGGATTGCGGGCGCACGAGTTATAGTTAGTGCAACTAACTATAACGCGAAATTTCAATGGTTTTGTAGGAGTGAAATGTCCAGCTAACTATTACACCCCTAAAATAACATGTCTGAAACCTACGGTTTTTTCAGAGAATTCCAAAGGATTTTTAAATGCTAATTCCTAACTATAACATGTCTGAAACCTATAGTTTTTTCAGTGAAATTCAAAGGTTTTTTAAATGAGAATTTTTAAATGTATTAAATGTTATATTTATTTTTTTGATACTGATTTACTCCATTTTTTTAAAACTATTTATTTTTAGATATTTAATGTTTAAATGACATTATAATTACATTATACATCACATTACAAATATACTTTCTCAGAATGAATTACTTTAGTTTAAATACTTTGCAAATAGGAAAAAGACTTTTAAGTACAGTAGTTACAGTTATTGCAATGGGCTTTACAATTTCAAACACAATGCAACATTGCGCTCATAGGGAATTTCTAGTTAAATGCAATTCGTTACTTTATGGAATACTTTTCTAACCACAGGACTGGATCCTAGATTCAGTCCTGTGACATCTCCTGTAAACAGTTGAGTAAAAGCATTTTGGTTACAGTAGTGATTTTTAAGGAATATTATTGTATTTTAAAAGTTGACACTTAGAAACTTTTTCACATAGAAGCACCAATTTTATCCTATGGGAGGAAATTCACTTAGCAGGTAAGTAGTGTTATCGTTACTTTTTCTTACTCAGTGGTGGATCCTGGATCCAGCCCTGGTGCATCTCCTGTAAACAGTTGAAAGAATGCATTTAAGTCACACAGGCGATTTTTAAGGAATATTTGTAGTTTGTGAAAATCGACACTTAGAAAATTTTCTGGTGAAAACCAGACAATGGAGTCCTATGGAAGGAAATACAAGTTACTGGTAAGTACGGTTAGAATGACTTTCAGGGTCAGTGCTGGGCTAAATGATGCAGCACTGGGTTCTCTCCTGATAACAGGTGAGTAAATTGGAATTCGTTGTTCGGTTGATTTTAGGTGAATATTTTAAAGTTCCAAAACTCCACACTTACAAGAATTTCCAAGTGAACCCAATCAATGTTAGCCTATGGAAGGAAATTCAAGTTACTGGTAAGTACGGTTAGAATTACTTTTCAGGATCAGTATTGGTCTCAAAGATGCAGCACTGATGTATCTCCTGATAACAGGTGAGCAAATCAGAATTCGTAGTTCGGATGATTTTGGAGGAATATTTTAAAGTTCCAAAACTCCACACCTAGAAGAATTTCCAATTGAAACAAATCAATGTTAGTCTATGGAAGGAAATTTAAGTTACTGGTAAGTACAGTTAGAATTACTTTTCAGGATCAGTACTGGGCTCAAAGATGCAGCACTGAGGTCTCTCCTGATAACAGGTGAGTAAATTGGAATTCGTAGTTCGACTGATTTTACTTCGGTCCAGTATATATAGAGCCAATTTCCTAAACCATCCCCTCTATTCACCACTGTGCAAGCACGTCCTGTGGCAAGTTTTAAGTTGGGGAAATTATTCCCCTTCAATCCTGAGGGTCCATAGAGTCCAACTAGCCCACTAGGTACATCCAGTAAGCGCCACAGAGCTGCGTAGCAGAGAGATGTAAAAAGGGGCACAGCCTGCCCCACCTCTCTGCAACGCAGAGCAGTGGCGCTTCCTGGAAGCCCCTAGTAGGCTAGTTGGCCCCCATGGTCCCTCAGGATTGAAGGGGAATTTTTTCCCCAAATTAAAATGCGCCACAGGGCTGACCTCCCGAGGCCATAATCGGCCCCAGGGACCCTATCTCCCGGGGCATGGCCTTTTTAAAAAATATTTTACATATAAGAGGGGGGCTGCCTTGTGTTAGGAAATTAGGTCCGGTCCGCTTTCTATGGCCATGCTTTGCCATCACATGACCTGCCTTGCTGAGATATAGGACCGGCCCAACCCATGAACCAGTGCTTGGTATCTTGTAGTTTTGGGTTCCAGGTTCTGGGCTGTTGTATTTGAATCCCGTTTGGTAGGGTTCACGGGCTTGTATTCCCTTGCTAGTTTCCTTCCCTTCCTTCCCTTTTTGTTTGGTTTCTAGTCCCTGGTGCCTATATCCAATCCCTGCCCTCTTCGTATTTATTTTTGCATCTCCCTTCCTTGCATTGGACCTTGTCCTTGGAACCTGAGTTGTTGTATTTTTGTTTATCGTCGAGGGACTGCTGGGGCTCCAGCCCCCTCGGACGCTTACCGAAGGAAGAAGCGTGTTGCCTTTGGACGTCTCCGGAGACACAGCAGGATTGCCACGGAAGACGCCGCCAGGAGACCGAGCAGCACACTTGACCTCCGCGTGTAGTCAGCCAGTCCTCATTGTTGTGGGAAGTTTGGGCGGTTTCAGACGCGCTGTAGACGCCGAAGACACAGACGATACAGACGAGCGCCTTTGGCGCCGGAAGCGGTGTTTTGGTTCTGTTTGTGTCAACTTCGTCCCTGGCCCCTATATTCCACAAAAACATTGTCCCTAGGGTTTTTTTATGCCTTTAGTAAGGTTTTTTCCCCCTAGAAGTTTGTTTCTGTTTTGTAAGTCCCTGGGTAGGGAGCGTTTTCTGGAAACTCCCCTGGACTAAGAAGCACATTAGCAGACGCTTTGTTCTCCATGCTACCAGGACCTCCCCGAAGCCGATCCTGTATTGCAAACAAGTAAGGAGGTCGGGTCATGTATATGGCAGAGTGTGGTTATAGAGAAGGAGGGAGGCTGTTAAGTAAGTAGCGGGGATTGTAAAGTAATTGTGTGTATTACTCTTCAGGTACAGAAGCGTGGAGGTGGTGGCGAGTGTTGGTCTGCAGTCAAGGTTGGGGTGAAGCCTTCTGACGTCTCCTTCCCTTGTTTTGTTTTCCCATCCCTTGTCCTAGGCTCCGGTTATATACTTTATGAGTGACATTTGAGTCAGGGTAGTGGATTGGGCCATACTACGTTCCTGCAGTGTTTGGGCTAGTGGAATCCAACAGAATACCAAGCCCACGAAATCTAACACTGCCTGGACGAGTATGGATGAGGACTTGGGTGGTCCCCTGGGTGGAGCCGATAGGGTGCCTACTATGCAGGATATAGTGGGGGCTGTAGCGGTGTTACAGGCTCAGGTGCAGGATTTACAGCAGGAGAATGCAGGACTTAAACAAGAGCTCGGGGCAGTGAAGGCCAGAGAACAGTTGCGAGACAGGGGACAGGGTCCTATCATACAGCCAGCAACCTTTCAGTACTTAGTAGGGATGGGACAGGGTGCAGGGGGTGGAGCCCCTATAGCTGTTACAGTCACGTCACCTGTTCCTGTTCCTGTCCCCTTGGTCCCCCCTGAGAGGTTTACGGGAGATAGTGATAAGTTTGGGACTTTCATGACTCAATGTCAGCTGCATTTTATGTGCAGGCCGAATGCCTTTCCGGATGACACGGCTAAAGTGGCTTTCACTATATCATATTTGGCTGGCACCGCTGCTCAGTGGTCTATCCCTCTTGTGGACAGTGATGACCGAGTTTTGCATGACTATCCAGCATTTAAAGAGTTGATGAGAGGACTGTTCGCTAAGCATGCCTTCATGCAGGCTAGTGATCCGGAACTCTTGAAGTTAAGACAGGGTAGACAGGATTTGTTAACGTATGTATCTAAGTTTAATAGGTTGGTGTCTGAGACCCATTGGCCAACGGACAAGAGAACTTCCTTGTTTTATCAGGGCCTGTGTGACGAACTTAAAGATGTGGTATCGCAGGTAGTTAATCCCCCAGACAACTGTGCTGCTTTTATTGATCTTGTGGTGAAGTTAAATCATAGGTTGTCTGAGAGGCGTGGTGACCGACATCGTTTTCAGGTGTTCAGGGGGAGTTATGTGAAACCTGAAGCAAAACCCCTTGGTGATCATAGGTCTGCTCCTGAGCCCATGGAGATAGGGGGGGTGAGAGGTCCATTAACCATGGAAGAAATGAGAAGAAGGAGGGAGCAGAATTTATGTTTGTATTGGGGTCAAGGTTGCCACTTTGCGAGAGAGTGCCCTGTAAAGCCTTCTGCTGTGGTGTTTCATAAGAAAGTAGCAAGTATTCATGTGGGTGGTCGTCTAGCTTCTAACCAAGGAGCAGGGGGAACCTATGATGTGCTGGGTGTGATAGATCACGTGCCGAGGCATTTTATAATTCCTGCTCATCTTTTGCTCTCTGCGAGCAACCGTGTACCTGTGTCTGTCTTGTTGGATTCTGGTGCGACTGGGAACTTTATCGATATCTCTTTGGCTGAAAAGTTAGAGATTCCATGTCGTTATAAGAGACAGCCAGAGCCTGTGAGAGCTGTTGATGGGACGGAACTAACTGCAGGTTCTATTACTCGCCAGACTGAACCGTTGAGATTGTTGTGTGAAAACGGTCATTCAGAATCAGTGGTTTTTGATCTCATTGATGCCCCTTCCTTTGGTCTGGTATTGGGGGTTCCATGGCTTCAGGAACATAATCCTTAGATCGATTGGGTGCAACGTCTGGTGACCTTGGATTCTACACATTGTCTCAAACATTGTTATAAAGAGGCCAGTAAATGGATCTCCCCTTTGTCCTGTGCTGGGGCTGATGTGGGGACAGTTCCCTCGCAGTGTTCTGCCTTTCGGGGTGTTTTCGATAAGGTTCATGCTCAGGGTCTTCCTCCGCACCGGTCTTTTGATTGTAAGATCGACCTGATACCGGGGGTTCCTTTACCTTGCTGTCGCATATATGCGCTCCCAGAACCTGAGGAGTTACATCTCAAGGAACACCTGGAGGACATGTTGAGGAATGGATATATCTGCCCCTCCTGTTCGCCTGTGTCATCCGCGATCTTCTTCATTCCGAAGAAGGAGGGGACGTTGAGAGCGTGTGTGGATTATGGAGCTCTGAATAAGGCTACGGTGAAGAACAAGTACCCTCTTCCACTCATCCCCGTGTTGCTGGACCAGCTCCGCAAAGCAATGGTGTTTACCAAATTGGATTTGCGGGGCGCTTACCATCTTATACGTGTTCGCCCCGGGGATGAATGTAAGACGGCATTTAAGACCAAATATGGCTTATTCGAGTATTGCGTAATGCCGTTTGGCTTATGTAATGCGCCGGCAGCCTTCCAGTTCTTCATTAATGAAGTCCTCCGTGAATATCTGGATAGAAGTGTCATCGTCTATGTAGATGATATTCTGATCCTTTCAGAGACGGGGGCTGACCACCAAGAACATGTGTCACAAGTGCTACAGAAGCTACAAGACCATCATCTGTATGCCAAATTGGAAAAGTGCCAGTTTGGCACCCATAAGGTGGAGTTCTTGGGGTTTATCATTACAGCGGAAGGCATTCAAATGGACCCCAGAAAAATACAGGCTATTGTCACCTGGCCCATACCATCTACTGTCAAACATATCCAGGTCCTTTTGGGATTTGCCAATTTCTATCGGCGTTTTATATCTCATTTTTCCGATATTGTGGCTCCCATGACCCGATTGTTGAGGAAGGGGGTTCCCTTTGTCTGGTCCGCTGAAACTCAGGATGCTTTTCACCTTTTGCTAGGGAAGTTTACATCAGCACCTGTATTGGTGCGTCTCGATCCTGCCCTGCCGTTTTTTGTGGAAACGGATGCTTCCCTGTGCGCGGTCGGAGGGGTGTTGTCGTAAAGGGATGCTGAGACTGGTCATATGCACCCCATCGCCTTTTTTTCTAAGACCCTGTTACCAGCGGAGCGCAATTACACAGTGGCCGAGAGGGAGTTGTTGGCGATGAAAAATTCTTTTGAGGATTGGCGTCATTATTTATGCGGCGCTCGGCATACCGTCACGATTTACACCGACCACAAAAATCTGGAATTCTTTTGGTCTGCTCGTGCATTAACACCTCGCCAAATGCGGTGGGTCCTATTTTTTAACGAGTATGACTTTGTCATTACTTATCGACCCGCTGCACAGCAGATAAAATCTGATGCTCTTTCCCGGATTCATGTCGATATCAGGGAAGAGGGACAAGTGAAGGAAGACAGACCTATGATCAGTGAAGAGAGGATTGTAGGAGTTACAAGCACTAAGGATTTCCCTTCTCTTGTGAAAGAGCAACTGCGTCAGTTGGATTTGGCCCCTTGGTTAGCATTGCCCCAGGTGTTGATTCAGGACGGGTTGTTGTACCATGAGGATCGTTGTTTATTCCTCCCGTCCTGAGGGAAATGGTTTTAAATTGGTGTCATTCTTCTGCGCTGGTAGCACATCCCGGGATGCACAAAACTAGGGAGATGTGCTTGCGATGGTTTTGGTGGGATACGTTGGCTAAGGACATTCAGAATTATGTGGCAGCATGTCCTGTTTGTGCCACTAGTAAGCCTACCCATTGTAAACCATCTGGCCTGTTGCAGCCCTTAGAGGTCCCTCCTGCTCCTTGGCATACCATTAGCATGGATTTTGTGACCGATCTTCCATCTGCGTCAGGCAATACTGCCATTCTAGTGGTGGTGGACCTGTTTACTAAAATGGCGCATTTCATCCCGCTACTTAAGCTCCCTACTGCTAGAGAAATGGCTTTGGTGTTTATGTCTTCTGTAGTCAGGATCCATGGGTTACCATCCGCAATCATATCTGACAGGGGAGCGCAGTTTGTGTCCCATTTTTGGAATGAACTGTGCTCTGTGCTTAAGATGGAAATCCGATTATCATCGGCGTATCACCCCCAATCGGCTGGTCAGACTGAGCGGACCAACCAAACCATGGAGCAGTACCTGAGGTGTCTTGTGTCATCGCTGTCCTGTGATTGGGTGGTTGCTCTTCCTATAGCGGAATTTGCCTATAATAACAGTCTGCATTCCGCTTTGGGCATGACTCCTTTTTTTTGTTCCATGGGGTATCATCCTAGGGCGTTAGCCATCCAGCCCACTGGGCATGTGCCAGCCATAGACGATATGTGTAGGAAGTTGAGCGATATTTGGAGTATAGCACGGGAACAATTGCAGGTACCAAAGGTCAACATGAAGGCCCAGGCTGACAAACATCGAGTCCCTGCTCCATCTTATCAGGTGGGCGATCAGTTGTGGTTGGCCTCTCGTAATCTTAGGCTGCAGGGGTCTCGCAAGTTACAACCTAGGTTTGTGGGCCTGTTTGCTATTATGCAGGTGATTAACCCTGTGGCTATGAAGCTTGAGTTGCCTGATGATTATAAGGTCCATCCTGTGTTTCATACGTCTTTGTTGAAGCCTTATGTTCCCTCTGCTCAGGTGTTGCCACCACCTCCTCCCTTGATGGTTGATGGGGAAGAGGAGTTTGAGGTTCAGGCTATTTTGGATTCCAGACGTAGGAGGGGTCGCCTCTTCTATCTTGTTGATTGGAAGGGCTACGCTCCCAAGGATCGGACATGGGAGCCGGCTGGAGGTGTACATGCGCCTCGGTTGGTCCGTTTGTTCCATAGACAACATCCCTCTAAGCCCCGCCCTGTGGGGAGGATCATTGGGGGGGTACTGTTAGGAAATTAGGTCCGGTCCGCTTTCTATGGCCATGCTTTGCCATCACATAACCTGCCTTGCTGAGATATAGGACCGGCCCAACCCATGAACCAGTGCTTGGTATCTTGTAGTTTGGGGTAGCAGGTTCTGGGCTGTTGTATTTGAATCCCATTTGGTAGGGTTCACGGGCTCGTGTTCCCTTGATAGTTTCCTTCCCTTCCTTCCCTTTTTGTTTGGTTTCTAGTCCCTGGTGCCTATATCCAATCCCTGCCCTCTTCGCATTTATTTTTGCATCTCCCTTCCTTGCATTGGACCTTGTCCTTGGAACCTGAGTTGTTGTATTTTTGTTTATCGTCGAGGGACTGCTGGGGCTCCAGCCCCCTCGGACGCTTACCGAAGGAAGAAGCGTGTTGCCTTTGGACGTCTCCGGAGACACAGCAGGATTGCCACGGAAGACGCCGCCAGGAGACCGAGCAGCGCACTTGACTTCCGCGTGTAGTCGGCCAGTCCTCATCGTTGTGGGAAGTTTGGGCGGTTTCAGACGTGCTGAAGACGCCAAAGACACAGACGATACAGACGAGCGCCTTTGGCGCCGGAAGCGGTGTTTTGGTTCTGTTTGTGTCAACTTCGTCCCTGGCCCCTATATTCCACAAAAACATTGTCCCTAGGGTTTTTTTTATGCCTTTAGTAAGGCTTTTTCCCCCTAGAAGTTCATTTCAGTTTTGTAAGTCCCTGGGTAGGGAGCGTTTTCTGGAAACTCCCCTGGACTAAGAAGCACATTAGCAGACGCTTTGTTCTCCATGCAACCAGGACCTCCTCGAAGCCGATCCTGTATTGCAAACAAGTAAGGAGGTCGGGTCATGTATACGGCAGAGTGTGGTTATAGAGAAGGAGGGAGGCTGTTAAGTAAGTAGCGGGGATTGTAAAGTAATTGTGTGTGTTACTCTTCAGGTACAGAAGCGTGGAGGTGGTGGCGAGTGTTGGTCTGCAGTCCAGGTTGGGGTGAAGCCTTCTGACGTCTCCTTCCCTTTTTTTGTTTTCCCATCCCCTGTCCTAGGCTCCGGTGTTATCTCGTGGTAATATACTTCATGAGTGACATTTGAGTCAGGGTAGTGGATTGGGCCATACTACGTTCCTGCAGTGTTTGGGCTAGTGGAATCCAACACCTTGCCCCCTTCTTAGGGCATTTATGGCCCCAGAGACCCCATACCCCGGGGATTGCCTTTTTAAAATTTATTTATTTATTTTTTAAATTTACATTTTGGGGATGGGGCACGTGGCCCCCCTCCCGGGCCACTTGTAGCCCCGGAGACCCCATCCCACGGGGCTGGCACTCTCCATTGGGGACCGTGGGGGATCCCCAATCCCCCCATGGTCCCGCCGGCTCCCGGCCTCCTGAGGGAGCCGGCATTGCTTTTCCACACGGGGAGCTACTAAGATGCAGCTCCCATGTGTGGAAAAGCAATTTGCCTTGCTATTTGGAAGAGAGAGCAGGTTTCCTGCTCTCTCTTCCAAATAGCAAAGCAGTTTGCTATAAGAGGGCGGGAGCTGGAAGGCTCCCGCCCTGCCTTAGCAAACCACAGTGTCCCGGGGGTGGGCACCCCGGGACACTGCAGGAGCCTGGGGGCTAGCTGTCCCCAGGGCCAAAACAAGGCTCCAGGAGGGTGTCCGCGCCCCCTCCCATATTTTAGAAAGCCCCGGGGGTGGTGGTCCCCGGGGCTGGGATCCGTCACAGACCCCCCCATTTGAATCTTTATTGCCCCGGGGAGGTGGCGGTCCCCGAGGCGTGTGGGGGGGCTTGAGCCCCCCACACCGTGTATTTATTGATAAAATGTGTGCCTCCGTGCAATGTTAATAAAGTCGAGCCCCGGGGGTGGCGGTCCCCAGGGCTCGGGGGGCCTTAGCGGCCCCCCACATTAAACTATTAAACCCCGGGGGTGGCGGTCGTTTTTTTTTTGACCGGCAGGATCCACGCACCCAGTGCAGATTTTGCTGATTTAAAAAAAAAAATGTGGGACCCCCTGAGCAGGCCTACGGGGTCACGGTGTTTCTACCCTGCCCCCTTTTCACATTTTATGCTTTTTTTCATTAAGTTTCTGGTGCCTCAGTACTACCAAGGCACAAGATGGCTTCCAACACTTCCTGATTTGGAGTGTTGACATCCAATTAGAATACAGCTCGTGCACGGCAGGGTGCGCTTAGGGTGTGCGTTTCCCGCGCGGCCTTGGATATATCTATGATTTTACTTTTGATTTTCTCAGCAACTACTGAACAGATTTACACCATTTAAGCAAAAGGCACGAGTCTGAAATAAGGGCTACCTCTGCCAAATTTGGTGTAATTCTGTTCAGCAGTTCGAGCTGTAGTTGCGATGAACTGCTCCTATGGAAAATTGCATGGGGAAAACATGTTATGGGATCCCCTTTTTTCTCGGCCCCCTGCTTGACGAAACACCCAGAGACTTTCAGGATAAGAGCGGACCGGAGGGCCCCACCAGTTTTGAAAATTTCGCAAAGATTGGTCAACCGGCTCCAAAGTTATTCCAAATAGAATGTGGTGGATTTCCTATGGATAATAGGTCCTAACTACAATTACCTACTGGCGACCGCAAGTAGGTAATATATATATGTATATATATATATTTTCACCAAAAAAAACATAGGTTTCAGGGACGTTATAGTTAGTTGAACATTTGACTCATATAAAACCAGAGAAATTCGCCTATTATAGTTAGTTGAGCTAAGAATAACTCGCGCACCTGCAATGCACTGGTGATGACGTCACTTATTACATCACTCATGACATGGTCAGTGACATCACTGATGACATCTCAAATGACATCACTGATGATATCATCCAGTAAATATGTATTTCTGTAAAGGTTAAATATTTTTCATATATATCTATGCCAAGGTGTATTGAAGAATGAGTGGATTTACAAGTGCCTGAATGGTTTATTTAGTAGGTGCATGACTGACTGTATAATTGAGTGCTTGAACTTGTCTTACTGAATGCATGGGTTAGTGACTAAATGGTGTGAAAGTCTGTATTAGTCTCTCAGTTGGTGTGTAAGCGGCTGCATGGGTTGGTAAGTAGCTACATGAGTGTCTATATGGGTTATTGATTTGTTGTCTGAGTATCTGTATGGGTGCCTGAGTGTCTGTGTGGGTGGGTGGGAGATTGGGTGACTCTGTGCATAGATGTCTGAGTGGGTGATTCACTGGTTGTATGGATTCAAAAGTGCATCTGGGAAGGGCTGTATGGGTGAGTTAGTGTGTGTATGGGTGAGTTGGTGAGTGAATGGATGTCTCAGTGATATATGTGTGAGTAACTACATATGTTTTAAGGCAGTATATTTGAGTGTTGGTATATATAAATGACTATACGTGAGAGTAAGTTATTTGAAGAGTGTGTGTATAAATACGTGTCTGCTTGTATCAGTGATTGTATAAGACAGTAAGTATGTGTTAGTATCTGCATAAATAAGTGATGTGGTGTGTGTATAAATAACAGAGTTGGTGTGTATAACTGCATACATGAGTAAATTGGTATGTGATTGATTCTTTGCATGACTGACTAGGTGTGTGAAAAACTCTATGGATGAGTGGCAGAGTGTTACTGTATGTATAGGTGCATGAGTGCATATTATAGTACTGTGTTGATGAGTAACCGCATGTATAAGTGGCTGAATGTGTGTATAGACCTAGGAAATTGTGGGTGGTATGTAGCATCTGGCATTGTTGTGTGTATGGTTTCAAAAAATGTAGTCTGTATTTTAGAGTGCGTGTATCAAAGTTTATATTAGGGCATTAGTACATGCATCAGGTTTTCACATGGATGATGTCATCAGTGATGTCATCAGTGATGTCATTTGAGATGTCATCAGTGATGTCATGAATGAATGAATGAATGAATGAATGAATGAATGAATTTGGGTTTTATATAGCGCATGGCTGCCCGGAAGCGTCCCAGCGCTGAGATTGCAGTAAACAACAGAGGGTGAAAGTGGGGGAATGAAAGTGGGTCATGAGTGATGTCACTGACCATGTCATGAGTGATGTAATATGTGAGGTCATCACCAGTGCATTGCGGGCGTGCAAGTTATAGTTAGCTCAACTAACTATAACAGGCGAATTTCTCTGGTTTCATATGAGTCAAATGTTCAACTAACTATAACGTCCCTGAAACCTATGGTTTTTTCAGTGAAGTTCCAAGGTTTTTCAAATGTTGATTTCATATTTTAATGTTTATAAAACCTATATTTTTTAAAAATATTTTGGTACTCTATATACATCTTTTTTTAACTTATTAAATTATGTAATGTTTTATATCTGTCACCAAAAATATGTATCTCTTTTTTTTGGGGAAGTAAACTGCACTCCCATACCGGTAGTGTACAAAGCTCCATCACTACGCGAATCCGATCCACCATATTTCTAAACTCGTAAATGATACGCATTTCGTGTTCGATGGCTTCGTGGCACCACGTCCCACGTAACATCATATATGCATGAAGTCGCCCCAGCGGCTACTTTGGTATCCAACGGGAACACAGTACCAAGTCACTCGTTAAGTCATGTACGTATGGGGACACGCCCGCTGCGCGTTGCGTATGCGAGAGTGCACACCACCAGACCCTGTGTTACATCACAGACATATGGTGTTGCGCCAGGTGCGCCATTCCCTCTTTTTTTTGTCCCAAAAGTATATCTAAATAACTTTAAACAGTATATAAGAGCAAGCGATTATCTAAAATATTTTAAACATTTATATATTTCTAACAGTGATAAACCCATATTATGATAAATATATTTTCTCAAAAACGTGTCGGATACGGCCTCCTTGCATGCTCGGTGCGCGATTGCCATGTGACCTTAAAAAAAGCATTTGATTGCTTCATAACAATGTCCATTGTAACAGTTGGACGACCCCACCCTTTTTAGTCATTTTCTCTACAGCGTTTGATGAGAGACACCTCCTCTGCTTAAAGAGCTTTTTTGAAAAGTTTTTTGTTGTATACACATATCTTATACTACACACAACATGCAACGATCATCTTGATCAATATTCATGGTCTGTACATTAGCCTTCCACGTGTGATGGCCATGCATCTCAAACGTTACATCAAAAAACAAATATGTGTTACACGATGCCCCTGGTGTGTGTGTGTGTGTGTGTGCACATTATTGTGCTGCCTTTCGGCCTGGGTATTGGTGGCTCTAAGAAGTTTCTTCAGCCACGGGCAGAGTGCACATCCTAGATCACATGTGACAAACAGTAAACAGTAATGTATAGATTTGTATTGCTGTACGCTCTGTTGTCAGGCTTTACCAATATAGTAGTGTGTTATATGTGAGACTTTCAGATTTACGTTTGACATACATTGCTTGACTGTAATGAGCATTATCACTGTGTATGACGTAGCCTCACTGCTGATCCTTCCTCCATCCGTGCACATTCACATGTTTGCACTTCGTGATAGCAACACTTTCAATAATACAGCACACCATTGACATGCTTGTCTGCGCATATCCACAAGCTTGACGACATGTGATGTTGGACAGTCAATGTTTTCGAACAGCATCTCATTAGCGATAGTTACTGCCCTCCCGATACATGCTACATTAATGTAAATTGTGCATTTGGCAATGTCAAAACTGCAAAAGAAACACACATAAGTGCAGTTTCTGGCCAGGCAGGAACTGAACAATGCCCAGATCACTAGAACAATTATTCACACCCCTACCATGCCTGGCATACACAAGCCCAGCCCACTTTGCGTACATATAAATAGGATAACGACAACACCACATGTCCTAGTTCTTCCACACTGCCTCAGGTGATATGGCGGCATCCACCTTGCATCAATGAGCGATAAAAAAAAGGGATCCATGAGGTGTACACCATCCTGACAATCAACACTGCAACTGAATTGTGAACACTGCTGCCTGTAGTGTTTGCACACACAACAATGACAGCAGGTGAGCAGTGGGGCCTGGGTTCACAGTGGCTCCAATTGAGCATGGTGCTGTGGGAGGGGTGGGCTGCATCAGCCTGAGTGTTCAGGTCCGAAAAATCGAAGTTGCCCTGCCTAATGACGTGATCTCTGACCTCATTCAGTCACATCTCTGTCTCATTTTAAAGACTTGCTGGACCGTACTGTAGGCCTGAGCCAGCGGGCAGCGCTGCCCTACAGACACGTGTTGAGCACAGTGCTGCAGTAGGGGTGGGGGGCATCAGCCTGAGAACGCAGGTGCGAACAAGCGATGTTGCTGTGTGTAATGATGTGATCTCTGACCTCATTCAGTCACATGTCTGTCTCATTTTAAGTACCTGCTGGACCGTACAGTAGGCCTCAGCCAGCGGGCAGCGCTGCCCTACAGACACGTGGCGTTGGCTTTTAGGGCACTGTAGTACTAAGTGTACATGCACACAGGATTCCGCCACTGCATTACACGCGCACATTATGCTTCTAGCATGCGCTCTGTTCCTTTGTATGTGAACGTTGGTATAACATATTATTATTTAACCTTGTGTATTCTCGTGCGCTCCAACTCCTCTTTGAACCACGATTACTACGAACAGTTGGTAGATCGTACTTCAAAAAAGAAGGATGCACTCAACTGGTGTTTTCTATTAAACTTGAAATAAACCTTCATTGACCCCCAGATGTTTCCACCATTAAATTATTTCTCCCTTTTCAGACACTGAATTAATTGACCCAAAATGGGCGGAGCGGGTACTCACCCCGTAATGATGCCCTGGACATTCTTACACCTTCCATCGTGGTATCAAGACACCGTCCTCGACCGTAGACCAGCTCTCCCACCCTACAAAAGTACCCTGGACTAGGAGCTTACACAGCACGTCGTTGGACACACCGATGCTGGCAGGTGAGCAGTGAAGCCTTAATGCGCAGGATCAACAATTGAGCACTGTGCGGGGGAAGGGGCTGGGGTGCAGCAACCTGGGTGCACAGGTGCAGGCAAGCGATGGTCCCGTAGCTAATAATCTAATCACTGGCCGTACTGCGGGAGGGGTTAGGTGCATCAGGTATGAAAAAGCGATGTGGCCATCCGTAATGATGTGATCTCTGACCTCATTCAGTCACATCTCTGTCTCATTTTAACGACCTGCTTGACCGTACTGTAGGCCTGAGCCAGCGGGCAGGGCTACCCTACAGACACGTGTAAAGCACGGTGCTGCGGGAGGGTGGGGTGCATCAGCCTGGGTGCGCAGGTACGAACAAGCGATGTTGCCATGCGTAATGATGTGATCTCTGACCTGGTTCAGTCTTATCTCTGTCTCATTTTAAGGACAGGCTGGACCGTACTGTAGGCCAGAGCCAGCGGGCAGCGCTGCCCTACAGACACGTGACGTTGGCTTTTAGGGCACTGCACTGTGCTCATTACTAAGCGGTTACATTCTAGTAGAATTAAATACTAACATTCTACTATGACTTACATTGGAATACTACACAGTGCACATGACTTTACAGCAATGAGCTCATGGTTTCATCCAGATGTCTTGAGACCGGTAGGGGTGAGTAGTTCACTTCCCACTCCCTATATACTATAAACGCATACTAACACTACTTACACAGTTATACTACAGCGGCTAGTATCCTAAAGTGCCCAGATCACTTCACAGCAATCAGCTTGCTTTGATCCCCAAGTCTTCACATCAGTAGGTGTGAGTACTTCGCTTCCCGCTTCCGGTATAGTATAAACACAAGGTAGCAGTGAGTAGTTCGCTTCCCACTACCTGTATGATATAAATGCCTACTAACACTACTTGCACACGTACACTACAGCACCCAGAGCCCCAAAAAAGGGCAAAAAGAGTAGGAAAGAGGAGGATAGGAGCAGTGTCACCTCTGTGGGGGAGTGCAAAGCGAAGTAGTGACTCCTACCGGTCTGAAAGTGCGGTGTTGGTCTGAGTGAAATGGTGCAGAGATGAGATTCTGCCACATTGGAGTATGAAACGGAGAGCCTAAATCGTGAACTCATTGCTGTAAAGTGATGTGCTCTGGTCTTTGTAGCATACGTGTGCAAGTAGTGTAAGTAGATGTTTATACCATGCAGGGAGTGGGAAACAAACTATTGACCACTACCGTACGTTTATACTATACCAGAAGTGGGAAGCCAACGTTTACATACAAAGGAACAGAGCGCATGGTAGAAGCATAATGTGCGCGTGTAATGCAGTGGTGCAAGCCTGTGCGCATGTACACTTAGTAATTATCTCACTACAGTGTTCCAAAAGCCAACGCCACGTGTCTGTAGGGCAGCGCTCCCCGCTGGCTGAGCCCTAAAGTACGGTCCATCGGGTCCTTAAAATGAGACAGACATGTGACTGAATGAGGTCGGAGATCACATCATTACGCACAGCAACATCGCTTGTTCACACCTGCGCAGCCAGGCTGATGCACCCCACCCCTCCCGCAGCACAGCGCTCAATTGCAGCCCCTGGGCACCTAGGCCCCACTGCTCACCTGCTGTCATTGTTGTGTGTCCAAACAGAATGGGCAAACAAAACAGGTGATGGACAGAATGTGGATCAATGTCACACATTCACCCCAGTCCAAAGATCTGGGCCCAAATCCATCGTTTTTTTGCACTCCACACCACCCTGGGTTAGACAATGGCGATATGCAAATCAGCTCTGACCCTGTGCCCCATGGGAACAGTCCAGTCCGAACTACAAAAGCCATGTCCTTCCCAGAACGGAATCAAGCATCCGAGGACTCTCATCAGCCCGGCTAGCTTGACTCCAGTGATGTGGAGTGCCTGGGACCCACGTCTGAGCATCCCCAGCGCACTTCTGGCGGCAATTGCAAACAAAACAGGTGATGGACAGAATGTGGATCAATGTCACACATTCACCCCAGTCCAAAGATCTGGGCCCAAATCCATCGTTTTTCTGCACTCCACACCACCCTGGCTTAGACAATGGCGATATGCAAATCAGCTCTGACCCTGTGCCCCATGGGAACAGTCCAGTCCGAACTACAAAAGCCATGTCCTTCCCAGAACGGAATCAAGCATCCGAGGACTTTTCTCATCAGCCCGGCTAGCTTGACTCCAGTGATGTGGAGTGCCTGGGACCCACGTCTGAGCATCCCCAGCACACTAATGGCGGCAATTGCAAGCAAAACAGGTGATGGACAGAATGTGGATCAATGTCACACATTCACCCCAGTCCAAAGATCTGGGCCCAAATCCAAATGATGGATTTGGGCCCAGATCTTTTGACTGGGTTGAATGTGTGACATTGATCCACATTCGGTCCATCACCTGTTTTGTTTGCAATTGCCGCCATAAGTGCGCTGGGGATGCTCAGACGTGGGTCCCAGGCACTCCACACCACTGGAGTCAAGCTAGCCGGGCTGATGAGAGGTGTTACCTCGAAACCGGTCCGGTCCTCGGATGCCTGATTCCGTTCTGGGAAGGACATGGCTTTTGTAGTTCGGACTGGACTGTTCCCATGGGGCACAGGGTCAGAGCTGATTTGCATATCGTCATTGTCTAACCCAGGGTGGTGTGGAGTGCAAAAAAACGATGGATTTGGGCCCACATCTTTTGACTGGGTTGAATGTGTGACATTGATCCACATTCGGTCCATCACCTGTTTTGTTTGCAATTGCCGCCATAAGTGCACTGGGGATGCTCAGACGTGGGTCCCAGGCACTCCACACCACTGGAGTCAAGCTAGCCGGGCTGATGAAAGGTGTTACCTCGAAACCGGTCCGGTCCTCGGATGCTTGATTCCGTTCTGGGAAGGACATGGCTTTTGTAGTTCGGACTGGACTGTTCCCATGGGGCACAGGGTCAGAGCTGATTTGCATATCGCCATTGTCTAACCCAGGGTGGTGTGGAGTGCAAAAAAACGATGGATTTGGGCCCAGATCTTTTGACTGGGTTGAATGTGTGACATTGATCCACATTCGGTCCATCACCTGTTTTGTTTGCAAACACAATGGGCAGCAGTGTTTACAATTCAGATGCAGTGTTGATTGCAGAATGGGGTACACCTCATGGATCCCTTTCGAAACACGACCTCCAGTAGGGTACACAATTCATGTCCAGTGTTGATTGGCAGGAGGGTGTACGCCTAATGGATCCCTTTTTTTTATTGCGCATTGTGATATGCGAGGTAGATGCGGCCATATCCACTGAGGCAGTGTGGAAGAACTGGGACATTTTGTAGCGTTGTTATCCTATTTATACATACGCAAAGTGTGCTGGACTTGCGTACGCTAGGCCAGCGTAGAGGTGTGAATAAATGTTCTGGGGACCAGGGCATTGTTCAGTTCCTGCCTGGCCAGAAAGTGTACTTATGTGTGTGTCCCTATTCCAATTTTGACTTCGCAGAATGTGCAATTTACATTAATGTAGCATGTACCGGGAGGGCGGCAACTATCGCTAGTGAGATGCTGTACAAAAACATTGAATGGCCAACACCACATGTCGTTGTCAAGCTTGTGGATATGCGCAGACACACATGTAATTGGTGTGCGGTATTATTGAAAGTATTGCTATCGCAAACTGCAAATATGTGAATGTGCTCAGATAGAGAGAGGATCAGCAGGGAGGCTACGTCATACACAGTGATAACGTTCACCACAGTCAAGCAATGCATGTCAAAGGTGAATCGGAAAGTCTCACTAATGACACACTACTATACTGGTAAAGCCTGACAAAAGAGCATACAGCAACACAAATGTACACATTACTCTTTACTGTTTGTCACATGTGATCTAGGATGTGCACTCTGCCCATGGCTGATGATACTCCTTCGAGCCACCAGTACCCAGGCCCAAAGGCAGTTCAATAATGTGCCCACACACACACACCAGGGGCATCGTGTGACACATATTTGTTTTTTTGATGTAACGTTTCAGATGCATGGCCATCACACATGGAAGGCTAATGTACAGACCATGAATATTGATCAAGATGATCGTTGCATGTTGTGTAGTATAACATATGTGTAAACAGCAAAAAAACTTTTCAAAAAAGCTCTCTAAGCAGAAGGGGTGTGTCTCATCAAACGCTGCACAGAGAATGACTAAAATGGGTGGGGTCCTCCAACTGTTATGAACCAATCAAATGTTTTTTTTAACGTCACATGGCAATTGCGCGTCGAGGAGGACGCACCCGATGCGATTTTGTGAAAATATATTTATCACAATATAGTTTATTACAGTTAGAAATATATAAATGTTTAAAATATTTTTGATTATTGCTTGCTGTCATATACAGTTTAAAGTTACATAGATATAATTTTGAGACATAAAAAAATGAGGGAATGGCGTACCCTGCACGACACCATACGTCTATGACGTAACACAGGGCCTGGCAGCGTGCTCTCGTCGCATACGCCACGCACAGCGAGCGCGACTCCATACGGGAGAGGTGTGGCACCGCGGCCAGGGCGACTGGCGTTGGAATCTGGGGATCACGGTTTGATCCCCGGCGCATTAGTTTAGCACCATGTGACTCTGGGCAATAGCTTGCTTAATCTTCCTGATGGCCCCCAGCGCCTAGAGACCCTTACGGGTGATTGTTCGCGCTTTACAAATGTGGATTATTATTATATGTACATGACGTAACGCGTGGCTTAGTACTGCGTACCCGTCGGATACCAAAGTAGCAGCTGTTGCGAACTCATACGTATTTGATGTTACGCGGGATGCGGTGTCACGAACCTGTCGGATACAAAATGTGCATCATTTACGAGTTTAGCAATATGGCGGATAGGATCTGCGTGGTGATGGAGCTTGGTACACTACCGTTATAGGACTGCAGTTTTCTCAAAAAATAAAAAAAGATATACATATTTTTGGTGGAAGATATAAACCATTACTTCATTTTTAAAGTTAAAAAAAGAAGAATAGTAGAGTTCCAAAATATTGCAAAAAAAATAGAAAAAATATAAGATTTATAAACATTAAAATATGAAATTAACATTTAAAAAACCTTTGAAATTCACTGATAAAAAACATAGGCTTTACAGACATTATAGTTAGGAATTAGCATTTATAAAAACCTTTGAAATTCACTAAAAAAACATAGGTTTCAAGGACGTTATAGTTAGTTGGGCCAGAGAAATTCGCCTGTTATATTTAGTTGAGCTAACTATAACTCGCGCACCCTCAATGCACTGCTGATGATGTCACATATTACATCACTCATGACATGGTCAGTGACATCACTGATGACATCTCAAATGACATCACTGATGACATCACTGATGACATCATCCAGTGAATGTGTATTTCTGTAAAGTTTAAATATTTTTCATATATATCTATGTCAAGGTGTATTGAAGAATGAATGCATTTACAAGTGCCTAAAGGAATTATTTAGAAGGTGTGTGACGGAATGTATAAGTGGGTGATTGAACGTGTCTTACTGAATGCATGGGTTAGTGACTAAACTGTGCGCAAGTCTGTATTAGTCTCCCAGTTGGTATGTAAGCAACTGCATGGGTTGCTGAATAGCTACATGAGTGTCTACATAGGTTATTGATTTGTTGTCCGAGTATCTGTATGGGTCCCTCAGTGTTTGTATGGGTAAGTGGGGGGATGTATGAGTCTGTGCATAGATGTCTGAGTGGGTGATTCACTGGTTGTATGGATTAAAAAGTGCATCTTGGAAGGGTTGTATGGGTGAGTTAGTGTGTGTATGGGTGTATTGGTGAGTGAATAAATGTCGCCTTTATGCACAATGCCACATATCTACCACCTTTAGCATTACTACAAATTTTGGGTGCTTTCCACCTCAGTTAACTCTTCCTTCCGATACCCTCCAACGCTTCCATTCTCAGTGAGGCCACCTCTTTTTCCAGCCCGCGCATAGTTACTGCTGCAGACATATGCATCACTGCACCACCAAGATACCACATACATCTTCAGTAATGTCAGCAACTTACTGCTCTATCATCTAGCTTTTATCAAACTCATGCAAGAATGTCCCACTGCTCAGACCCTCAATTTTTTTTCTGAATATATTACTTTTAATTGCAACACCCCCATTTTAAGTGCCATTTAAGGGGCAGTAGTCATGAGATATTTAAGGGCCAAGAGCCTTGCTTCTAACAGACCAATGGCAGATTCGATTGCATCATATATATGTGAGTTATAGAGATGTAGCCAAAATAGTTGGTGATCTGTAGAGTTTTTTATTTTAGCAGGGCACTGCCCTCTCCCTCCTTTGGAGGAGTGGAAGTAAGTTCAATGCCTCAACTGCTTGGACTCCAAGGGGTTAAGTGTGCATCAATAACCATGAATTTAAAGGAGTTCTCCACCATTGAGAAATACTGGGAGAAAGAGTGGTGAAGGAGGCCTTCCTACCAGATATGAATGCACATCATGGTCCTGCTATCCCACAGAGGGATGAGTCTGTGGTAAGGCCAGTAGTAAGGACAGAGGGGTTGTGAGAAGGTGACTTTGTATATGTTGTCCTCTAAACCAATCCACATGACTCTTATGATGTATGAGGTAAAAGATAACCTTCATGAAAGCTATCCTAGTAGTAGCTGTGGAGGGCAGCCTTCAGGCTTAATCTTGAAGGAATGTAAAGCAGCTTGTTTCACCGGAATATTACCTCCTGAATGACTAAATGAAGGAGAACCACACAGTAGTTATATAAAAATATGTATTTATCAATATAACACTCTCTACTATCCTCTACACAAGGATAGAACAAAAAGCACACAATACGAGATCAATAGAACAGTTGTAAGTAGCACAATACACAGTGGGCTCCAGAGGGAGACCAAATCATATACTAAACTAGTGGTATAACAATCACATTTTGACTAGACACAGTGCCTAGTGCACGTGGTATCGCTGCGACCCCAAGGAACCACCCTGGGTGATGACACAGGAAGCCCACAGAGGACGGGTGCTGTGAGGAAACACGACGCATGCTCCGTACAACTCTATGGGAAAGTCGCAGTTGCAAAGTTAAAGTTTAAGGACTCTTCTGGTAGGACTTCGAGTAAACCCTTTGGAACTTAAGAGGTTGGAGAGCCACCCCACCCATGGATATTGTAGTATCAAAATTACCTATCCCAGGTGAGCCGGTTGCGGAGGTCTGAAGGGGAGTCGGAAACCTCCGTTGTTCACTATGGAAGCTGGTGAAGAAGTACTGCTACTGTGAAGGTGAAAAGGGTCTGGAGGAATCCAAGCCTGGATTCTGGAAGGAAGGAACCTAAAAGCAGAGGGGACAGAGTCTGGGTCACTTCAGAGTGGCCAGGGGCTCGGTAGACGAATGCCCACCGATGTCGGGTGCTTCAGGTGCGAAGAAGGGATACTTGACTCTGCAGCCATGAGGACCAGGAGACATCAAGGATGACCAGGAGCCAGAGGTGAGCTGCCCATGAAGGATGTCGAGTACAGAGGGGTTGGTGTCCAGGCAAGAAGGTCAAACAGGTTCCGGTGTGGTGAGTCAGGGCATATTTGAAGCAACCAGCAGAGCCCAAGAACAATCAAGATGAACCTCAGGAGGACCCACAGGCCGAATGACCAGGAGTCGCGAGGGGACCTCGAGCAAGATTGCAAAGCACCAGCCCACGGAGCACTCGGTGCGAGGAGGCCAGAGTTCCTTGGTTCAAATACTGCTGAGTAAGGACTACACAGAGTCCAATGCACATGTGAATCGCAAACAAGCATATGCATTTGCAAATGGACGTGGTGTACAGGGGTTTGGGTTATGCAGCCCCCATGAGGGATACTGGCCTCAAACTTGGTGAGAGGGCATATCGACCTCAGGGACCGTTAGGTGCTCACTTCCTGTGTTGCTGAATTCTTCAGAGTCCGCAGGAGCTCAGGAGCATCAGACCGGTCAGTTGAGCTTTAGGCGCCTGCGAAGCAGAGTGACTCCTTCACTCCAAGGGAGATTCTTCAGTTGTTTTAAGTTTGAGCAAAGGCACAAACTAAGCTTCAGATGGAAAGGGGGACGAAGTTGAGCCAAGTCGAGGTCCAATAAAGTCCCAGGTGTCCAGACGGTCGAAGGTCAATGGTTTCTTCTTGTAGAATCTTGTCCATGTAAAATCTAAAGTCTTACTGCCGGGTAAGCCCTTTTGTACCCACGGTAGAGGGTTAGACAAATTCAGGGGACCCTCCTAGGGGAGGGTCAGGACAGAGAGGTGGCTACAACCATGTCCTTTTTTTGAACCAGAGCAGGGGGGAATGGCTCCCAGAACTGGTTTGAGTTAGGCTATCTAGAGGGCCGGACTGGGAACCGTAACTGGCCCTGGCAAACTGCTGGGTGCCCTAAGGGCATGTCTGTATGTCAAATGGCACACAAGCCAGAAACAGGGGTGCAACAGGGTGTCAAAGTGACACCCTGTCACCCTTGCAAAATCGGTAATTTTACCGATTCTGTAATTACAGAATCGGTATTTGCCATTGATACCTATGGGCTTCAAGGCCCATAGGAATCAATGGCAAATACCGATTCTGTAATTACAGAATCGGTAATTACCGAATCATACAGATTCGGTATTTTTACCGATTATTTTACCTACATAGCAATTACCGAATAGTGAATACCGAATCTGTAAAATTCGGTATTTACCATTCGGTAAATTGCTATTACCTACATCTAGGCCTTAATCCCCACAAAATTGTGAATTCAATACAGAATTTCTCCAGGGAAATACAGAACTGCACAGTTTATACACATTTTGTGGGGAACAACTTGGAACTACCGGAATTATGTGCAAGTATATTAGCCGCAAATATTGTTTTTTACCATACAGAATAGCCATACATAACTTCGTATTAGTTGAAGTTGGGGTCTTAGTCTACATATCCGAATTATTCTTTAAAATGTGTTTCCTGTTTCATGTGTTACTCTCTTCCAATCATGCAGGCACCTTTTTAGGTCAAAACCTATCAGACAGTGCAGCATTCTGATTTGCTAAATATATATTGGGTACATTCAGAAAGCTGCCCTAGGAATGCATTCTGCCCGCTGCTTTATTATGTTTGATAGTTTTATAAAGCTCATAGCTGCCCAAAGGCTATCCAGCACTGGTATAGAGAGATGCCTGTGGCAGTACAAATAGGGTAATCATCATGGGAACAACCAAGCCATGAGTTTTTTCATGAAGCTGGGTTCTTCTTCCAACAACCTCAGTTGCCTGTTCATGAAATTCCACAACTTGATCCTGGCTTTGATGGGCAGCCAGTGAAGCTGTTTCAAGAAAGTTTTTACTGATTTCTGTCATGGAATTTTTAAGAGTAGCCAGGCTGCTGCATGATGCACCACCTGCAGCCTGTTAAAAACATATTTGGGTAAGCCCAGATACAGGGAGTTGCCATAATCAAGACACGAGGCCACTTGGGCCTGGACCACAGTTCTTTGTGCCTATTCTGGAACAAGTTATATGATCTTACGGATCATTCGGAGTATTCCAAAGCACGTTTCTGCTCGTATTTTAGCTTGGATTTCCATCAAAAGAGTATTATCCAGCCACACGCCCAGATTCTTTACTGATGGTTTGGGGATGGGGGATATTCCCCAATCTTCTGGCCAGTTAATCATGGCCCTGGGCCAGTGAATATGTTCCTGGATCATCAGCTCTGTTTTATTGCCATTTAATTTTAGGCTACAATTGGCCATCCAATTAGCCACCTTTCCTATGCAGGGTACCGATTGGAGTTGATTTGAGTTTGGACCCTCTGCCACGATACCACCAGCTGTGCGCCGACCCCATATGACATGATCGACAGCCCAAACTCCTGAACAATTTTCGCCATGGGGCGCACATATGCTAGCCAATGTGGGGCTTGCCATTGGCTTTGTGGTTTGTAACTCACATCTTCTTGCTTTCTATTTGCTAGCTTTATTTGCTTTAGGCTGTCCAGCTTGAGTTCATCCCTCCGTTTGCCCACACCTTGTTTACTGTATTCTTCGATTAACTTGCTATCTGTAAACAGGTCTTTAAATCTTGTTCTTTTCTAGTCATATTTGCGTTGCATTCAAAGGCAGATGTCAAATGTCAAGGTCTTTCTTACAAGAGAGCTTGGTGTTTACTTTGAATGTATGCTACCATCCTGCTGAGTATTCATATAAGAGAAGAGGGTGTAGTATATTTTTTTTTCTAGCACACAAACAAAATTAACTGCTGATGTTTCAGAATATACCAGAATTAGTGCAAATGAAGATTTTTTTTGTAATTCTGAAGTGTGGTTGAAACAAATATTAGAATATAATCAAAGCACATCAGTACACTAAGAGATGACACAACACACCTCTCTACTCCACACCACTTACCCCACTCCACTCTACCCGATACCAATCTATTCCACTCCACTCCAATCTATCTATCCCACTCCACTTAATGGACCCCAATCGACCACAACTCGCTCAACACCACACCCAATCTCCCCCACTCCACTCCAGTCTACTCTAACTCCAATTGACCCGGGCACTGCACCTCACCTCACTCCAATCTACCCCACTTCAATCTATCTATTCTCAATCTACCTCAATTTAAATGTAAATGTAAATGTGCTTCGATTTATATAGCGCGCTTTAACCCAGGGGCCTCAAGGCGCTTGCTTAGGGAACCCGTCCTGGTATTCCCCTGTGAGATACCACGGCCGGGTATCCACAAGGTGAAAGCCAGGCATCCCGCCGCGAGGGGCCGTAGTGGAGATTAAGCAAGCTATTGCCCAGAGTCGCAGAGTGTGACCCCGTGAGTCGAGTAGGCACCAGAGCGAGAATTGTCGACTCCGTGGAATTTTTTTTTTTTGAGCCCGAGACCCGCCAAGGCGGGGAATCAAACCCTGGTCCACGGCCGATCTCAGCTTCTGGGTCTGCCGCCTCTAACCACTGAGCCACACTTCTCCACTAAATTTAACTGAATCTACACCACTCCACTCCAATCTACCCCAATTACGATTCTCCTATTAACATGACCAGAGAATCTGGATTTCATTAAAGACACGAAGGCTAATATTATGCTGCTGCCGGAGACACCGATCAGCGGTTGCTTCCTTCGCGTTTTTGACCCTTTCTTGCCACCCAGCTTATTTCGCCTTTCTAATTTGCTCATTTGACTTAAATATCCTAGGCTCGCTTGGAGCAAACATTAAGCCCTCTTCCCTTTGCCTAATATAATTTCCTCCAAACATCAATAAATAAAATGTAATTAAAAAAAAAAGAGGGGAGAAATTTGAACATTTTGAATAACTGGAAAATAATTAATCAGTTAAATACTCATAAAAAAGGTATTTTATATATACATTTATTTAATAATGTAAAGTTATCCTAGTTATACCTTACCTGTCATGTCCGACCTGGAATCAGACAATGCTATCGCTAGTTACCCCAATCATACTAATGACTCCTTTAAAATGTTCTTACAAAGGGAGATGAGGTCCTGCATGATGGACACATTCAAGGAGGTCATGTCATCCAAGAGACCCTTCCTACAAGAACATGATGACGACCCTCCCCGTGATCTTCAAACTGTATATTCCAAGAACAGTAAAAAATTGAAACATTGTGAAGGCACTATTAGAGGTCGTGGACCTCACTTGACCAGGGAGGTCCTAACACCTCATGCCTGTTGGGAGGCCCCATGCCTCAAAAGATACTGGTGTCCCTCGCGACATGAACAGGATGGGTGTCCCGAGCGGCACGAACTTGGCGGGTGCCCCTAGCGACATAAATTTTAATAGCGCACGTGATGATGAATCGACCCCAATCTTGTCCACTATGATCCAGTCTATCCCACTCCACTCTACCCCAATCTAACTCACTCCACTCGTATACCCCACTCCACTCCAATGTAGTCGACTACACTCAATCTAACCCAGTCAACCCCAGCCAATTCCAATCTACCCCACTCTACCCCAGTCTGCCACACTCTACTCAAATCTACCCTTCTCTGCTCCAATATACCCGGTCTACCCCACTGCATTCCACTCCAATCTACCCCAACCCACTCCACTCAATCTACCCCAATTAAACCCACTTCACTGCAACCTACCTGACTCTACTCCAATATAGCCCAGTCAAATTTACCCCACTCTACTCCCAATTCTACTGCAATGCATCCAACTCTTCTCCACTCTAATCTACCCCCTCCACTTCAATCTACCCCACTACACCACAATGTACCCCACTCCAATGTACCACATTGTACCCCACTCCAATCTACCACAGCCTATCCCACTACACTCCAATATATTCCACTCTACTCTATCACACTCCACTCTACCTAAATCTACCCCATTCCACTCGAATCTACCACATTGCGCTCAAATACACCCCACCCCCACTCTAATTTAACCCATTCCACCCTAGTAGACTGCACTCCAATCACCCCCACTCATCCCAATCCCAATCTACCCTACACCAATCTACTCCACCCCAATATACCCCACTCGAAACTATCCCTATCTACCCCACACCAATCTACTTCACTCCACTCCAATCTATCCCACTCTATCGCAATCTACCCAAATCCACCCCACTCCACTGCAATATACCCCACCCTACTCTACCCCACTCCAATACAATGCACTTCACTCCAATCTACCCAATTCCCCTCTAATCTACCCCACTCCAAACTACTATACTCTACTGGTCCCCCATCTGTCTCAATCTACTCCAATGTTGACTCCACTTTAATCAATCCAACTTCACACCACTCCACTGTATCTCAATCCAACCAACTCCAATCCACCCAAACAATCCCACTCTACCCTACCTCAATCTACCATACCCAATTTCCCTCTACACAATCTACCCCACTCCACTTCACTCCAATCTACTCTATACCACCCACATCTACTCCACTCCAGTCCAATCTAACCCACTCTACCAAATCCATCCCACTAAACCCCTCCATTCTACCCTGCCCCACTCCACCCCAAACCACCCTACCCCACTCTACCCCATCCAATCCGCCCCAATCTAATCTACCCCAACCTACTCCACTGCAATCTATCCCACCCATACCCAATCTACCTCACTCCAATCTACCCCATCCCCATCTACCTCACACCACTCTATCCAATTCCACTCCAATCTTCTCCACTCCAGTCTACCCCACTCCACTCCAATCTACCCCACTCCAAACTATCTCACTTCAATCTACACCATTCATTCCAATCTTCCCAACCATAGTCCACCCAATCTATCACACTCCAGTCTACCACACTCCACAATAATGCACCCTTCTTCACTCCAATCTATCCCACTCCACTCTACCCCAATCCACTACACTACACTCTTCCCCAATTAAGCCCATTCAACTCCAGTCTACCCCAATATATCCCACTCCACTCTACTCCAATTTACCCCACTCCACTCTACCCCTCTCCTCTCCAGTCTACCCCACTTCACCCCAATCAATCTATCCCACTCCCGGTGCCAATCTACCCCACTCCAATTTACCCCGATCTACTCCACTCTAGTCTACCTGACCCTACCCCACTCCACCCATTCCAATCTACCCCATCCCAATCTTCCCCACACTGCTCCAATCTCCCCCAATCTACCCCACTCTGAACTACTCCAGTCTACCCCCACTCCATTCCATTCTACCCTACTATAATCCAGCCAATCTTCCCCACTGCAATCTACCTACTCCACTCCAATATACCAAACTCCACTCCGGTCTACCCCAATCCACTCTAGTCTACCCAAATTCACCCCACTCTTCCCCAATGTGCCCCACTCCACTCCAATCTACTTTACTATATACCACTGCACTCTACTCTAATCTACACCAATTTACCCTACTCTTATCTATGCCACTGCAATATATCATAATGTATTCTACCCCAATCAACTCCTCTACAATCTACACCACTCCACCCCAATATATCCCGCTCCACCCTAATTTCCCCCAATTCAATCTACCCTACTCCAATCTACCACACTAACCTACCTAAATCCTCCACTCCAATCTACCCCACTCCATCCCACTCTTATCCACCCCACTCCATTCTTAACCACTCTACCCTCACAACACTTTACAGCAATCTACCCCACTTCACTCTACCCCATTCCACTCTACACCAATCTACCTAACTCCTATCTACCCCAGCCCACTCCACATCACTACCTTTTAGCCATGCTAAACAACAGCCACACTGATTTACCTAATGGCCAGAGCACATTGGCAAAGCGGCTCGGGCGCTCGACCTCGGACCTGGGGATCTGGGTTCGAGTCTCGGTAACGACGCCAAAACCTCCTGTGATTCTGGGCAAATCACTTAATCTCCCCTTGCCTAAAATGAATGTGTGTCCTCATGTAATGTAACTGGTGCTATGTAAAGCGCTCTGATACCCGATTCTGTTTGGGTCTAGTTCGTGCTATATAAAACTCAAAAAATAAAAAGTAGCTCTCACATAAGAGAGGCCTATTGGTTTTGCCAGTGCTTGTTTCTATTATCAGCTGTGTTGAGCAGTTTTGTATTTTACATATTTGCTATGTATGTATAGCACTAAGAGGTACTTTCAGCTTCAAGATATCTGATGGTGAAAAGAGATGCAAAGTGCTTTGGATTCTTATAAACTCCGAACAAAGAGCGACCAGTAATAACTGCTGCTTTGAGAACAGTGTCTGTGATGTAAACATGAATTTCCATGAATAGTGAAATAAAACATTTCTTCTGTTTGTAGACAAAAGCATTGCCTGCAGTCCATCCCTTAGGGATATTAACCTGTCTTGGATGAAACTCTCTTTCATGTATGTGACACATACAACAATCAACTTGAGAAAGTGACTAGTTAACTCTCCAAGAGATGCGTTGCTTCCCATTCTATTCAGGACAGTATGTAACTTTTTCTTGCAGAAATGTGCAAATTATGCAGCAGTGGTCGATCATGTGGCAAATTCATAGCTACCAGGAAAAGCGTGCAATTTAGCATCTCATAAATCCAGCTGCTGTGACGTGGGTATATGCATGGCTTGTAGTACTTGAAATGAAAGTTGAGGCCCAGCCCTTTCCTCTACCTGGGAGTAAGGTCAACAGACTCTCCTGCTTAAATACCATTGTGGTCATTCAAAGTGCATGGGGCATATGCGTATACATAAATGTGTGTGGTAACTGTGAGTCAATTCATGCATGTGTGTGTGCATCTGTGTGTGTGTGTATGTGTGTGGGTGTGGGTGTGTGTGTGTGTGTGTGTGTGCGTGTATGAATGCACACAGCAGGGTTAGCCTAGTGGCGTATCCAGAAGCGATTTTTAGATGGGATTCACACTGGGCCACAAATAATCTGGGAAGATATTGGGGAGTAATCCTAAATAGGGTGGTTCATGTTCCTCCCAACAGAGTGGGAGTGAGGTAGACAGTGACCCAGGCAGATCCCATTGTAGTGTTAGGGGACTGGCTTCCCATGTCCCTTCTAAGCATAGGAGGGGAGGTTTTGATGGGCAGAGGCCCAGTGGGCCCAATTTCCAACCCTGGTGCTTGGATTGCTCCCTGTTGGGGCACATACAAGGGGGCCTGGGCTGTACCAAGAGACCATCCACTGGTGGGAGCACCACAGTGTTGTGGAAGCTGGGTGGTGCAGTCTCCCAAGGCGCCTTACAAGTTCCATTTTCTGGAAGTACTGCTGCACAGTAGATGGTACAGGGGCCTAGATGGAGGGCAGGAGGTGACATGGTCAGTTCAGTGGTGGCCTTCCACATTTGGAGCTATCCCTAAACCAGTTACCAAAGTAAGAAATTTGGGAGTCATCTTCGATGATGGCCTAAATTTTATGGATCATGCTAATAAAGTGGCCTCTACAGCCCACTATAAATTACGCATGATCCGAAAAATCAGTCCGTATCTTCCATTGGATGCCATTAAAACCCTGGTTAGTTCCCTGGTTTTAACGTCATTGGATTATTGTAATGGCCTACTTTTAAACACACAAACCAGAGTCACAAGAAAATTGCAGTCGATACAAAATGCGGCGGCTCGCCTGGTTTTTGGAATCCCAAAGTATGCGGCCATCTCGGATGCCATCTCACGACTTCATTGGCTGACGATCCAGAACCGGATCAAATTCAAGTCACTATGTATAGTTTATAAAGCGCTAAACAGGCAAGGTCCACATTTTTTAACAGAGCAACTGATGCCATATCAACCGACCCGCCAACTTCGGTCCTCCAATTGCAACCACTTAGTGGTTCCTCGCGCCAAAACAGTGTCATGGGGAGACCATCGTTTCATGGTCGCTGCACCAAAACTGTGGAACACTCTCCCTCTGGACATTAGAACTTGTTCAACCCTCCTCCAGTTTCGTAAGAGACTTAAGACGTGGTTGTTTACCCAATAACTTCAATAAATATAGGTAACTGCTGAACACTTTACCACCAATCTGAAATCTGCAAATTAACTAGCGCCAAGACGCCTGCGGGTATTTGTCGCGCTTTACAAATGGCAAAAATAAATAAATAAATAAATAAACAGTCCAAAGTGGGAAGTCCAGTGGGTCAGGTGTTGCCACCCTGGTGAGTCCACTTCTGACCTGGAGGGCTCCCTGCGCTGTCACAGAGGCAGAGGGCGGCACCAGGCAGACCCTGCATGACACAAAGTGTTTTACCCTTGAGGGGGTTGGTGGTTCACCCTTGGAGTCCTGGCATGCCAGGCAAATGTTCAGCCTGGTGGGAGATAGAGTGGAAGTAAGGTGCAAAATACCCAGGACTACTGCCCCCCAATCTGAGAAATCTGAGAGGTCAGAGAACCCTGGATGGCCTTGAGCCTGACTCTTGCCCCTGAGCGCTGTCAGTGGCCTCTGTTGGTTGATGTCCTTATGGGCAGAGTTGGGGTGGGGCCAGAAGTCTAATCTAAGGAGTGTAATGGGCCATATCACTTTGTTTGCATTGTGATACTGTCTGTCTACGGCAATGCATCTGTGGGCCAGTTAAGGTTAGGTGCCACATAGATGGGATGCACAGAAGAGGAGAGGGGTTCCTCATGGGTTAGTCCAGTGGCTCAGGATGGTATAGAAAGAGGGATCCGACTGAGTTCAGAGAGGCATAAATGTAAATATAAATCCGTATTTGTAAAGCGCGAACTACTCACCCTTATAGGTCTCAAGGCGCTGGGGGCCGTCGTGGAACTTAAGTGAGCTATTGCCCAGAGTCACATGGTGCTGAGCTGAGCTGCCACAGCCGGGGATCTCACCTTGAAACCCTGTGCTCCAAGGTCAGCTGCCCTGGCTGCTGCACCACACCTCTCCACGCATAGAATTGATAAATGCCCCTGCATAACAGTGCCTTCATCCATGTTCTATTGCCTAAGCAGGGAAGCCCATCAAAATAGTGATTAGTCTGCCCTGGCTTTTGGGGGTTTGTTTGTGTTGGACTTGGCCCTTTCTACAAGGTCATCCCCAAACTTTTAGCCTTCCCTCCTCCATTTTTGCTGAATTTGTTTCTGTTGGCCTTAGGACTCTGCATGTTACCACTGCTAACTAGTGCTAAAGTGTGTGCGCTCTCTCCTTAAAACAAGGTTATGTTGGGTTATACTAAATTGGGATATGTAATTTACATATAATTTCCCAGTAAAGAGGCACTACATGTGCCCAGGGCCGGGAAAATACAGACATAATATCGACTCAAAAATATAGAATGGCACAAATATCGAAGTAAAAATATAGAATGGACAAAATATCGAATGGACAGAATATAGTGGTGAAAAATATAGTTTTGAAGGTAAGTAATTTAATATCGATTTTTAAAATATAGAAAGTTAAAATATCGAAGTATATAATATAGTAATTAGGATATATTGAATTTTTAATAATGAAAAAAAAAATGTGTATTTCTTTGTTATTTAATTTTTGTGTAATTTAATTCTGTAGCGGGTTATTGGTTTATAGGGGAATAGGGTGGGAAGTAATATAATTGTAAATAATTAAATGTGTTAATTTAATTATTGGTATTTATTTTGAATTAATTGTTAATTAAATATTCATTTATGATTAATTAATTATTAATCGGTAATACATTTTTAATCGGTAATTATTTTTTCTTAATTGATTAATTGATAATTATGTTAATTTTATTAATTTATTTTCCATAGCGGGTTGTGGGTTTATAGGCGAATGGGGTGGAAATTAATTTAATTGTAATTAATTACATTTGTTAATTTATTTATGGGTATTCTTTTAGAATTAATTGTTAATTAATTTTTAATTGTTAATTAATTCGTTTTTAATTGGTAATTAATTTTTATTAATTGGTTAATTGATAATTATGTTAATTTTAATTTAAAAAAATCTGTAGTGGGTTGTGTGTTTATTGGGGAGTAGGGTGGGAAGTAATTTAATTGTTATTAAATTAAGCATTTTTATTTATTTATTGGTATTGATTTTTAATTTATTTTTAATTAATTGTTAATTGGTAAATAATTTGTATTTTTACCCCTACGCTATCCAACGCTTTCCCTACTGTTGCACTCTCTAGAGTGGGAATAGTAATTTTTACCCCTACTCTATCCAACGCATTCCCTACTGTTGCACCCTCTGGAGTGGGAATAGTAATGTGTACCCCTACGCTATCCAACGCTTTCCCTACTGTTGCACTCTCTGGAGTGAGAATAGTAATTTTTACCCCTACTCTATCCAGCGCTTTCCCTACTGTTACACCCTCTGGAGTGGGAATAGTAATTTTTACTCCTACGCTATCCAACGCTTTCCCTACTGTTGCACCCTCTGGAGTGGGAATAGTAATTTTTACCCCTACGCTATCCAACGCTTTCCCTATTGTTGCTCCCTCTGGAGTGGGAATAGTAATTTTTACCCCTACGCTATCCAACGCTTTCCCTACTGTTGCACCCTCTGGAGTAGGAATAGTAATTTGCACCACTACGCTATCCAACGCTTTCCCTACTGTTGCAACCTCTGGAGTGGGAATAGTAATTTTTACCCCTACGCTATCCAACGCTTTCCTAACTGTTGCACCCTCTGGAGTGGGAATAGTAATTTTTACCCCTACGCTATCCAAAGCTTTCCCTACTGTTGCACCCTCTGGAGTGGGAATAGTAATTTTTACCCCTAGGCTATCCAACGCTTTCCCTACTGTTGCACTCTCAGAAGTGGGAATAGTAATTTTTACCCCTAAGCTATCCAACGCTTTCCCTACTGTTGCACTCTCTGGAGTGGGAATAGTAATTTTTACCAATACGCTATCCAATGTTTACCCTACTGTTGCAGTTGCTGGAGTGGTAATAGTAAATTTTAACCTCCTGCTATGCTACAGTAAAAATATTGTATATTTTTAATTAATATTATGTTAATATATATATATATATGTGTTAAAAAATCAAGTTGTATTTTTATTTTTTTTAACTTAAATTAATTATTTAATAATTTTTAAGTTATTTAAGTATTTTTAAGTATGTTTTAATTAATTATAGTTATAATTTCATTAATTGTAAATTATTTTTAAGTTATTTTAATAAATTCAATATTTTTACTAAGTATATATATTTCTTTGATATTTTTGATTCAATATTCTTGTACTTCCCTATTTGTAGATAGGATTTCGATATTTTGTCTTTCTATATTTTTACTTCGATATTTATTTCGTCTATATTTTTGTATCTGATATTTTTTCAGTGATCCCTGTAAAATAAATGCTACTAGTGGGACTGCAGCACTGATTATTCCACCCACTGAAGTAGCCCTTTAACCCGTTCCCAGCGTCGAACGTTCAGCGCCCAGTGCTGAACGTTCAGAGACCGAATGCTGGCCCGTCGGCCAACGGTCGTGCGTAGCACTGGGGAGGTAGTGCTCGTGACGACCGTTGGCCGACGGCAGCAATTAAAGGGTTAAAGTATGTCATTGCAGCCTGTCTGCTTGCAGTTTAAACCACCATTTCGACCTGGCGCTATGAATCTTTTGCCAGGCCCAAACCTTCCTTTTTAATACATCTAAATCACCCCTAAGGTAAACCATGGACAACCCCAAAGACAGTGTGCAGTGTATTTAAAACGTTGGACAATTACTTTTAAGTTTTACATGTCCTGGTAGTCAAAAACACTTACTTTCGTTTTTCACTCCAGCAAGGCCTACCTTTCCCATAGGCTTCAGTGAAATCTCATTACATTTTATAAGTGTACATTTCCAAATGGGAAAAGGTGACTAGTTAATGTTTGGTGTCTCTGGAATCCTAATTTTAAATTCTAAATTATGATGATGTCTGATTTTAAATTAGAATTCTGAAAATGCCACTTTTAGAAAGCTGGCATTTTTTTTGCCTTAGCCATTTGGTGCCTGCAGACTGTCTCTCGGTCACATGACTGGGTGTGGGTCACAGTTGAGCTTTGTGTATTCCTCCTAGACAGCCACACACAATGGGAGCTTAATGTGATTGAATAGGCCATCACTGACAAAATAGGAGGGGGGAGCTGGACCCAGCGGGGGCCAGGAAGGTGGTCCATCTGTGCACTTCAAATGCATGCCTCTAGAAGTTTCTCTCCACTTCAAAGGCACAACTGTGTATAAAGACTGGACCTCAGACACCACCACTTCAGAACACTCCTGTACCTGTGGATACTCTGCCAGGAAGAAGGTCTGCTGTGTTGCTGAAAGGGCTGCCACTCTGCTGGACTGCTACTCTGAAGGAGCTGCTGCCCTAGTGTGCTAACCTGCTGCCCTCTTGGCTGGGAGGAAGAGCAGGACCTGCAACCCATCTTGAACACATGACCCCAGAGTTATTCCAAGGAGTAGTCTGCTGGCCTCCAGATCGGAACCTCAGGGTCATAAAGGGCTCCCCAACAACTCCTGGACCTGTCTTCAGTGATTTTCTGACCCTTAAGTGGTGCCTTGCAGGTCCTGCACCCTTGGAGTGGATCACAGGCTCTTTATATCAAGCTTTTGGCACTTTGCGACTGCGAATGGCCTGTTCCCACTGATACTGCGCCGCTCGCACCGAAATTCAGCGTGAGTCGCTGTAAGTCTCTCTTCACACAGCAAGCATTGAACGCCTGTGGAGGACCAGCCTGCTCGTCCGCGATACCCGGCCTGCTCTTCATGCCATGCCGACCCTCGCTCATGACATTCTTCCTGCTCCACGCAACCCTCTCCAATACAAATGGGACTCGTCAGCAGGACTCATCTGGGACTGTATCCGACCAGCGTGCCATCGCAGTCGGCCTGAACTTTTGACTTTGACCTGGTCCAGTGCGACCAGGTTGTCGCTTTCTGCATTTGAGCATCATTTTGCAGTTAGTTCTTTAAACATTCATAACTCCGGTTCTACTGATTGGATTTTTGTCGTCTTGATCATGTTTATTAATTAAACCCAGCTCTATTTTTCTAACTTGATTTGGCATCCTTTATGTGTGATGTTTTTACTGTTTTACTGTTGAAGTGTTGCACTAATACTTTACACATAGCCTTTAAGTTAAACCTGACTGCTCTGTGCCAAGCTACCAGGGTGTTCAGCACAAGTTTATTTGGGGTTTGCTTGTGCTTTACCCTGACAAGGATTGTGGTTGCTGCTTGACCAAGGCTCACACCCCAGTCAACCAGTAACCCAATGTTTTGCTCGTACTTAACTACACCAGTGTCCAATGCAATGGTTATGTTGATGTTCTGCGCATATTATTATGGTCATACAGTAAAAAATGCAATAAATGCATGCAATGCAGCGGTTATGTCCATGTAGAAGACGTGATATTATGGTCATGCAATGTAATGCCTGCAATGCAGTGGTTATGTTGATATAGTGGGCATGATATTATCGTCATGCAATATATTGCACGAATTGTAGTGATGCATACACCATTAAAGCATCAGCAATAAATGGATGAGATAAAAGTAAGAAATGAGAGAGGCCAGAAAACGCCCAAGGAAAAGGCTTTTCCAGGTTTTTATTTTACTTATATACTTGAGGGGTCGCGTGTGGATTGGCTTGGAACTTGAAGGGATGAGCCAGCTCGGGCAGTGGGGAAGCTGGGGTGCGTTGAAGTGTGATACTCTGTTAAAAAACGAATTAGGAAGAATAAGGGTCTGCAGTTGGGGTAACCAAGGGGAGGGGAGGGGATGTACTTAAGGGAAACAATGGTAGAACAGTCAGCTGACTAGCATTCAGATAAAGGAACTGGGAGCAATTTAAAGTCGTTTTTGAGCTGAGCGGTTTTCCTGCAGTGGGTTCAAAGGTAGGAATGATTGTTGGTTGTTCTCTTGCATTAGATAGGCCTTTGGTTTAACCCGGGGCCAACTTTAGTGATGGTGGCGCCCAGTGAGACAATCATTTTTGGCACCCCCACTCTCCATGACCGCCTCCTCTTATGCTCTCACTACCACCGTGCAAAAGTGCCCCTCATAGCTCCAATCATAAATTATTCCTAAACACAGCGCTACCCGTCCCAGGTCAGCACCCCCGCCATAGGTCCGCAGCCGCACCAGTCGCACTGCCTAAAGCCGGCCCTGGTTTAGCCTGTAAAACCTCGTCATGGGATGAGAGTTGTTAACTTAGAACCGTAACAGTAAATTAGTCTTCTCCACACCACCATACTGTTTGTGTCTATTGCCTTGCCTCATATGCATTTGAACCACCGTTGACCCGAGCGGTTTGGCACCGTTCATTTTATACAGAGAAAGAAAGTCATCTGTTCCCCACGAAAACCCTTGATTGAAACAACACTGCCAACCACTGCCCTGCCTCCAGCGGCCTGTCTCCGAGAATTGCACGTCCCCGTCGAGCCCCTGCCAGGCCGCCGCGGGCAGCGCCATCTTATTTATGTGCCTGGTTCCCGCGCCCGGATCACTCAGCCTCGAAGTTGTGCACTCAGATTTAATTAGCCCCCCCATTTCAGCTGGCTGGCTCGTTACATCTTGGCGGGAGTGCGCGAGCTGAGCTAATCCGGCTCCCGCCGCAGCAGCCTCGTGACGGCCTCCCTCGGCAAGGAGCAGTACTAACGCGTCGCGTACGTCTCATTAGACGCAGCGTATTAGCCCAAAGTGCAGCATGGCCTCCCCCTCCAGGAAGTAGCGTCGAACCGTCGCCCACCCCCAACGGATGGCGTCGCATCTGACTTTGGAACCAGAGTAGAAACTCGGAGAAAGACTCTGACGACCAATGGGGAACGACCCCCGGAGTAACAAGCAAACAAACAGGGGCCTACCAAAATTAGAACTTGCAAAAAAACATGTTGCAACCAGCCTCACTCTGCAAGAGGTAGCAACTGGGATAGAAGCATGGGGGGTTTTATGGTTGCGCCGCGGCAGCCCATCAAGCTCTGGGCCATGGCGGCCTATCAAAGTCTTGGTAATGGCAGACCACGAAGAGGATGTAGCTTAAAGGCTAGAGTGGTCGACCTTGAAGTTGAGGTACGGGGTTTTCGTCTGGGCAAGGGACGCTCAAAATCAGGTGATTCTGGGCAAATCACTTAATCGCCCTGTGCCCAACAAAATTAATCAAGTTGAGTGCAACTGGTGCTCATGTAAAGCGCTCGTGCTAAATAAAACTTTAAAAAAAATAAATAAGCTAAGCTCTGAAAACAGCCCCACTAGCCTGCCGCCCACCTGTGAAATGGAAGTGTGATACAGGGGCAACTACTGGACCTGGTGGCAGGGCATCAAATGCACAGTCTGTGCTAGTGCCAGGTGGAGGGGCTACCTTAGTCTGTGCTGGTGTAAGGCGAGGCACAAGCCACAGGGAGAGGGACTCCTCCATTATCCGCCTACCTAACAGAAGTTGACTCCACCAATGTGATCTGTGTCAGAGGGCATTCCCCCAAACACTGCTACTGTCTTAGACGGTTCCCTTACAGGACAATCAGTTTAGAGCAAGCAAAGTCTTCTTTTTGGCTGTCCAGGCTAATTAAATCTGAGTGCACAACTTCGAGGCTGAGTGATCCGGGCGCGGGAACCAGGCACATAAATAAGATGGCACTGCCCGCGGCGGCCTGGCAGGGGCTCGACGGGGACGTGCAATTCTTGGAGACAGGCCGCTGGAGGCAGGGCAGTGATTGGCAGTGTTGTTTCAATCAAGGGTTTTCATGGGGAACAGATGACTTTCTTTCTCTGTATAAAGTGAATGATGCCAATTAAAGCTGTGCGTGGCCTCACCAAAGAGTTTTTTGTTCTGTCCAGCATTTCTATCAATCCCCTGCAATGGGCGTTCTAGATTTTTGTTTTGTTTGATGGTGTGATCCTGGGCGTTGAGGTATATTGCGACACCATTCACCGGATAGCCACTTTAAGAGGAGTGTGACAGAAGGTTCCATACTATTTTCCGTTCAAGAGCCCAATTTCGTGTGTCATAGGGGCGCTCCGAGTTTGTGGGGTGTCACTCATGATGTACTTCTGAGTGCACAAGCTTCTTACAGTCAAGGGCGAGACCCTCGCAGGTAAGGAAAGCTCAGCTCTCATAGCTGTGCACACCCCTGTAGAGGATTCACCTCTTCATGCGTGCTCTGCAGAGAAAGGGGGAGGGGGCACTGTCTACCCTATGCCACCCCTCGGTGCCCTCCACATTTACCAACCCTCCAGGTGGGCGAGAAGCAAGTGCGCTGCCCATAGACACGCGGCTGGGTTTATGAGACTGAAATACCCGAGCAGAGTAATTTGCAATTTTGATGGTGTTTTACGACACGGCTCCTGCTGAAAGCGATTTTGATCCATTTACATAATGGCTTGCAAATTGCTGAACAGTGAAGTAATGCGCCATGAAACTGCCTGCACCAGAATCTGAGAGATAGGAAGGGAGCCTGGCACAGCCCTGGCTGCCTTGAAACAAGCAGAACCTCTCTTGAGGCCGTCGACCGCTCCTAGGAGATTGTGTCCTTATTCACACCGCTGGCTTCAGGTGTATCTCAGAAAGCCCCTGTCTACCCTGCATGGCCGCAGTTACACCGCCCTCCATACCTTTTGGTTTTTTGGATTTACTAGCTCCTCCCCATTTTCATCTTATCTATACTAATATAATAAAGAGAGAGCCCAAACCTTTGAGGCGGGTAATCTCAGGAACCACAGCACCAATCACAACACCCAATACATTGTTGGAAAGGGCAGTTGCAACAGAAGGACATACGCTATGCAGACGCCCACCATATACATTTAAAAGGTAAAAGAACCGTGCCAGCAAAGTAGTACCTTGTGGGAGTGTCTGCGTTGTGCTGTGGGCGTGTGCTGGGGGCGTGACAAATGCTGGGGGCGTGTGGTACGTTCCGCCCTTCATGCCATGTCTCATAGCGTGTGCTGTGGGAGTGTGCTGGGGGCGTGGGTGTGTGCGTGGCACGGGATTACGAAAAAAAAGTGAGCGTTGTGCTCAACATTTCATTGTTTTTTTCTTCCCAGGTTCTGTACATTCCAGCTCCGGGTGTCCACCCTGCTCCCTTTAAATACCCCTGCACCTCATAATCATAACCCACCCTTACTCCTTATAATACCCCAACACCCTTAAACACTAACCCATCTTAACCCTATAAATATACCCTGTACCCCAAAACCCGAACCTATCCCTAAACCCTAAAAATACCCCTGTACCCAAAACCCAAACCTAGCCCTGAACCCTATAAATACTCCTGTACTTCAAAACCCAAACCTACCCCTGAACCCTACAAATACCCCTGTACCCCAAAACCTAAACCTACCCCTGAACCCTAAAATACCCCTGTACCCCAAAACCCAAACCTAGCCCTGAACCCTAAAAATACCCCTGTACCCCAAAACCCAAACCTAGCCCTGAACCCTTAAAATACCCCTGTACCCCAAAACCCAAACCTACCCCTGAACCCTAAAAATACCACTATACCCCAAAACCCAAACCTAGCCCTGAACCCTAAAATACCCCTGTACCTCAAAACCCATACCTATCCCTAAACCCTAAACCTACCCCGGTACCCCATAACCCAAAACTATATCGGAACCCTTAAAATACCCAAACACCCCAAAACATATACCTCAGTACCCCAAAACATATACCCCTATACCCATACTTACCTTATCCAAACATTAAAAAAAACATGCTTTTACCATTCATGCATTTACAACGAATTTCGTTGTAAATGTATGCGTGGTAAAAGAATACAAAATGTAATGCCATGCCTTATAATGGCATTGCGGAGTCATGGTACTTTCGTAATGAAAGTATGCGGAGTGATGGTATGCCGAAAGAAAATTGCGGAATAATGGGTGTTTACCCTCCCCCGGTAAGTACATTGGTGGCACGGCGGCCCACATCTCCAGCAACATACTCATATTTTTTCACCACCGATTTGAAAAATGCACAGGTCTCTCTCATTGATGGCCAGCACCGACATACACTTTTAGACACACCTCCCGCCACAAGTTCTAGAATTCCGAACTTTAGAGCTGGGGAGCTACGTTCGAATCTCGGCATCAGCTCAACATCCTGTGATTCCAGGCAAATCGCTTTCTCTCCCCGTGCCTACCACAAATGAATGTGTTCTTCTGTAATGTAAATTGTGCTCATGCCATGTTGTCGAGTTCGCGCTATATAATATTGCAAGGAAAAATAAAGTAGGGAAACTCAAGTTCACACACTACAGAACGCGCACTCTTAAGTGCATCAGCAGTGCACTGTGAATCGGAGCGTTTCACAGGCCTGTCACAGATAAGAAATGCTATCAAAACGAAATCCTACAAAACAATATACTACTGGCCGTCAGCAATTCATACCCGGACAACGTCGGGACGGGCTGCTAGTACATTATAAACAGAGATCTACCCAGGGGGCAGTTCTAAGGTGAAGCCAGGCAGGCCCTGCCTTCTCGAGCAGCACCTAAAGCGCTCCTCCTTTCATCATCCTAGGGAGTTAGCTCGGACGAATAAAGGGGTGTGCGTGTGTGCGCGCGTGTGAGAACCAAGTGGTTGATGTTAAATTCCGACAAGAGGGAGCCCGAGATTTTGGCAGGCCGTTTTTGACACTAGGGGGTATATTTGCAAGCCCCTTGCTCCACCGGCATGTCACTTATTCCCATATTAATAGTGACGCACCGCAGTCGCACGGGGCTTGTAAATAAGCCCATGGGTCTCTGCCTTTCGGTCTCTGAGCTTTAGCAGTGCTACTGAGGTCTATATTGCTAGAAATCTGTGGTTGCCCCTTTGTATTTTTATTATTTCGTTTTGTTATTGTTGACCTCATTTTTACGACAGGAGGCAATATTTTTGGTAGTTCATATTGCCCAGAACCAATGCTTGATTCGGTATGAATAAATTTGAATGTTTTGACTACTTTAAGAAGAGTTAATAAAAATGAAATTCCCAAAAATAAATTTGTAGTACCATTTGAAGGTGAGAAGTGTCTAGTCTGACTGCCCAGGACACCTGTAACTGTGTGGGAAGCACCGAGGGGATTCCCACGACGTTGACAGATTAATCAATCAATCAATCAGTGGCTTGTAAAGTGCAGCTACTCACCATGTGAGGGTCTAAAGGCGCTGGGGGGCTACTGGACCCTCCGGGTGTAGGATAATTTGAAGAGCCAGGTCTTGAGGTCTTTCTAGAATTGGGTCAGCGACGGGGATTGCCTGAGGTGGAGGGACAGGGTGTTCCAGGTCTTGGCAGAGAGGTAGAAGATTGAACTTCCAGCGGTTCTGGTCATGTTGATCCTGGGAAGGGAGGCTAGTGCGAGTTGTGCCGAACTGAGTTGCCTGGCGTGTACGTGGAATGGGAGGTGGTAGTCAGGTATGCTGGCCCTTTGTTGTGGGGAGCTTTGCAGGCATGTGTGAGGAGTTTGAAGATGATTCTCTTGTTGACTGGATTCCAGTGGAGTTGTCAGAGGTGTTGCGTGATGTGGCTGCAGCAGGTTATATCAAGGTTATGGCTGCAGCGTTTTGGACATTCTTTAGTTTCTTGCGATGTTTTTGGGCTATGCCGGCATAGAGTGCGTTGCCGTAGTCGAGTGTTGAGTGTGTGGGTAACCGTCTTTAAGGTTTCTGTTGGGATCCATCTGAACGTCTTTCGAAGCAGGTGGAGCTTGTGGAAGCAGGCTGAGGAAACTGTGTTGATTTGGCGGTTCATTGTAAGCAATATGTTCAGTATGATGCTGAGGTTGCGAGTGTGGTCTGTCGGGGACAGAGAGGTAGTATATGCAGCTCTTGAAATCAGGGAGGTTTCGGTGCTGCCTGACAATCTATGGAATGTATAAGTGTTATTTCCTGGTCAACTAATGAAGAAAATGAGGTCTAACTGTAATCCAAAAGCAACAAGGGGATATGATATACCTCTGTCGGAGGCCCAACTTGTGTAAAAGGATGAGAGTAGCTAGGTGGTTTGGTCTTTTCTGGAGCCAATAAAATCCTGTGCATCATTCGAGAACCCATCAGAAAGAAGATTTATCCCATTATGACCTTGTGCTAGAACTGTTTCGATGGGTTCACTGAAAAAATATCAAAACCAGAAATATTGTGAGACACAAATATCGTATCAAAACGATCGAACCCAAAAATGTTGTTATCCTATCCTTATAATAAAAAAATGACTAAAATATTGTTGGAAAAAATCGTTGTCACTAATATAGTTGTCAAACATATTTTTTTAAATAAATATTAAACATTTAGGGCCTCATTTCGATGTTGGGCAGACACCGGCGGTCCAGACACTGCTAATACAATACAACCGTACATGGTGCGGTCTCATAATCTCATTTCTCTATGGAAGCTTGTGCTGCGGCCGTAAACTGGCCACAGCACAAGCTCCCATTAAGAAATGAGAGTTTCTGTTAATCCCTGCACCACTTGGCTGGCGCCTCACGGTGTCTGCCACACAGTGCAGGGATGAACAGGGGGGCTCGGCCCCCAACCGAAGGCTGCAGGGAGAACAGGGCCCTGCTAGGGGCCCCCAAAGTTGCTTTCCTACAGGCTTTGCATGTCAGAAAGCCCTACATGGAAAGCCTGTGGGAAACCAGCATCGTAATCCCGACGGCGGAAACACTGTCTTTAAGGGATTACATTCTGGCTCCGACTGGCCGGTGGACTCCTTGAGCCCATCGGAAGCCAGCCGGAAGGACCGGCCTGTTTCACTTCTGACCGCTGTCATTGTAATACGCGGTCAAGAGTAAAACATATGATATCAGTCGGAAAGCCTCTGACCGCAGGTAGAAGGCTTTCAGACCAACATCATAATGGGGCCCTAAATATATTAAAAAGTAACAGTAATATAATAAAAATTAAAAATATTTAGTTAATTGAAATATATATAACTATTATACTTATTTCCCAAAATACAACACACATATTAATATATTCCAACAAAACATCCTCCCGTTTTCCGGGGGCCACCAACTCTGCAGGGCGGGCTCAAAGGTTGTAGGAGCGGATAAACCTGCATGTTCAAACTTAACAACAGAGAGAGCCCCACTCCGACTTCTGTGCAAACAAAATACTTTATTCGTCTGAGGCAGCATTTAAACTCACATCCTGACCGGTTTCAGCATCACCACGCCTTGCTCACATGTGAGTTCAATGATTCCCAAGTGGTCACGAGGCCATAGGATCAACTACAACCCTCAGCATGCATCATCATTGCTAAAAATCACGAGGCATTGCATCATTTTTATGTTTATCGAATAGTGTTTTTTAAAACAATGTTGCAAATGGTAATGTACATGCAATCCATTTCCCAGCAAATGCACTATTATGCTACCTCTGTCCTCGATATGGGGCAGCACTGCGCAGCTTCCAAGGGGAGACGTCCCTTTCTCCCAACTGCACAACCAATACCAGTGGCATTCATTTGGTTGGTGCGCGTGTCAACTATCAAACCCAAAAATGTTGTTATCCTATACTTATAATAAAAATGACTAAAATATTGGGGTAAAAAATCGTTGTCACTAATATTGTTGTCACAAATATTTTTTATTTTTATTTTTTTTTAACCTTTATTTATGAAATGCACGTTACACAGCGTCTGCCTACACAAATATTTTTTTAAATAAATATTAAACATTTAGGGCCTCATTGCGATGTTGGGCAGACACCGGCGGTCCAGACACTGCTAATAGAATACGACCGTACATGGGGGTCGATTAGGATGGCGGACGGACAAAGTCCGCCATCCTGTCTGGGGCAGGGACCGTCCGCCTCAAGGGCAGAGGTACCATGCCCTCAATTAGGATGCACCCGCCACAGTGGCGTGTGCATCCTGCATTTATAACATTGCGGCCGACGGTGCTGAAAGCACCGTCTGCCGCAATGTAAAAATTGCATGTTGTGCGTTTCACAGCACAACATGACACGCACCGCGCGGTGCCTGCCATGTTGTACTGTGAAACGCAGGGGGGTACCATAGGTACCCCCCATGTGCACCCCCCCCCCACCCTCCCCTTCACCCTGGGGGCCCGCAACGGGCCCCCAAAGCAAGAACCGTATGCCTTTTCGTGCAGGCATTGCCGCCACGGAAAGGCATTCCCGTCAGCCCATCCTAATATGGCTGGTGGTGTCTGATAGACACCGCCACCATATTAGACCTTTTCCACCACGGTCGCAAGGTAACCGCAGCGGAAAAGCGGCGGGCGGTCTTCCCATTCGTAACGGTCCCCCCGCCATTGTAATATGGCAGGGGGGAAATAGGTGGCGGATGGGCAAGGATGGTGGTGATCCGTCTGCTATCCTAATCGGCCCCATGGTGCGGTCTCATAATCTCATTTCTCTATGGAAGCTTGTGCTGCGGCTGCAAACTGGTACAAGAAATAGGGTCAATGTAAGGCTGGAAGCTGCTGTTGCCTCGGAAGTACCATGGAAGGGATGCTCAGTCCACAACTTCCCCTGACCGGTTCACCATATGCCAGAATAGAGAAACTGGAACCAAATGGTGATGCCCGCAAAGGGAAAACAGGGAAACAAAACAAGGTAAGGATGGGGAACACAGGTTCTTCGTACACACTTGGAGTGGCTGTCAGTCCTGGGGAACCAATGCACCTCTGTCAACCGTCTCCTAGATATAATGACAAACAGCAAAAAAGGAATGGGAGGAAAAGTTCTGGGCGGACCTTCTGGCTGCCCACCAAGGGAAGGACGCCAGGGGTTTCTGGAACCTGGTGGGATCTAGGAACCGACCTGATGACACACTGAGGACTTGTACCATCCCGTCCCAGACCTGGTTCAATCATTTCGGGGCCTTATATTCTCCGGTAGAAGGGCCCCTAAATGAGCCAGTTTCACCCCCCATCTTGGCAAGGGATAGTGTCCTTGATTCTTTCACCGTCCGGGAGGTAGTAAATGTAATCAAGACCGTGGAACCCCTGAAAGCAGCCGGCCCTGACGGGCTCCCAGGGGACTTACTCCGAGTCTATCCGACTGAATGGGGCACTCTGATCTCCGCCCTTCTGAATGCAATCATGGAGGGTGGACCTGTCCCAGAATCTTGGAGGGGGCGGAGGTCGTCCCCATATTCAAAAAGGGATGTCGGGACAATCCAGGGAATTACAGGCCGATAAGCTTGATTGACTCGACACAAAAAGTGGCGGGGAAGGCGATCTTAGGGAGGATCCTCCACTGGGTGGATGAAAACCATATCCTATCTGACTTCCAGGCAGGATTCCGTTCAGGAACGGGTACTATTGAACAAGTGTTTAGACTAATGCTTCTGCACTGGAAGGTGGTGGAACTGGGAAAGGGCAGTCTCTATTTTGCCTTCATTTACCTAAAGACTGCCTTTGACCTGGTTCCCAGGGAGGAACTCTGGAGGGCCTTGCAGGGTCTTGGGCTGCCCCCCTACATTCTGTCGCTCCTGATGAAACTTCTTACTGATAACTATGCCCAGGTGCGGTGGGGCCAGAATGGGGAAACGACTGAAAGGATACCGGTTTGTAGGGGCATCCGACAGGATTGTGTGCTGGCTCCCACCCTATTTTCCTTGTATGTAAATGGTGTGGTAGAGCACCTGCTCCAAGAACCAGCGGACGCACCCTCTTTGGGGGGCGTACGGATCCCTACACTGTTGTTTGCAGAAGACACCCTCCTCATCGCTAAGACTCCCTAGGGTCTCCAGAAGTTTTTGACCCGATTCCAGGATTTCTGTTTGGCAAGGGGATTGGTGATCAATGTGGACAAAACAAAATACCTGATTATGCATCCACCACGGAAACCAGGACCCCCTCCAGTTTTGAACTCTGTCCCTCTTGAGAAAGTTTCCGAGTTTGACTATCTGGGAATACGCCTGTGCGACACAATGAGCTGGACGTCACATATCAACAAGATGGTCCTCAGCCATAAAAGGGTAGGGGGTGCGTTGTTAAGGGAGTATCGCGCCTCATCCAAACAGTTTGTGGCACCCGCAATTGATATTTATAAAGCAAGAGGAGTCACTTCCGCACTTTACGGGGCGGAGTTATGGGGCTTTTGCAATTTGGAGTCCCTATCCAAGTCGGAGAGCAAATTTTTGAAAGACCTACTTGCTCTCCCCTTGAGTACCCCCACAGTCCCGGTATGCTTGGATGTAGGCTGCAAGCCGATCAAGGACCAGGCTCGTCTCCGGCCGTTGCTTTTATGGGCTCGTTTGTGGAGGGTTCCAGAGTTAAAATCATATGCTGATGGGCTGTCCGAGGTGATAGAAATGGGGGGCTGGCACAAGATCAAGTGGCTGAGGGATATTAAAAATCTCTTGGGGGAGCTGGGTTTGGGAGACTCTTGGGCTACAAAATCCGCTCCACTCAAGGCTATCCTAAAAAAACGGTACTGGGACTGGGTGTCCTCCCAACTTATTGGTAATCCACGCCACTGCAATTCAACTGAAGCATTTCTAAAAATTAAGGACGTGGTGGCCTATGAACCCTATCTGGATTTGATCACCATGCCAGTTGATAGGGCTTTATACTTTAAGTTTAGAGTAGGCACTCTTCCGATTGGGGACTTTCAATCCCGATGGAAATCGCCAGTGCAGTTATCACCCTCTTGTGCCTTTTGCCCTACAAGGCCTGAGACGGTGGCGCATATCCTCTTCGAGTGCCCAGACTATATTCGTACAAGGAGGTGCTGGCTTAAACCGCTATTTAGACGCTTGGGGACACGCCAACACTTGGTGGCGCTACGTATCTTGTTAACTGACACTTCCCCTCCCATAGTTTGTGGTGTCTCCAAATTTTTAAAATGGTCATGGTTGATTCGCAGAAACAGATTGTCTATCTCAATTTAATCCAGTTTTAGTTAATTTATTGCATGCATAAATGGCATTTTTACTTGTTCTTATTTTTTAGACATTTGTATTGTCGATCTGCAGTTTTTACATGTATGTAATGCTTTCAAGATATAAGTGCATATCGAAATAAAGCTTTTCAACCAAATGACAAAGAACAAACATTAATGTAGTCCCTGTTGGCATATAGGAGAGAATAGAAATAGTGTTAAGTGCATGTACCTTTTGTTATGTTGGGGTTGGTATGGAAATGAGAGGAGAACTGGTCCTTTGGCAGGAATGAAGTTTGTTAAGTGGGCCCTGCAATAATACTAATATGTTTTACATCTCCAACAACCTATGACTGAACACTTTAACCTTCTACATTCTCGAGGCCTACCTGTGTATGGATGAGGGAGAACTGTAAGAAAAACCAGGACTAGAATCAATACTCCTTAGGTCGGACCACCGACCTAAGGATGGTCAGTCCCGTTTCCGCGACTGTGAAAGCCCCTCAGTGTTTCCACTCCAATATATACAACAGTACAAAAAAGCGTTGAACCAAAATGGGGGAATATTCCTATTTCCTCCTCCAGTCGATGCAATAGTAGGGAAAGGGTTGGATACAGGAAGGACAAAAATTACTATTCACATTCAAATCACAACAGTAGAGAAAGCGTTGGACTCAGGAGGGGTAACATTTACTATTCCCACTCCAAACAATGCAACAGTAGGTAAAATGTTGAATCCCGGAGGGGCAAAATATACTATTCCCACTCCCGTCAGTACAAAGGTAGGGAAAGTGTTGCATAGTGTAGGGGTAACATTTACTATTCCCACTTCAGTCAGTGCAACCATAGGGAAAATGATGGATTGTGGTGAGGTAAAATGTACTAATCCCACTCCAGTCAGTGCAACAATAGAGAAAGAGTTGGATTGCGGAAAGGGTAAAATGTATTACTCCCACTGCACTCTGTGCATCCTTAGAAGCAGACTAGTTCACTTAAAGAAAACAAATATTTTCAAAACTATACCAAATAACAAAAAATATAAATATTTGAATATAAAAATTCTATATATAAATTTCTATAAAAAACAAACACATTAAATATTTATTACAGTGTTAAATACAGATTATAAACGAATACAAATAATACTAATATAATTAAAATACCAAACTATATTCTCAACATACCAACTAATAAAAACAATGTTATTTACAATTAAAAAGCACAACACATAACATAATTATTAACATATTTTTTTTTACTATTTTTAAATGTGTTATCGTTTAAAAAACTTCCTACCATATACCTCTACAAACTACACCATGCACACCTAAAATATATTTTTTCAATTATATCTACACATTTTACATCATTATCAATTAAAATATCAATAATAATTAATTAATAGTAAAATAATTATATTTAATTACGTTCCACACCCTTTATAGCTACAAAACCATCAACCCACACCTAGGGGGTCATTAGGAAAGTCCGCCCGCCACCCTATCGGGAAACAGGACAGCCCGCCATAAGGGCGGGGGTCCTGTTGGGGCAATTAGGATGCGCCCGCCACAGTGGCGGGCGCATCCTGCATTCCTGTCATTGTGGCGGGCGGTGCACTCAGCACCGCCCGCCACAATGCCAGGAAGGCATGTTGTGCACTTTCATGCACAACATGGCAGGCACTGCGCGGTGCCTGCCATGTTGTGCATGGAACTGTTTGGGGGGTACCATAGGTACCCCCCATGTGTACCCCCCAACACCCAGAGTCCCTGGGGGTCCGCAACGGGCCCCCAATGTCAAACACTGCATGCCTTTCCGTGGTGGTGTTGCCGCCACGGTAAAGCATGTCCCCGCCTGCAGAGTAATATGGATGGCGGTGTCTAACAGACACCGCCACCATATTAAACCCTTCGGAAAAGTGGTAGGCGGTCTTTCTGTCCGCCATGGTCCCCCCGCCATAGTAATATGGGGGCGGTGGCAATCCGCCCTTGATCCTAATGGGCCTCCTAGTAGATATAAATAGAAAATAATAATTTCGTAATTTACATAATTAATCATCAATGAAACGATGATTAACTAAAAATAAATTCAGTGTATTTAATTACCTTCTCACCCTTTACCCCTACAAATCCAATAACTCACACCTAATATATAACTTAAACAATACATTAATTGCACAATTTACGTATTTAATTATCAATTAATTAATTATTATTATACATTACTAAAAATTATTAATTATTATAATTGCTTTTCTACACACCCTTTACCCATACAAAAACCACAACCCACACCAAAAAAATACACAGTTTACGTAAATAATTATAATAAAGATGCATTAACTATAATTAATTTACTGCACACCCTTTACCCCGAGAAAAACTCACAACCAACACCTGAAACATAACTTTAAAAAAAATTGTACAATTAACATAAATAATGATTAATTAAATAAATAATATGAATTAAAACATAACTATTAATGCATCATAATGTATTTGCTTCCAACCCTGTACCCCTATAAACCCTGGTACGGTAGTAAAATGACAAACAACTATTAAGTTCAATTTAAACACTACAAAAAATGTACAAACTATATTAAAAAAATATTAACACTAATTCTAATAACAATTGATAACATATACAATTAAAATATATAATAAAACACATACAAATATTTCAAAATGATATTATTAACAATGCTATTTTTCTAAACAATATTAAAAGAATATAGATATTTTTGACATTGGTATTAACAACATAGATATTTTTGTAAACAATAATGATTTAGATATGTTTTAAATCAATACTACTTACCTTGACATCAATATTCTTGTCAATGATATTCTTGCACACAATATTTCTGTATCACGATATTTCCAACTCAATATTTATGTATCTCAATATTTAATTTTCAATATTTTGTCCGAATACCATCGGGATAGTTGTAAAAACACAGGTCCACAAAGAGAATATAAATAAATCCTTTATTTGCCACAGTACAGTACCACTAGACTTAACTCTAGCCAGTCTAAACTGAAAGTGTCAGCTTCATTCTGTAACATACATAGTGGCAGCAGTAAGAAACCACATTCAAACATAAACAAGGAAGCACAGCATAAAAAAGCTATGTAAAACATAACAACTGTTTAGTCAGTTTGCCATTAGTACCCGAGCAATTCAGTCCACCTATGGTTCATAGAACTAGTGGTATGTGTCCAGAGAGGGCAATAACCTTCTGGTAGCTGAAGGAGGTCTGGAGGAGGTAGATACTGTTGTCGCATTGATGCATGGGTCTATGGAAGTCCGTAGTCAGTTATATGTAAGGGAGGCCATCCAAGAGAAGTAGAGTTCGGCCAAACTGGGTTTATCAGCAGTTCTGCTATATGACTTGCCTCAGAAGAATCTCCATCTCCTTTGTATTCTGTCAAGAGTATTGGTTGATTTAAAGCAAGCACCCAGAGAGATTACAGAGAGCTTTCCCCAGCGGTCAGTGGTTCTCTAGCAGTACAAAGTGCATCTCCTCTTGATAGACCAAGCTCCTCTGGGAAAAGACACTTGCTGGTATTTCAAATTCAGGCATGGTTTCTTTTCAGCTTGTTTTGGGCTTCATTTATGCACAACATGGGGATGTTTTACAGGAGTTACTGTCTGCCAGATGATTGGTAATTTTACGTTTACCATTGAATTAAACCAAAGGGCACTCAGAGGTGGTTTCTTGGAAGTTTATAGGGATCTGAATCTGAAGGCCTCAAGGTGCTCTTCTTGTGGGTGCGGTTTGCAGATTAGATTATTTCTAATCATGTCACCAATTTATGAGTAAAATAATGCATCATCTCTGACTGATTTGTGTGGTTGTCACCATCACAGCACCAGTTATCCTTTTCAGAAAAACAGTCTTGGGGCATGTGGAATGGCACTCTTCGAAGGATGCTGAGGCAGGACATTCACTCAACATCAGGAATGGTTGTGCTTGTGATGCCTGCTGATCACTTACCAGGAGTCCACTGGGCTCAGCCCCTTTAAACATCTTTAAGCCGAAGCTCAATGACCCTGCTCAGCTCTTCCAGACTGTTTGGTAGACTAAGCATATGAAAGAGAAGGGGCATGTGAAATGTGAGTTATTGACTTAACATGAATGGAACTCCTGCAGCCATGGTTTCTTCTTCTTGCTTAGCATGCCTAAAGGAAGTGCCCGCCTATGACATTTAGTACCTCTCAATCAAAAATTGGCTCCCTAAATGAGAAAGTGTTGATTTGCATGCTTTGCCAAAAAAGTTTACATTGTTGTAACTATCTGAAGTTCCTCTTCTTTCTTTCATATGATATCAGTCTCTGGACACCTTTATGCTCTAATGTTCAGATATACCATGTGATTTCTACTACTGCATTGGATGTTGAATACTTCTCGTGTGTCTCTTCTTTACACTTCTAGACAGCTGTGCCCCACCTGCCTAGAGTATTTCCTACCAGCTGAGACTGGGATTCACAGTTGATTGTTTTTTTGTTAATACAACTTTCAGATTTCAATTGGTGTTTGCGTAGAACTTCTTAAGCAAATATGTTTTGCCCCATGTATCCAACATTCAGGAACCATTGCCAAGGCTCCACACCTTGGCATAGGGCGCCCCTGGAAACAACTCATTCCCATGCACATCCTAGAGCCGAAATCCAAATGAAGGACACTTGGCCGCCAGCTTTTTAACTAGTCTCCTAGAATGATCCTTCCAATGTGATACAGAAGGAACAGTACACCAGTTATGCGGTGGAGCATGCCAGGGGCACATAGCTCACATCATATGAAGAAGGTCAAACCTTTAAACAGGTGTACAGAGTTAGACCTGAGTATGTGTGAGCTCATGTTCCTCCTGCTGATGAATCCACCACCCACCATTTGTTGATCATCCACCTTTGCATTCCATAAGAAGGGCGTTTGCAGGGGTGATCTATGACTTTCTTGCCATGTTACCCAGCCGCCCAGGTATAGTGATGGACGCTGACCCTGGCCCTGATACAATGGAGGAAGAAAACCCTGACCTCTCACCTTTAGAGGATCTCTGGCAGCTCAGATGAAGGAGTTGATGAAGTTGCTTGTTTAGCTTTCATGTAGTACCTGAAATTCTCGTGAGTTCTGTGCATGATTCATAGGAGGGGGTTGGACTGACAACATGAAAATATGAACTTTCATTTCAGGATCTCAATTTTCACTATATGTTCGCAAGAATAAAGGCTCTCCCATACCTTTTCCACACATCTTGTCCATTGTGGCAAGATATGTCTGCTCGGACCATCAATCCCGTGAGATAATAATCTGCATTTGGAATATGTGTATGAAATGTAATTACGTAAGAGGTAGCCAACAATCAGGATCTATACGAGATTACACTTACATCATGAAAACCACTCACTGGCCTATTTTGATGTATGACATTCACTTGGAAATAATTGTAAAGCTGGGTGCTACACGGATCCTTTTTCTCTCGGAATATCGACAAGTCTGATTATTATATTTTTTTCTTCTCCAACGTCTACATGGCTCTGGAGTCCGCAGGCAACTTAATTACCAAGGTTGAGTCATATTGAACTTTCCGAAGACGCAAAATATGTTCTTGTCCCTGGAAAAATAAATTGTCTGTATATTTTCAGCCATTGCTGTCTGTGCTGAAGGCTAAGCTTCTCACACCTCTTATTTTAATAACAACTTCTCTTCCTTTTCTCCATCGCCTACCACTTTCTTATGTTGCCGCATCTCCAAAGGAACTCAGCTTAGATGTTGCCAATTATTATTTTTTTAAACAAGTTTAAGCCCCTCAGCTCTGCTGCTAATATTAAAAGTGCAATTCATGATCTACTTCTATGATTACCAATTAAATGTTCTCCCTTTTGCTACAGAACATTGCCAGTGCTTGATTTGTGCCAGTGGTTTCAGGGTAGTGTGACCGGCATTCACATTTGGGGACTTAGGACCCTATTATGAGTTTGGTGGCCATAGGACCTACGAACCCTCGGTAGCGGTCCGACCACCACAGGACCGCGGCAACCGCCCGGGATCAAGGATCTCTCAGCGGTTGTGCAGCAGTCAGGAGCACTAATATGCTGGTGGTGCCACTGCAGCACTGCCAAGCATATTAGTAGTTGCCTGTCCACCACAATTTTCAATCGGTTGAGCCTGTCATGAAAAGGGTGGCGGAGAGGCAACAAAGGAATCCTAACAGGGCCCTTGCTGCTCCTGGGGGTGCATGCTGATGGTGTTTCACCCCTAGTTCCTGCATAGTGTGGCATGTATGCCACACCGTACAGGAAGTTGTAGTTGGAGCTCTGAGAACAGCGGTCTGTATGTCAGGCCCTTCAATGAGCCTAACAGACGGCAGACTTAGACCGCCGGGGCACCGCCCGTCAGACCATGATTCAACTCCTATTCTGGCAGGCAGCAGCAGCACAGCTTTGACAGCCCTACAGCGGACGGTGCGTTGCACCGTCCGCTGTAGGACCGCCAAAGTTGTAATAAGGACATTAGATTTATTTTTTCAGAATTGGACTTGAGAAAAAAGTAGAAAAGGGTGAAAGAAAGAGGAACAGAAAGGTAGGAAAACATTGATAGGGAAGAAAGCAAGGATGAAAAACAACCTGCAAATGTGAAAGTAAGAGACAGTAAGTACTGGGTGGTGAAAGAAAGAGGGATCCAGAGGAATCAAAATTCGTTAACCATGGTATTTAATAACCATGGTATTTGGCAGTGCCAGTGGTAGGCTTCTAAGACAAACGTTTGGACCCTCCACTTACACTTTTTACAAAATAAGTGTTGATTGAGACATCATAGAAGGACCCACAGGGAACTCATCTCCCACTCCTCCAGGATACCCAGACCTAAGACCACCCAACAGACCAATATACTCAAGTTCGAACTTAACCCAGGTCAGTGTAGAGGACAGGGGCTACATTTTCATGAAAAATACACCCATCTCTGGAAAAGGAGAATGATAGTATTTACATAAAATGGAGCCCAACTTCCAGGCATTTTCCCCCCTTAGGCAGCACTCAAGGAGTCTTGAAAGTCGAACATCTGCAGCATTTCAGATTCTTTGTTATTCTTGCACTCTTCCTTTGTCACATGTTTTCTGTCGTCCTCTTTCTCCTCTCTCTCTGTACTGCCTTTCTCTCTTCTGATCTCATTCAAAGTCTGATGACGAAAAATAAGTATAGGTTCCCCAAAAGTGAGTACTGGTCCTCTGCACCTCTAGCCACTGCCACAAATTAAGTACTGGCAACATTCAACTCAAATAAACCCTTTTTTATTCCTAATCATTGAAGAAAACAGGGTGAAATTGTGCAGTTTCTACATTTACAGCCGCCTCCACTTTCCTGCAGCTCAGAGCAAGATGTCATTAAAGAACAAATTCCTACTTTTCGCAGAGAAATTATTAAGACGGGGCTGACAAGTTGTGAAGTAGGTCCAGTGCCTTTATTCCGGACTTGATAACGCCTCCTCACTTCTGGTCATTGCCAGTCGTTCTTCTCACCAAAACAAGCCCACACCACTACAGACCCTAATTATGGATTCAAAGATGGATTCAGAGCTTTCTTGCAGGTCTGCGTCTTCTTGGGATCTTGATTTCTCCCATAGAGCCTGAGTTGTCTTCCACGGTGTGTTTCAATTTTTGATTGTGCCTAAGATGTCTCTCATACCTGAGACCTGGAGTGCTAAAGTCTGAAGTTTTCCTTGTAGCCTAATCCCTTCCTGAGACCTCTAGAGGAGCTGGAGGCAGGTGGTAGGAATGGGGCAGAGGACATCTTGTAGGTCTTGAAGGAAAGAGAAAAGGCTAGATAAGGATGCATTGTCAATGACGACTGGCAGGAATGCTTATATACTCTTGTCTGGTCTTTTTCAAGAGTGGTCATTCTGTTCTTTGGGCCAAGACAGGCAGAATTACAGGGCGAACAGTTCAGCATTAATGGGGAAGCTTTACAAAGGCTTCTTGACAGGGTGAGGAACTGGCTTGGTCACGGCTTTACGGAAAGCTGTAAACATTTCCAAAGTATTGATATTGTTTAGTCACTTTAAAAACATCTTAGACCACCCGCCTCCAAAAGTGGTTTAATAGGTGGGTACCAAGTACGGAGGAACGACCTGGTGAGGTATCAGGTTAAAGCTACTCTGGTTCAGTCCAGTGGAAGCACAGATCATGATGGGGGAGTCAGGGAAGGGAGAGGTGTTGCAGATATATTGCTCCTTAACCAACAATGGCCCAACAATGCTTGACTCGCTCAGACACCACTGGGAGGGGTGGCTTGGGTCCCCTCGAGGTTGAGGACTGGTGTGAGGCATTATTGGCCCCCAAGACCATTACCACCTCAGCTAAGCTCTGCTTAATCGAGCTATATTATCTTTATAATGCCTACCTAACCCCAGATCACCTTTATAAATCAGGTCTGTGTTCCTCACCATCCTGTATCGGCTGACTTTTATCATATGGTCTGGTCCTGCCCCCACCTCACTCCATACTGGGAATCACTGGAATCCGAACTTATGGGTGTCCTGAGTTGGGAGGTGCCACACAACTTCCTGAACCTCGTCCTAATAGTCATGGACGGTCTTGACGGGTCCAGGGCAGGCAAGCTCTTCCTAGGTACCGCCACCATGGTGGCAAAATGAGACATTGCCGCGGCATGGAAACAGTCTGACCCCCCAAGCTTAACTAAATGGCGCAAAGGCATAGACTGGTGTGCAGCGCGAGAAAAGCCCTTGTTCGAAGCCAGGGGATGCCCAGCCAAACACTCAAAGGTCTGGGGCTAATGGTTGAACCAATTGGGATGAAGGGGTTTTCTGTCTCTTCTCTGACTTTGATTACATTGATAATACGCTTTAAAAATGGATCAACATGTACGTTTGCACATAACAAAATCAATAATTTGCCACTGTACCAATTGCTATTGTTTACCTGAGCTTTAAGGTTTTTGTTTATTCGAAAATCAATAAAATTGGTGATCAAAGAGAAAAAGGCTACACTGGTGGTTGAAAACTCTTCAGTGAGCAGATGTCTGCTAAGAGACCAGCTAGAGAAGCATAAGCTGGACTCACTTTATCATGATTTAAGAAAACTGGCCTTGAAGCTCAAGAACACCTTACTCATCCCACACGCCAAGCTTTCTGGCCACATATGATCGATGGGGAGGCAGGACTTTGGTTCTGGTGGCTTCACACTCTGCCTTTAATTCAGACCCCAGTTTGAGAGGAGGACTGTTTCAAATGCTTGGCAGCCTTTTGTACAAGTAAGGCCTGGAAATCCCAGTAACTAAATAGTAAACCATATTGCTCACCCTGTGAAGAAAAGAAGGACAAGTGCTTTGCAGACATAGGGCTCAAAGTTCTTCCAAGGCTTTGCAAAATGTACCATTAACATTACCCAACTCCAATAATGTAATAGCCACTTCACGTCATATTGGTTATTCAGAGTTGTTGCTTCGGTGCATCTGTATGTGTGTGTCACGTGCTTATTCTTTACCTGACATTCTTTGGCCTTTCCTGGCCCTATCAGGAACACATAGGAAGTATATCTTATCTGTTGTTGAAATAAAACACAACACATAAGGAAGCAAACAAGTTTACCATGCAATAAATGCAAAATAGCAAGCAGCACCACAAATGAGCAAGAGACAAAAGTTGTTTCAGCCCACGCCCTAAAAGGTCAATTGGAACTTGTAATGGTAAAATGTGCATCATTTTGGGAAGCTTTTCCATACATTTGTCAATACAAGTCTATGGAGCATAAGTGCTTCACAGAAACTTGTTACTTCAGGGAAACATATCTTCTGACCAGGTGGCAGCATCTTCTCATGGAGAAAATGCTAAAATTCATGAAACTAAGATAACAATACATGAACACATTGCTCAATCCATTGATTTCCTAAAATCATGCTTCTGGTTCCCAACATTTGAAAGCAAGTCAAAGCTTTACTGCAAGATGCTGGAAATGTGCAAATGTAATACTTTGAATAAAATGGCTTATAGTCCTACTAGCGCCATAAAACTTCACATTAATAAAACAACATTTACATTTGATTATAACACGTATCAGCATACGTTATGATATACAGGTGTAGGGGATATTAACGTTAAAGCGACATAAATACATGATTATGGTTTCAAACTGTGTTTGGCCTTTGGTTGGTCATCCAAGTGTGAATGCCTTGGGGACCAGCTGTAGAGGGGAAGTAGGATGGGGAGAGATTTCTGCAGCGGATTGGGTTCAGCTCCTTCTGGTGCCACAGGTTCATATAATTGCTCCCTGAAAGGCAATATGGAATTAGATTACCATGGCAAACACTGAGCTAAAAGACATATTATTTTTAAGGCAATACCTATGACTTAAGATTTAGTGCCTGTGATTCTGAGGACCTATTTTACCCTGTATTTGGTACCAACCTTCAAACGACCTCCATTGAGCAAGCCTCGACTGCTCAATCTTAACTACCACTGGAGAGTCGCTGAACCTGAATGAATGAATGAATGAATATTGGATTTGTAGAGCACGAACTTAGCCCAAGGGGGTCAAGCCGTCTAAAGTTAACAACTGCAATCCGAGTATCGAGTCGCTAGGTCGAGAAGGAAGAACAGACAGTTTCACCTCTGATGCTACTGTGAACACAATCCAAGGGAGAGGACCGACAAAAAAACCTTGTCTGTGCCCAGCATGCTAGGACATTGTATTGATTAGTGTATTGGACATCGCTTTAGTAAATTGATCCAAAGTCTCTGAAGCAGTTTCCATGAAACAAGGGCACAGAAGGTATAATTTATAAAAAAGACTTAATGACATAACATAACATGGTACATGACCTCTCTAGTGGTATGCGATCTTTCTGGGAGATGTCATTTTCCCTTAATGTGTAAACATCCACAGTGTCTTCTTGAGTTCTCATTGGTCCCAAGTCTACTTCTGGACACAGAAAGGTCACCTTGGGCTTGTCATGTGACCCACAAACTCCTGCAGTGGACAAAACCTCACCTGGGTATGTGAAAGCAGTCTGCATGCTGGCCTGGAGCCTCAGACTTCCGCCAGGTCATGCATCCACGCTTTGAAACTGAGATCTTGCATAGGGCCGAGACATAGCGGGCTGTGACAACATCTGCAACACAATATTTGGCTACGGGATCACTCCTTCTTCATGTCGGTTGAGTATTGTTCTCCTTCACACCTACCATTAGCTCAGCCCATTATTGCAGGCTACCTGCCCTTGCAAAAGAACAAAACTGGAGGACACCATCACACAAGTCTTGACCCCGGCATGACCTCTGAACTAACTTAAAACTAGCTGTACCCTACAAACTGCTATTTGGATGTCATACCTTCTGCCAAGCTTCTCCTCATTGAGTTCCTCAGCTCCTAAAAGCGCCACCCAGAAGATCGCTGTGTGCAGTGTAAGACTATGCGAGCTCGCTGTTGCTTGGAGCCAATCAGGCCGAAATTACGAGATTGCAGCGTGTCCAGAACGCTGCAGCTAGGGCTCTAGTCGGTCTCCCCAGATTCTGTTCTGCTAGAAGTACTATTTTCAAGCTCCACTGGCTGCCTGTGCTTCAGAGGATAGAATTTAAGACCTTATGTCTTTCTTTTAAGATATTGAAACTTGCTTCTCCTCAGATACTAGAGCATCTCATTATCCCTTACATTCCTTCCCATCAGTTGAGATCCTGTGGACAAAATTTAGCCGTAGTTCCTCACTTTTTGAGAAGTAGGTCCCGCGGTCGCTCTTTTAGAGTGCTTGCCCCCAAACTTTGGAACTCTCTTCCTGCCCATGTTCGTGCCCTTGATGATCTTCTGACATTTAGGAAAGCTGTTAAAACTCATATTTTCCCAAATAGCTGCTAATTCTATCTGATCCCTTCTGTTGCTCTGTTCGTGTTGTGTTCCTTTCCAGGCGCAGCGCCGGGACGCCCCTTAGCTGGGGCAGCTGTGCGCTTAAAAATGGAGTTAACATAACATAACATAACATAACATTTCCAACACATTAGAGGTGCTGACAAACCCACAGGATACAACAACTGTATTAAAATGGCCTTCTCTTTCTTTACTTGAAATTCAGACGAAGGTGGAAGAACAGCCGCATGGTGCCAAATAATATTACATTTAAATCTGTAAATCAGACACTGTGATGCAGTATCCTTTCCACTTGACCATTGCTGCTGCAAAGAGTTTGTTAATCCATTTTTTCTGTTCCTCCTAAAAAAAACAGTTAATCCTTCAGTGCTGAATCTATTGATTGTAAAACATCATATTACCGAAGTTTAATTCGTTTCTCAATTATTCCTACAAATGTGGATTTCTTTTCTTCACTTTTCTATTTTTCAATGTTTTTTAAATTACTTTTTTCGTAACGGTTCCTTCATTTTCCAATACTGCTGGCTGCTTGTGATGCCAGCAAACAAGCACTGCACTTCTGTTTAAACTACCCTTCACATAATGCAGTTTCATGCCACCTTACCCTAGTACTCACAAAGGACAGAGAATCTCATGCACTTAATATCCTGACTGGAGTGTGCACAGAAACAGACGAGCAGCACCAAACAAAAGCAGTCTGATGCTCCTTCCACAGAGTACAGCACTTGGCTCTTACAGCAGCTGTTGATAAAAATCAGTTTGTTCCACATCCTCGCACAACACATATGGTGGTGCCTCTTGTGTGCATTAAAAAGAGCAAAGGAAACAGTGCATGTATGACGCGCCAGAGCTCTCTACCACAGTTGTGCCACCGGTAGTGTTGGAACTGGCACGCTCTGATTGGCTGAGGTGAGGCCCTAGCCAGGCAGAACCTACCTATCCCGTAAGGTTTGGGTGATTACAATACACTGTATAATCTGCCCTCACCCGTGGGTAGCTTTGCACTGAGCAGTCGGGTGTATCACAGAGGCAATATGTAAAGCATTGGCACAGCACTATCATACAATAAATACACTGAGCATCACAAAAGAGGCTTCACACATGGTGTATGTATATAAAGTTTGTATTTAACACACACATTAATTAACACACCATGAACATCATGTATTTCTGGGCATAAATCACATCTGGGAATATCACTAGCAGTGCTAGCCACAACTGTATTAAAATGACATCAGTAATATGCACACTTGGGAAAGATCCTACTTTACACCCGGCACCCTTATGCAGTACAAAACAATGTCAGAACGAGGCCCACCCTGGCAATTATCATAATTTGTTTCATTTAGTTTAATATGATAAAAGCAACACAAATTAGGAGGCACATTGTGATATTAATCAAATAAATACAAGATAAACATTTTTTCAGCTAAAAGGACCACAATGTAAAGTTTTAAGTTGAAAAAAAAAAAAAAAAAAGAAAAAAAGTCCTCATTTAAAAATAGAAACTCTGAGACAGCTATTTATATACATAGACAAACACAGAAACAGAAACGCACAATCTGCCATTTTTTGTATTATAATTAAGCTGAATAGGGAGAGCAAAATTTGGTTATGGCTATAAACCCCTACATTAACAGTAAAATTATATCTTGGAATCTTAACGGAATAGGAAACCGAAAGAAACAGCAGAGGGTTGGTGATTTTTTAAAGAAGCTTGAGGCTAGTATATACCTATTACAGGAGACCCATATTGAGGAAAAGGAGTGTAAGAAGGTCTTTGGGAATAGGCATTGGGTACAGGATATTTTATGCTCCAGGCAAAAGGGAGCGAATAAGGGAGTAGCAATAATTATTAGAGCAAATAGGAATATTAGAGTTCAGAGGTGGGATACAGACCAGACAGGGAGATGGTTGGCAGCTGAGCTCTTAGTAGCAGGGACACCTTATAATGTTGCAGTCTATTATGGTCCTAATGAGGATAATGAAACTTTTTTGGTTAAACTTGAGGGGGTTTTGATGTCCAGTAGGGCACCTCTGATTTTAGGGGGTGACTTCAATCTTGTCTTAGACACTCAACTAGATCGTACCTCAAGAGCGAAATATATCTCACCAAAGAAATCCCTCTCTGCTCTGAAAAACATAATGAAAGAACATAATCTGTTGGATGCATGGAGAACAAAAAATGGTGATCTCAGAGAATACTCGTTCTATAGTAAAAAATACAAGCAATTCTCGAGAATTGACTTATTCTTGGTAGATCACCTTTTGGAACCAGCCCTGATCTCGGTTACTCATATTCCTGTAGGCCTTTCGGACCACTCAGTAGTACAGCTCAATATCAACCTTTCAAATGCTACCATTGAACGTAGGTGGACTCTGGACAGGACAATTTTCTTAGATGTCAATATAAAAGCAAAAATCTGTAACAGCATAAGGGAGTTCTTTTTAATCAACGTGGGCTCAGCACTAGAACAGATAGTATGGGAGTCATTTAAGGCCTTCCTCAGAGGTATCTTGGGAACCCAAATGAGATTAAAAAGAAAAGAGATTAAAGACACAGAAATTAAAGATCTTAATTCTATTAAAAAGAAAGAGCTGGAGCTTCAACATGCAGCTCTGGAGGAAAGGGAGAGGATCCAAGTACTAGAAAAAGAACTCTTTGAGCTGCAGCTGAGTCTTAAAGTTAGTGCTGATAAACAGATTCATGACAGATGGGAAGTTAGTAAATTAAAAAACTTCGAATACGGAGAAAAATGTGGGGCACTTCTGGCATGGAAAGCAAGAGCTGACAGGACTAGAAATAACATTGACATCTTGATCCAAAGGGCCACTGGAAGTAAGTTACTTAAAGAAGAAGAAATTAGGGAGGAAGCCAGAGGATTTATGGAGGAGCTTTATCGAGAAAACAATAAGACTGGCACAGAAGACTTAGAGAAGTGGTGGAATCAAAGGGCATTACCACAACTGAATGAAGAGGATAAGAAGACCCTGTCAAGAGACATCACAGAGGGGGAAATAAGAACTCAACTAAAGAAAATGAGCAGGAACAAAGCCCCGGGCCCCGACGGTCTGCCGACAGAGATCTATAAAGATTATGAGAACGAGATTACTCCACATTTATTGACTCTTTTTAATAACATTTATCAACAAAAAGGGGATGTCCCACCATCCTGGTTCGAGGCCACTATCACTCTAATCGTTAAGCCAAACAAGGACCCAAAGAATATAGAATCATATAGACCCATATCTCTTCTAAACTCGGACCTTAAAATATTCTCTGGAATTTTGGCTGAAAGACTATCTAAAGTAATTAAATCTGTCATTCACCCGGATCAAAGGGGCTTTATTCCAGGACGACAGCTTAATGAGTTGACCTTTCAGGTTATAGGTGCAATAGATTATGCTTTATATAAGGGACTGCCACTTACCATTGTGGCAATTGACGCCGCGAAAGCTTTTGACCAAGTCAACTGGTTATTTTTGTGGGACACCCTAGCAAGGTTCGGTTTTCCGCTACCATTTATTCAAGCTGTTAAAAACCTATATGGACATCCACGAGCTAAGGTTTTGGTTAACGGAGCCTTGTCAGACTGGTTCGAGATATCGAGAGGGACGAGGCAGGGCTGCCCCCTGTCTCCTCTCCTCTTTGATTTGTATATTGAGCCTTTTGTTATGGTAATTAGATCTGACCCAACAATTCTTTCTTTTAATATGGGTGGGCTGGAACTTAAAACTGCTTTATATGCCGATGATCTGCTATTATATACCACAAACCCACTAGAAGCAATCCCAAAGTTATTTACTCTTGCAGAAGAATACGGAGCAGTCTCAGGATACGGTATCAACAAAAATAAAACAGATATAATGAGTTGGAATAGCCCTATTCCCATTCCTGATGTAAAGAGTAAGATTAGATACTTGGGTATTTATATTACTAAAGATTTATCAGACTTACCTAAAGTGTCCTGGCAGGTCGTGGTGAAAGATATTATTAAACTCCTTCAGAGATGGTCTAACCTTCCTCTCAGTATCTATGGAAGAGTAAACTTAATTAAAATGGTAGTACTACCAAAAGTGACCTTTTTATTCAATAGTATTCCGCTAACATTCCACAATAAAGACATCTTAAATCTTCAGGGGAAAATAAGTTCATTTATTTGGGCATCTAAGTCCCCAAGAATTGCCTGGAGGAAATTAAGGAGAGGGCTAAAAATAGGAGGACTGGCTCTCCCCGATTTGTTAAATTATTGTTATGCATTTCACTTAAAAAATTTTAGACTCCTGGCCAATAAACTAGATGCATCGTCACATGGTCGTTTGTTCCGAGCTCTTCTATCTGACCTACCTCAGGGCCTTGAATTTTTCTTGTTTAAGTTCGGCGCCCAAAAATTCTACAAAAAAGTCCGCCTCAAAATATTATTGACTGCCCTAAAAGTTTGGCAAATAGCATGTAAAACATGGAAGATTCCTTACTATAATTTTTTGGCACCAATTTGGGACTCCCCCGGAACACCAGAATGTTTACTAGACAGACTCTCATTCCCCCTGAGGGAAGCGGGGTTTAATCGATGGGGAGATCTCCTGGTGAATCATAAATTAATGGATTGGGTATCCTTATCCAATATAACAGGAGGATCTCTAGCGAGGTTTAAATATTATCAGTTATCCTCATGGTGGGGGAGCCAAAACTGGATGTCAGAAATGGAAGACTGTGACTTTTTAGATCTGGCAAATAGACAAGTAGGCTGGAAGGGGGAGGTCTCAGCGTGGTATAACGCATTGATTGGGGTAAATGATAGTCAAGAAGCAGAGATTTCTAAACTATGGGGAGATATAATAGGAGAAGGTCCTGAGAAACAACTAGAGGTATGGCTGGATTCTTTTGCAATCTCTCAGAAAATAATAAAACCTGCTAATCTTAGGCGAAATCACCTTTTTACGGCATACAGGGTATACTGGACCCCTTCTAAGCTTTCAAAAATCTCTGGAACACCATATGTATGCCCTAGATGTAAACAGGCAGAGGCAGATGATGTACATATTTTTGTAGAATGTAGTGAGATTAAAAATTACTGGTTAGCTGTCTGCATCTTTTTGGAGGAGGTACTTGTTAGAACAATCACAGGTAGCCCTAGGTTGATTTTGATGGGCTTGTTGGAAGAATATGATTTGACAGATAACATTACCCAGTTTATATTTTTTGTGATTGTCATCGCCAGAAGAGAGGTATGCAAAGAATGGAAATCCCCAACCCCCCCTAGGTTTGCAGAATGCTTAAAGAACATCATGGCCATTAGTAAAACAGATCTTAAATGTGGTGGAGAGGAGGCGGAAAAGATTTGGGCACCGTTGCTTAAATGGCCGGACAGTTAGACACTAAACGTCCAATGATTAAGCCAGGGGTTTGCGGTCTGGTCCTCCCCAGGACAAGGTATAGAAACATCGAGTAGGGGAGTTGGACTAGAAGAGAACCCACCTCTGGGAGATTTCTCGAAGGCCATACACATAACCAAATATTCCAGGGCGCACAGTAAGGTTGTTTTTGTGTTGGCAGAGTTGAGAGTTTCCATCTGGAGTCATTTTTTTGGTGGCAAATATGAGGACAAATTAAAAAAAAGAAAAAAAAAAAAAGAAAAAAAAAAAAAAGAAAAAAATCTCTGCACAAGGTCGATTTTCAAATTTAAAACACGTTTAAAAACAGAGCTGCATTAAAACATCATTTTGTTATAAAATTCTAAATTTCTTAGCAGGTTATATTTAATAGTCAGTTGGGCAAAGATGGACGATAGCAGCTATCATGATTGTAGTCAATTTCAATACTCAATGTTTGAATTCTAGCGTTTGCGTAAGTATCCTGGCGCAAACAGGCCAGACTGCTTCTCAGAATGTAGCGATAGAAAAGACCACACAAGACCCAGTGTCTGACCTACAGATCCGCAAGCTTGTGGAACTGTATTCCAAGAAGTCCACACAAGGGTACAGTCCAGCGTCTTTATTGTCTGGTGTATGGTGGACAAAAAAAGAGTAGATGAGCACCTGTCTCCTGGGCTGCTCCACAGGCTGAACAGGCTGCGCTGCTCTATGTATGGTCCCTCCATTTACAGGTGAAAGATGTAAAGGGCAGAATGCCCAGCCTAAATTGTATGTACAAGGATCTGGTTTTGAACCTTGGCTCACATTTGTGGTACAACAGCAAGTCATAAAGGCTGCCACTACTAGTGGATGTCAGTACCAACCTCCACTCTTAGTCCAGAAAGCGTCTTTGACCCATTTTACGGAAGAAGCAGAGATGCTCTCTAGGCATTGTCAAAGATCAGAAGCCCCCAGTGCCAAAAGAGATTGGTGAATGTTGCTTAGCCACTGCAAAGTGTTAACACACCTAGGGGTTAGGAGAATATCCTTTTATCTACAGAGCTGTGATCTGTTAATTCACCCTCAGAGCCCACATCTTACTTGGGCATAGTTTATGGTATGGAGCTGCACAATAATTTCGAGTAGCACAGGGAATACCCATGTCCCTAAAGACTGCCCCGAGTTTATCTCTGGAAACCATATCAAAGTCAGCCTTGAGGTCTACGAATGCTACCCAAAGGCGCCCTCCATTGAGATCTATGTTTTCCACATCAGCATCAAGAACCTAAAAACTTGGTCTACGGTACTTCTTTTTGGGCCAAATCCTACCTGAAAAGGGGACAACATGTTATTATCTTCCAACCAAGGGCAGATTTACAAGCCCCTTGCGCCACTTTTGTGTCACTTTAAACATAGGAAAAGTGACTCAAAAGTGTCGGAAGGGGCTTGGAAAATCTGCCCCCAAGTGTTTAAATGGCCCCAGACTTGTTTGCAGAAGATCTTCTCAGCTATATCTGTGAAGCTTATTGCCTGAACCAATCTCATGCCTTTCTTGTGTATGGGGACTATTTCTGCTCCCCTCCCGGTATCTGGGATAGGTGCGCCTGCCCCAATGGCATTACTGATATGATTTAAGTATGGTGAGCAGATCTCTAGTGCAGATTTAAACAAATCCCTGTGAATTTTGTCAGGCCCAGGGGATTTTCCAACTTTCAGTTGGAAAATAGCCTGCTGTGTCTCTGTCAATGTGAATACCAAGTTATCGTTTAGGGACTCTTGCTGGGGCATGAAAGTCTCGGCCCATGCTAGGTTGGTCCTCAGATGGCTGCTCCTGGGCAAGCAGATCCAGATTAATATTGGTTAGTTTGCTCTTACCATGAAGGAATCGAAAAAGAACCACTCAGTCTATGGGTAAGATGCTAGCTTCAGGTCTCATTGTGTCTGACTTACTTCCATGGCTAAATATATGCCAGAGAGTGGCTTAGTTTTTTGTTTGCATGGCTTCAAAAGCATCCCCCCATATTTGAGAGTCCCAGGTTCTGCTGGTGTTTTTAAGGATTGCTTTAGACCTGAACCTTGCTTCCTGGATTAAGGATTGTTGGCCATTTTTGATAGATTTAACCAGGGAGGTTTTGGCGCCTTTTCACTTTTTAAAATACCATGAATGATTATTAATATACTTATGGTTGGTATTTGCTATACTTTTACTAAAGCAAGTTCTCCTGAGAGCGGTGAAACAATTGCCATAGAGCTTTATTACATGCAGGGAGTTAAGATCGTGGCCACTCATTGTACTTATTTTTGGGCCAAATCCTACCTGAAAAGGGGACAACATGTTATTATTTTCCAACCAAGGGACAGATTTACAAGCCCCTTGTGCCACTTTTGTGTCACTTTTAACATAGGAAAGGTGACTCAAAAGTGTCGGAATGGGCTTGGAAAATCTGCCCCCAAGTGTTTAAATGGCCCCAGACTTGTTTGCAGAAGATCTTCTCAGCTATATCTGTCAAGCTTATTGCCTAAACCAATCTCATGCCTTTCTTGTGCATGGGGACTATTTCTGCTCCCCTCCCGGTATCTGGGATAGGTGCGCCTGCCCCAATGGCATTACTGATATGATTTAAGTATGGTGAGCAGATCTCTAGTGCAGATTTAAACAAATCCCTGTGAATTTTGTCAGGCCCAGGGGATTTTCCAACTTTCAGTTCAGAGATAGCCTGCTGTGTCTCTGTCAATGTGAATACCAAGTTATCGTTTAGGGACTCTTGCTGGGGCATGAAAGTCTCGGCCCATGCTAGGTTGGTCCTCAGATGGCTGCTCCTGGGCAAGCAGATCCAGATTAATATTGGTTAGTTTGCTCTTACCATGAAGGAATCGAAAAAGAACCACTCAGTCTATGGGTAAGATGCTAGCTTCAAGTCTCATTGTGTCTGACTTACTTCCATGGCTAAATATATGCCAGAGAGTGGCTTAGTTTTTTGTTTGAATGGCTTCAAAAACATCACCCCATATTTGAGAGTCCCAGGTTCTGTTGGTTTTTTTAAGGATTGCTTTAGACCTGAACCTTGCTTCCTGGATTAAGGATTCTTGGCCATTTTTGATAGATTTAACCAGGGAGGTTTTGGCGCCTTTTCACTTTTTAATATACCATGAATGATTATTAATATACTTATGGTTGGTCGGGTTCTGGAAGTTGTAAGTGTGATCTCCACATAAGATTGGTTTTGTTTGCCAGGATTAATATCCGTTTTCTTTCAGCTCATAATATGAGGACCAGAGACAATTCCGTTTGCAGCAAGGTATCTTTATTTTTTATCAAACAACAAGGACAGCCGACACGTGTTTCGCCCCTCTTGGCGATTTGCGCCGGGGCTTTTTCAAGGCTGTTGAAGAGGGATAAGAGAAAAGTTTTTAAAATGATGTGGTCTAAGAGCAGTTGACCCCAAGAGAGAACCCGAAGAACACCAAGTGTGTGAGAATGATTAGATTAATTCTTTAATACCAAGACGCCTAAAGAAACGATATCTGTGCTTAAAGAATATTGGTGCCTAAGTAAAAAATGCAGTGATCAGGAAAAGTCCCGAAGGGACCGTGAAGCAAAGATCGGAAGAGAGTCATGGATGATTTAATAGTGCTGATTTACCAAAAAGCAAAAGTTGAGTGAGCGTGAACAGCAGTGTGAAGATGGAGTATCACTCTGTTCAAATGGTCAAGACAAAGAAAGACTCCCAAAGTGTTAAGGCACAGAGAAATATAAGTGAAGTCATAAGCAATGTAAACAATAAGATGTAGTCATAATACCTAAGTAGGTTAAGTCACATCCAAGGTTCCTGTTTCATGGTTTGTACATTGTTCATATAAAAATAAAGTTCTTCAATAAAAACATTTCCTGTCAATTTAAGCAAAACAGTTCATAAGTACAGTAGAATTGGCATCTAGTCATGTATGTAACATATTAAATAAGACATTATGTCAGGCGAAATATCTACTTTGTAAAGTCAGTGAAAGTTGATTAATTGTGTATCAAAACGGCTCATGTAAATAAATATTGACCTCCTTGTTTATACATAATCTTTTCATGCATTTGGCACATTTTCTTGCATTTCTATGACATATTTAAGACATGTGTACTCTAAGTTACTAAATAGCTGGGTTGCGTCTGTATGATTGTCTTAGTGTGGACAGGAGTAATAATGGATCTTTCAACTGGGCATATATCAGAGTGATCCGGCGAGGCCCAATCGCCCCACATACTCCACCCGTTAACAGGCTATTATGTGACTGAAACTAACTGACATGCCATCGGGTGTATTAGTATTGGAATACCGCGAAAAAAACTCTACACGGGGGGCCGTTTTTGTGAAGGTGGTGTTAGAAACGAGATAGCAGGCGAGCCCCAGCATGCATAGTCTGCTGGAGTGGCGCAGAATTGGGAAAGGCAAGTTGCATACGTTTCTATTCGAGGCGGGGATAAGGAATCACCCGTGTTAGACACGGGATTACGGAGAGCAGTTCAGCGTATAGTTAAAGGAGTAGTCAATCCGCACTTACTTTTCAGGCTAATGCCTCCGTGTCTACGATCTTCCCGGCATGGCGATCCCTGCGTCAGGTCCTTCCGCATCTTGCAAGACGCGGTGATCCGGTATTTAAATGGGGTGACCCGGAAGTGGAGCTATTTACTTCCCGGGTTACTTATATGTTATAAATTTTAAGCAAGAGTATTTTTTGATAATTTTAATTCCATGCGTTTATAAATCAGGTATGCGAAGCAGTTTTTTTTGGCAATTTAGAGCACTATTTCGAATGCAGCAGAAACTTTTATTTAAACCGATGCAAAGGTCAGGGAAGTGCGTTAGTATGCACTGTAAAGCCGACGCCATTTGTAAATGGCAAACGACCGACCAAACAGTGTTCTGAATTTAGGGCAGATTTTCCGATCTCTTATATTTCGGAATCTTATTGGTGGATTGTTGGTAATTTGCTAACGAATTTGGGCATACAGGCGTTCTCCTTTGTGTTTAAATATAAACGAGTGGAGCGACAGCATGTTATTTGAGCTTTAAGCCTCGGGCATAGAAAAAAGATTTTTTATTTATTATTATTGGGCGGCCCGGCGAAACGTGCGCCATTTATGAGTGGTGAATGAGAAGCCAGTCCATCATGAATAGAGGTTCGGGCTACTTGTGACTCTATGAGTCTTGAAAGTGCTTATAGAAACAAATACTTGTTTCGAGTAGCTAGGGAGATGTTTTTGAATTAATATGACCTTATTGGCCTTTTTTAGAAGACTCTAGATCTTAAGTGTAGAGTCTCTTATACCATTGTACCGGTGCAATTACATCAGGAAAAAAAATTAAAGAGACCTGAGCAAATACAGATGGCTGTGACTGGAGGATATAACAAGGTGTATACACCTGGGTATCTTTGTGCATCCCGTCTCATATGTGGGTGGTATAGTCCGTGCTGTCATTACAGTATCTCACGTATACCGAAAAATTTGGGAGGGTCTATCGTCTAGAAATCATAGTGATTTATGCAGCCCTATGTTTGCAACAGAGAGAATATGGTGTCAGCCACACAAGTTACAACATTGGGTCAATTACAACCAGTGATGCCACTCATATTCTTGATTGAGTCCCTTTGTTACAGTTTCCATCCCAATGATTAGCGAGCACTCTTCTCGACGGAGCATCTGTTCCAAGTCTCCTCCTCTTTTGGGAATTTTCAGTTTTTTCAGACCAATGAACGTAAAACTCAGGTTGTTTTTGTGATGATGAAGGAAATGTTCCACTAGAGACTGTCTAGTGTCTGTACCATGGATGTTTCGGTAGTGTTCCTGTATTCGGACTTTCAAAGGTCTTTTCGAGCTGCCAATGTAAGGTTGTCCACAAGGGCATGTTATTAGGTAAATAACATAGGTACTTTCACAGTTAATGAGGTCTCTGATCCTGTATTTGGAGCCGTTGATTTGGACCTCTTTGGTTCTAGATTTGCCCAGTTTACAGATCGAACAGTTCATACATGTGTAGAAGCCCATAGTCTGTGGAGGAAACATTCTAGGTTTTGGTTGGATGTCGAGAAAGGATGGGCAGATCATGTCTCTTAGGTTTTTACTGCGTGAGAAGCCCATCTGGGGTTTGTCTTGTATTGTGTCGGACAGAGTTGGGTTGTCTTTCAACAAATGCCAATGTTTTTGTAAGGCCTTACGAATATGTTGTTGCCCGCTGTTGTATTCCGTTGTGAAGCGGATGGTTTATTTTTTCTCTTGCGGTTGATTGTTATGCAGTAGGCTCTGTCTGTCTGATGTTTTAAATTTAATGGCTGCTTTGGTGAGTTGTTTTTCTTTATAGCCTCTTTGTCTCAGACGTTCAGTTATGCTTGCAGAGTGGTTTTCATACTCCTCTACAGAGCTACAGTTCGTGCGTGCTCGTCTGAATTCCCCTCCTGGAATGTTAGTGATGGTATGCGCAGGATGGCTGCTGGTGGCATGTAGGATGGAATTTGCAGAAGTTGGTTTTCTGTACATTTTGGTGTGTAGTTGGTTCTCAGAAATATAGATAGACAGGTCCAAGAATTCAATTTCTGTTTTGGAAATGTTGTGTGTAATTTCGATACCCCATTGGTTTGGTGACATGGATTTGATAAATGATCTTAGTTTGTCCTCAGTCCCTTGCCAGATCATTAGGATGTCGTCAATGTAACGACCCCACATTATTATGTTGTCTGTCACTTCTTCTGGTCTTTCTTGCCACAGCCAATGTTGTTCGACCATTCCCATCAGGAGGCAGGCATATGGGGGTGCAAATTTTGCCCCCATTGCCGTCCCCCGCAGTTGTAGGTAGTATTTTCCATTAAAGAGAAAATAGTTGTTGAATAGGCAGAATTCGAGGAAGTCGAGGATCATTCTGTTACGTGCCGTTAGATGAACTGAACGGGTTTGCAGGTATTTCCTAGTAGCAGCTATACCATCTGAGTGTTTTATTGAGGTATATAGACTAGTAATGTCTATTGCAATGAGAAAGAAATCTTCCTGCCATGTTATGTTGTCCAGTTTTTGCAGTACATCCTTTGTGTCCCTGATGAAGGACGGAAGGGCTTTCATTAAGGGCTGTAGCTCTGCATCAATGAAAGCTCCTAGATTAGAGCAAACAGAATCGATGCCAGCAATTATGGGTCTTCCCTTTGGTATTCGTCCAGGTTTGTGCACCTTGGGTAGCAAGTACAGGGTTGGTACAACTGGATTTTTGATGTATAGAAGGTTCTTTTCTTCTATGCTAAGCAGGCCTTTTTCATACCATAGGTCAAGTAATGCAAATAATCTCTCTTGAATTTGTTGGGTGGGATTCTTGTTTAAAACTTGGTAACAAGTGTTGTCATCCAGTTGGCGTTGTGCTTCTAGGAGGTAATCTGAAGTGTTGAGGATAACTACATTTCCCCCCTTGTCTGCTTCTTTCACTGTCAGGTCCTTATTTTGTCGTATTTCTGCCAATGCCAATCTTTCCTTAGATGTTATATTTTTCGGGATGTATTTCTGCTTGGCTTTGTACTTGTCAAATTCCTTAGTCAAATCTTCGGTTACTTTGGAGAACAACATATCGATCGAATTGCCAGCTGGTAATGACGGGGTGAATCTTGATTTCTTCTTCAAAGGGTTCGGTTTGGTATGGTAGATGTCAATACCAAGTTCGTCTGCAGTTGTGGTGAGAGATTCTAAATCATCTGGTATTTCGTCAGAGGATAAATGTAAGAGGAGGTTACTGTTTTCCAGGTCTTGTGCAGACAAGTCACTAGTTAAGTTGTTGTGATTGGTTGTCGTCCGTCTTTTCGGATTATCTTGAAAGAAGGAATGTAATTTCAGTCTTCTAGTGAATTTAAAGAGATCTATTTTGGTTTTCACTAGGTCCCATTGGGCAGTTGGGCAAAAGGACAGTCCTTTGTTAAGGATTTGATTGTGTGTATCAGACAGGGTGGTCGTGGATAAGTTGAGTACCAGGTTATTAGTTATATTTTGGTTAGATGTTGTTCCCTTTTCCTTGCCCTGGTTTGTACACCCGGTGTATTGGGTTTCGGTGTGCCCAGATTTGGTGGTCGTGATCGGTTGTCTTGTATATTGATGGTTGGTATTTGCTATACTTTTGCTAAAGCAAGTTCTCCTGAGAGCGGTGAAACAATTGCCATAGAGCTTTATTACATGCAGGGAGTTAAGATCGTGGCCACTCATTGATGCCAAAAAGACTCCAAATAAGTATATGTTTGGCTTAGTGTCAGGATTTGAATCAATACTATCCCATCTGACATTTGTCCTGTTGTTGGTGACAGCCAAGGCCCCTATGGCCAAATCTTTAGCCAGATCTGCAGAAACAAAGCTGCCCTCAAGGGTTAAAAGCAGGGTATAGTGGTCACTTTCATATCTGTTTTCGACTCTCATATCAATCAGCACAGGCCACAAATAGAGACCTCAGAGAAAATAGTGATGTTGCTTCTATAAGGTCTGTTCACAAAAAGAGGACAAAGTTCATATACCAGGGTGCAAAAGTCACCTGTGTAATAGGGTGCAAGCAGTCACCCATACATTAAAAACAGGAAAGAGTGGGGAAAAGTAATCCTAGGTAAAAAGTACCCTGATAAGAGAGGGAAAGACATTCTACATCCTCTGCTGCCCTCACACACCCCGGAGGATGTCATGCTTCATCATCGGGCGTTTTGCTCCTCGTAAGGCCGGCGCTGCAATTCCCTACGGGTCCCCGAAGGGTCACTTTATCGGAGATCTTTTAGAGGATTAGCCGGATGTTGCATGCGGGTGTGAGGGGAAGGGTAAGGGAGGGTAAATCAATGACGTGCAAACATAATGGTGTAGTAAAATCAAGGGTATGGAAGCAGCGACAAGATTGTCTAGATAATCCTTGGCAGTTGTTAGTACTGCTTAAAAATTGACTGACCCCACAAGGCCTACTATGCCTGGGTTTCACTAGTCGTGGTCAACATGTTTCACGCCTCTATCGCCCGTAGGTCATTGGCGCTTCTTCAGGACCAAAAATAAGAACAGTGAAGTGCCCGTGAACAAAATACATAAAAGTTAAAATGAGAACCCTCTTATCTCAGCCAGGGCGGGAAAGAGGACATGTGTCCCCGCTATGTGGTTATAGCTGCTATATAGAAGCTGCTCCTGGATGATACCTAGAAAAAAAGAAAACAAGGTAAGCCGTCTGTGAGCATCAGTAACAACTTGATGCATTACAAAGTGCCACTTACGTGTACACAGTGCTTCAAATAGAAAGATTAAGCAGGCACACAAGAATGGTCCATTGGAGGTCGGGGGCTGCAAGTTAAAGGAGCCTTTAGCTCAAGTAACGCATATGATGGTGTTTAAGGCAACTAAAATTGGCTGTATGGAGTTGATTAAACATATAACAACTATGCGACAAATATCTGCCAATGTTAAAAAATGGTAACAATACCAGACCGTAAAACAGGTGGTTCATATCAATATGCTTACCTATTACTAATTAAAAGCTCTCCTCCAGTGGTCAAGGGAATGGACGCCCGCAGAAAGTCGGGCTGTAAAAACCAATAGACAAAGACCAGGTACATAACCGGGCAAAGCACCAGTGGAGTAAGATGGGCTTAATAACAATCATCAAGTGATTGAAATGGTACTTACTAATTTGTGCGGGTGTAGCCTCTAGTACACCTACCCCTGTCCAAACGCTCGCCGAGAGTGAATTAAAAGCGGCGAAATGCAGAGTTTAAGTAGATCGGGCGGGGGAGAGAGAGGCGGTAACACTTTACGGAGAAGCCTCACAAGGAAGTAATACAATGCGCATGTGCGGCACAGCGACGCAGTAGCGCATGCGTATCAGCCGGGCACACTGCTCCCTCGCTTATGCGCACTGGCTTCATAATCAAGGAAAGTAACAATGCCGGTAGTGACTAAAAGTTCAAATCAATCTGCAAAATTGCTCCGGCTTATGTTTCTCCTCACTTGTTCGGGCATACCCCCATGAAACAGGTCCTATTATCAAGACTGGACCACACCTCGAAAAAAAGGGTTAAATCTATGTAAATGTTTGCGGTATGAACCCAGTTCTAATATCATGACTGGACCACAACCCAAAGAATAGCTTAAGTCTATACAAATGTACCCAAATTCACAAGCATCAATACATAGTTGATGATTAGGTCATGAAAAAGGGGGGGGGGGTTAGGGGGCGTTAGTAGGGTACAGCTAAGTAGCCTAAAACAGAGGACTAACATGTAAGTCCTGGCGTATTTTATTGCAAAGAGTTAGCGACCCGGAAGTATCCAAGGCTACCAATTCAAGGCATAACATAAAGTCAGCACCCACGTGCTAAGGACCCGCCTTGTGTGCCTGCTTGAGAAGGGAGCGAATAGGGTAGGTCCCACGGCCAACCAGCCGTGCATATCAATTCAACAAGAGAGAGGGGGGACCAAGGAGCCAATAAAGGTCCAGTGTCCATGCTCCTAAACCAAATCTGTTCACAAAAAGTGGACAAAGTTCCTATACCAGGGTGCAAAAGTCACCCGTGTAATAGGGTGCAAGCAGTCACCCATACATTAAAAACAGGAAAGAGTGGGGAAAAGTAATCCTAGGTAAAAAGTACCCTGATAAGAGAGGGAAAGACATTCTACATCTTCTGCTGCCCTCACACACCCCGGAAGATGTCATGCTTCATCATCGGGCGTTTTGCTCCTCGTAGGGCCGGCGCTGCAATACCCTACGGGTCCCCCGAAGGGTCACTTTATCGGAGATCTTTTAGAGGATTAGCCCGATGTTGCATGCGGGTGTGAGGGAAAGGGTAAGGGAGGGTAAATCAATGACGTGCAAAGATAATGGTATAGTAAAATCAAGGGTATGGAAGCAGCGACAAGATTGTCTAGATAACCCTTGGCAGTTGTTAGTACTGCTTAAAAATTGACTGACCCCACAAGGCCTACTATGCCTGGGTGTCACTAGTCGTGGTCAACATGTTTCGCGCCTCTATCGCCCGTAGGTCATTGGCGCTTCTTCAGGAACAAAAATAAGAACAGTGAAGTGCATGTGAACAAAATACATAAAAGTTAAAATGAGAACCCTCTTATCTCAGCCAGGGCGGGAAAGAGGACATGTGTCCCCGCTATGTGGTTATAGCTGCTATATAGAAGCTGCTCCTGGATGATACCTAGAAAAAAAGAAAATAAGGTAAGCCGTCTGTATAAGGTCCCCTTCTAAATGCAGGATGCCTTTTTAAGACCAAGGGGTTACAGCCATTACAAGTTCTCAATTAGTATGAGAGAGAGAGAGATCTATCAATAGTAGAGCAACCTTATAGGTGGTTGGGATACAAGTTCCTTTCTGCTGGGGAATGTCATGGTGGCCATCTTCATCGCTAGCTATATCTCAGTTTAGAACTGAAGGCTCAAAAGATATATTAAAATTGCCCTCAATTATAACAGCAGTATCTCTACTAGGAATGAGAAGGCATTCTCTCAGGTAAGTTATAAACCCTGAGTCTGAGGGGGTTTTCCTATTTCAAACATTATACAAAAAGAGATTTGTGCCATCCCGCAGCCCAAGTTGTAACTCCAAGATATCCTTGTTGTTAATGCTTAGTTGTTTCACTTAGCACCCTATCCTAATAATGGCCCATAGTGTGAGGTCCTCTGAGGCTCTGCGCTGGGGTCAAGAAACTTTTAAAACCATGCCCATGAGAAGCTGTTATGACCCAAGTCTTTTAAAACATGATGATATTAACCTTGTCCATGAAGATCCCCTAGTCCGTTTGGGACAGTTTGCCTGTAAGGCCAGCAACATTCCAAGATGCTATCATCAGGTTATGGGCCCCCTGTGAGTTAGGTGATAGAGTCCCCTCGCTGGGTGATGTTAATGTTGGCGGTGGCCCAGAATGAGGAGCACCAGAGGGTGTCACACCATTGCCTAGGTCAAAGGAAGGAATAGTTAACAGGCTGGGGCAGTTTGTTTGGTGGTTTAAGTGAAGAGACTACCTTGGGCACAAGTCAGTCTGACCCATCAAGATTACTTAAGACAGGAAACCTGTTACTCCATACGAGCTGTGACAAAAAATTGCATTGGTTGTAAAAAAACAGTAGGGCATCTGGTGCATAGAAGTACCCTAATGGGAGGGAGCATATGTTGGTGTTGATTTGGCCAGAGCCTTCCTGCAATCTCAAAAAATTACTAACATTTTGGGGTCTATAAAAATTCAGCACAATACAATACCCCACTATGGCTTTCTTTGACCGATCCATCCAGCCCACCCTTCGCACCATTAATATCTCATTTATATTTGCCGGGTTGTAGTGTTTGTGCTTGGTAAGCCAGTCAATGCTTATGTTTCGTAACTCGACCCAGGATTCTCGCTCTGATTCCATTAGCGGAGGAACTTTGGCCAGGGCTAGGACAAAGGGACACAAGGCCGTGGGCAGGTCCAATCGGTCTTTGCACGGAGTGGAGTGGGTTCCAGAATACATCAGTTTGGCGGTGGAAGACTCCAACGGACCTAGGTTCTGTATGGCCGTGTGGCCTGAGCACAAGGTACCACCCTCTGTCGCCTGGGGACCCAATTTGCCAATTCCCTTCAAGGCCTCCAAAGTTCCATCAGTGTCTACAACCCTGGCACTTGCTGCTTTTCGATTTATGGTATCAAACCTGCTGGGACAAGCAAGATTAACATCGTTGGTTGTGACTGACATTGTCGTCAGAGCATTCTCATAGGCAATCATCTGAGTAGAAATGATCATCAATCTGCTTTCAATACAGCTTAGCTGCTCCCTAATCGGTTTGAGTTGATCTTCTAAAATAGTACAAAGTTTCTCACACAACATGCCGAAGCTAAACAGACTCGGTTCTCTGAATCGAGTATCTGGGTTGACTCAACAAAACCAGGATTACGTGTCACAGCTGCAGGGAGGGCTGGTTGAAGCAAGTAATACGGATTTTTACGTTTTCGTAATTTTTGCCATTTTTGCGGGGCTTGCCTGGCTGATCTAAGTTTGAGGCCGGATTTTACGGTGTTGGATGAAGATGGACCTAGTTTCATTATCCTTTTCTTTCTTACTGCTGGCTGAGATGGGCTGTGACTGAGGCTATGGCTAGGGTGCAGCCGGACCATGGGTCTGGTGTAGCTCCATTAGCCTGGGTGGACTGGGTAGAATAGACACTGGGTCTCCTTCCATCTCTGCCCCTGACCCAGAAACAACTGCCATGGGAGGTGATTTTCTTCCATTGACTGTCTTAGAGGGAGCAAGTTTTACAGACTGCGAAGGGCTTGGCTGTGCCATATGAAGGATTGGGCCTTCTCCCAACCGAGACAGCCATCTCTCTGCCAGCTCAAACTCCTTGGACACCACTCTGAAAGCCCGCACTAGAGATGAGTCCAAGGTGGTACCAGATTCAGGGCCAGGTTTGGGGCTAATTATAGTGGAATCCTTTCCCTTTGGTAGGTTGCGTTTGCCCATTCTGTATAAACCAAGGGGTGAACTAAAGTGGTTTATGGGTTAAAAAAGGATTGGAAGACAAAAGTCAATCTGACAGCGTCTACCAGTGTCTGGCCGTGTCTAGCGCTTGCAGTGTTGGACCAGAAGAAGCACAAGAAGTCAAAATCAAAATCGTTCCAATAGGTCTTTTGCGAAGATGAATTTAATTAGCTACCGGAAACCTACCTCCACTCCTGGTCCTGCTGCCGCCTCCCCTGCAAACACACCCAGTTTAATTTAGATGACTGAAAGGCTGGAAATGGACCACCTGCTGGCAGTTTCTTCACTCTGCACTCTGGGCTCTGTGCTTCGGCACTCTGGGCTGGTCCGAAAGACTTTGACAGGGCCTTAAAATGTAAAAATGTATTTCTTATTTCTAAAGCGGGAACATATCATCCCTTAAGGCTTCAAGGCGCTGGAGGCTGTCTGGGAGATTAAGGTAGCTGTTGCCCAGAGTCACAGGTGCTGATCTGTGCTAACGCCTGTGCCGGGGATCGAACCTGTGAGCACCGAGCCCTGGAGTCAGCCACTCTGGCCGCTGTGCCACACCTCTCCCGGCCTTAAGTTTTTAGGAGGCCACTTCCCACCGACTCCAACTGGGTCCCATCTCAAAGCAATGTAAGGTGTCTGGGCAACCCCTGGTAGCAGTTCACCAGCTGAGCAGGCCCCTGCCGGTGATCACCTCCCCGCCCTGCCGTACACCTGAACCCACTCACCTCCGCAAGGGGGGCAAGGCGCAGTGACAGTTACGGTGCCATCCATGGTGCAAGCTGGGCTCGAGGCACTGAGCGTGGGAAATGTGATAAAGAGGTCCCTACCGCCCGCCTTTACAGCAGCGTCATAGGTGGCAAAGGGTCAGCCTGTGACTGTCCAGGGTTGTCCCTCGAAAGGAGAGCTCTCTTGCTCACAGCCTTACTTCTCCTTACTGCCCAGGGTATCAAAAAAAAGGTAAGCAACAAAACGGACAAAATGGACAGCAGAGACACAGTCATGGCAGCACTCTTGCCGGCTCGCAACAGGTCATCCGGCGGGTGAATACGGGGTGGAGGCAGAGTCTTCAATCTGCTTATGGGTTATAATTCAATACCACACAGCTACAGGGTGTACTCCAGATCAAAACGATATCATAAATGTAACCACACAGATCATTACAACACTTTAAAACAGCACCGTGGGCGAAGGCCACATGGGTAAAAAACCAAAGTCAAAAGTAGTATTCTTTTGGCATGGAATCAATGTGTAAAGCAACACCGTCGTGTGGGCAATTAATATCAGGCAATCACTTCCACAAACTCACTCAGCACAGACACACAGTGCCACTGATATCAGGCAGGTCCGTATGGAGCTCACTCACACACACACAACACGTTAATGAGGGTGATATTCATTCAATCAAAAGGTTCCACACTGGTTTACGGCACCAGTCCAGTTCTGTGAAGCACAAAGGGGGTCACGCAGTCTCTTGATCTGGTTCCGAATGCTCTCGGAAGCGTTCTCTTGCCAAGACAATTACTCTGACTGACCCGAGCCGGGCAATGCTACCTGGCAACACAAAGTCGTTGAGACCAGGTGAGGAGAGGGCAGTTGGTCCACCGCACTGAGAGCACTGAAGGAACAATTGATGAATAGGATATGAAGCAGGGGAGCTTTTAGGAAGAAGGCACCCCATCAGAAACTTGTCAAAGAAGCTCCCAGCCACAATGGAACACAAATCCGCTCCTCTGCACCTCCCAGGTGCGCTTTGATACGAGTCGCACCAATTATGGTAACACACAACAAAGATTTGCAAATACCATACCTCCCTGGAAATGACACACAACATCTGATGCGCGTTGATCGATGCGCGTTGATCTGAGTCGCACGAGACAATGCCGGTCACACACAGTGAAGAGTTGGAAATTCCGTACCTCCCTGGAAATGAGGCACACCGTCTGGTGAGCGTTGATCTGAGTCACACCAGACAATTTTGGTCACACACAGGTGCAGGTTGAGCAGTGCCGCATGAGGTAGTATGAGGCACTACTATGAGTACGCCTTCAACTCCGAGGGTCGCAACCTGTGAATCGGACATCACATGCAATGAGCCTGCAGTCGGTGTGTCTTACAAGAGAGATGCAGCACGATCAAAGAAGCGGACCACGTGGGGCCCAGCAATCAGTGAATCACGCCACCACCAACAAGACGCTTATGCGTGTTGAGGCCCCAGGATGCAGGGGCCACATTCCTTAGATGTGGGCAGGTCTTTTGGGGCTCCGAACAAGGCCATCCAGTTTGCAGGCACAATACTCAGTATGAGGTCCCGGGCTTTTGTCAGGGTGGGTAGCGAGGTCACTCCCAAATGCTGTGACTAACGTGTCATTATTACTGAGAGCATACGATTTAGCATGCATAACATTTGTAAAATGTGTACTGGCCGCTGTTGGGGAATTCCTGTACCAGAAGATATATACAGTGTAAAAACATCAGGTGTGGATGAAGATACTGCATTATTGGGTACAGTCAATCTGCATCTGGAATACGATTCAAACCAATAAGGTTTCAATAGCACATCCAATCTTGTAAATCATCCATAGTGTATGCAAAGGATCATTCCGAAGTTTGTGATCACATTGATACACAAAAATACGCTTGCATGCACTGATGCATTATTTAACCAGAGGCAATGTGGTACTATTGTCTGTCAACGTGTTTTCATATAGTACAGCAATATACATTTAGTATATGGCTGCTAAATCATACATGCAAACCAGAACCCTATAGTGGGGTTATGTCACTCTTTCACACTAGACAGCCTAGCGTGCGTAATCATCAAATATAAATATGTGTTAAATTAGAAATAGGGCCACTCACCCAAACCGAGTGGGACATATACGTTCCCAGGGGGGGTGTGAGAGGGAGGCATTGTAGTCACACTCTATAGAGCGGGGGACAGGAAAATGACAGAATCAAAACAATGTCCCCCTCTTAGAGGCATAGTGTAAATCGCGTAGGATGCTTCTTGCACCAGGCTCTTACAATGGACTTACTTCGTCAAAGGCCCCATCCCGTCTGCTTACCTAACTTAGGCTCAGCTCCCCTGCATTCGGTGGGAGGCTGACGGAAGCAGGGTGTATTATATACCCTTTGAGCTAGGCTTGATCCGCCGACCCGCGCTCGTGAAACGTCTCATTTTCGCTAAGCATGAGTGGGAAATCCGTTACGCTCGCGGATTTTGCGGATTTTTGGGAAATCCGCAATCCGCGAATTTTGCGGATTTCCCGCAAAATCCGCAAAAAAAAATCTGCGAGCGGAACGGGTTCAAAAGTTGAACCCCCACTCATGCAACTATTTTACAATGGTGCCAGCAAGCTGCCAGCGCCGTTGTAAAATAGTTACAAAGTTAGCTTGCACAGGAACCACTAGATAAAACGAAGCAGGTGCTGCTTTATTTTATCTAAGTGCTTCCTGTGCAAGCTAACTTTGTAACTATTTTACAACGGCGCTGGCAGCTTGCTGGCGCCATTTTAAATAGTTACAGGCACAGCCTTACACAGGTAACTCAAGGGACCCCTGCGCCCTTCAGGGCGATTGCATAGTAACACACACATGGTCACTCGAACTAGTTGATGCTCAAATTCAGTGACTCATTCATTAGCCCAAAAACAATCATGAGCATCTTCGAGGCTGGACAGGTGTGCCTCTTCCCAAACCTACCGTGGAAAATCAGCTGTGATGCTGGGTAGAGGGCGGCCTTTGCATGGTCGCTCGAACTAGTTGATGCTCAAAATCAGTGACTCATTCATTAGCCCAAAAACAATCATGAGCGTCTTCGAGGCTGGACAGGTGTGCCTCTTCCCAAATCTACTGTGGAAAATCAGCTGTGATGCTGGGTAGAGGCCTTTGCATCCTTGACTTTCATGAGCGCAATCCCCGTGCTGTTCTGTGACCAGGAGCTTCTTTCTCTTCATATAATTGTGTTCGCACGGGTTGCTGCAAGTTCGCACACGTTTTGTACAATTTCGCAATTTGCGAAATTGTACAAAACCCTCGCGAACTTGCAGAAACCCGTGCGAACATAAAAAAAAATAAAAATCCGCGCGGATTCGCGGATTTTGCGGATTTTGGCAATCCGCAAATCTGCAAATCCGCAAATTCGCGGATTGCCAATCCGCAAAATCCGCTCATACCTAATTTCCGCACATAGCAACACCCATGGTTGCAACCAGGGGGATGATACATCGAGGCTGGGGGCTCATCAAGGGAAGGGGGCCGGGCTGCATGTCTTAGTAGTTAACCTCGGTACAGCGTGGAGAGGCCGAACACGGAATGTCCTGGCCATGCCATGCTTACGTGCAGGATCCACCGCTCGACACGTGTAGAGCGACAGTACGGCAAAATAAGGGGCTCGTCCACAGGGCCGGGCTGAGCATGCTCACTACGGCATGTGTACACAACAATCCTACTCCTTATGAGTGTAATGCTGGAGTGAGGGATTGTGGTTAATGTAGTTGACACAGATTTGTACCCGTGAGCGTTTAGAGCAGAGGTATTCAATCTATGGGGCGCGACCCCCAGGGGGGTCGTGGAGTCCTGGGAAGGGGGTTGCCGATTCTGTCAGAGCGTGCAGTTCCTGTGTGGTTTGCCTTAGTGGCGTCGGGCTGATTGAGGGTGCTCACGGCGGAGGCCTGAATCACACCGAGGAGGGAAAAACATCAAAGCCTCATTAACAAGTAAAAGGTCTTTTAAAGACCTGTGAAGTACTCGGGTGTGGCTTTGTGTGTCCCTGAAGCTGTTTCATCAAGGCACACATACACAAGGGGGGGTGGTGGCTGGGGGAGGAGGTTGTAGCCCTTTAAGTTCAATGGACGTTGAGTGCTTGGAGCTGTGGGTCCCGCCAGTAAAGCACATGAAAGGTCCTCTCCTCTCCCCCCCCCCCTCTCTGACACGTCCCATAGTTGTTACGCCTGTCTGCCCCCCCCTGCCCCTAGCAGGGAGGCACAGAGGTGCCCTCCCATGAGAGAAGAAGGAATGAGACGCAGAGAGATACTGACCCCCCTCCCCCCACCCCATGAGAGAGGCACAGAAAAGGTGGGTGGATAAATGATGGGTGGATGGATGGATGAAAGGGTGGATGGATGAAGGATGAATGTATGGATGGAAGGATGAAAGGGTGGATGTATGGATGTAGGGATGGAAGGATGAAAGGGTGGACGGATGAAGGATGGATGGATGGAAGGATGAAAGGGTGGATGGATGTATGGATGGAAGGATGAAAGGGAGGACGGATCAAGGATGGATGGATGTAAGGATGAAAGGGTGGATGGATGAAGGATGGATGGATGGATGTGTGAAAAGGTGGGTGGATGAATGATGAGTGGATGGATGGATGACAGGGTGGATGGATGAAGGATGGATGGATGGAAGGATGAAAGGGTGGATGGATGTATGGATGGAAGGATGAAAGGGTGGACGGATCAAGGATGGATGGATCTAAGGATGAAAGAGTTGGATGGATGAAGGGTGGATGGATGGATGTGTGAAAAGGTGGGTGGATGAATGATGAGTGGATGGATGGATGACAGGGTAGATGGATGAAGGATGGATGGATGGATGAAAGGGTGGATGAAGGATGTATGTATGGATGGAATGATGAAAGGGTAGATGGATGAAAGTTGGATGTATGGATGGATAAAATGTTGCATGGATGAATGATGGATGGATGGATGTGTGAAAAGGTGGGTGGATGAATGATGGGTGAATGGATGGATGAAAGGGTGGATAGATGAAGGATGTATGGATGGATGGAAGGATGAAAGGGTATATGGATGAAGGATGGATGTATGGATGGATAAAAGGTTGCATGGGTGAATGATGGATGGATGTGTGAAAAGGTGGGTGGATGAATGATGGATGAATGGATGGATGAAAGGGTGGATAGATGAAGGAAGTATGGATGGATGGAAGGATGAAAGGGTAGATGGATGAAGGATGGATGTATGGATGGATAAAAGGTTGCATGGATCATGATGTATGGATGGATGTGTGAAAAGGTGGGTGGATGAATGATTGATGGATGGATGAAAGGGTGGGTGGATGAAGGATGGATGGATGGATGGATGTATGGATGGAAGGATGAAAGGGTGGGTGGATGAAGGATGGTGTATGGATGTATAAATGGTTGCATGGATGAATGATGGATGGATGTGTGAAAAGGTGGGTGGATGAATGATGGGTGGATAGATGGATGGAAGGGTGGATGGGTAAAGGATGGATGTATGGATGGAAGGATGAAAGGGTGGATGGATGAAGGATGGATGTATGTATGGATGAAAGGGTGGATGGATGAAGGATGGATGGATGGATGTGTGAAAGTGTGGGTGGATGAATGATGGATGGATGTGATGAGGTCTAACAGGCGCATTTATGGTTGTCAATAGTTGTTGATGATGAGGAGTACCAGTTTCTAGAAACTTTTGTTGGGAGGGGGTCCTTAAGCCTAAAAAGGTTTTACAAAGGAGTCTCGGCATCAAAAAGTTTGAAGACCTCTGGTTTAGAGTGACATGGTGCTAATGCGAGGGCTATCAGTATATAAAAGCACCTAACGTCACAGCCGTAATTAAACACTGAGTGTCATAGCTACAGGCAGTCATATGTAAAGGATTGGGCTATATGTAGAATGAAGGCATAGGGTTAGGATCTAGGGTGTTTACATATATTCTGTAGGCAGCGTATGGAAGAATGGTGAAGCTAAGTTTCAAGATACAGAATTTAGTTGGTTCCAGGGGATGTCATCATTTAAAAATCTTTTATGTATTTGCAGTCTATACAAACAGCGTTGTTTTTTCTTAAAAGGTGTTTTACTGTGCTCAATCTGTGAGGTTACTTTCTCTATAATTGACCAGGATATTTCGATGTCATTATATTTCTTTTTCAGAAATCGTTCTGTCTGTTTGGTTGTCCTTCTTTGACATCTTTTAGTACTCCTGTGTTCGATGATGCGAGTTTTAATATTTCTGGTAACCATACCAACATATTTGAAGTCACAGGGGCAAGAGATGATGTATATCACATTGTTACTATTGCAATTTGTATGCACTCTCTGTTTCCAGGGAGTGATAAGTCCAAGGTCAATGGTTTTTGTATGAGACGTAAATGTACAAACTGAGCAATTCCCACATGGGAAATGTTCTGCAACGGAGGGCAGGTCCCATAACGTTGTCTGGCAGTTTGTATTTCCCTGTGTACTGCTACTATGCACCAATCTATCTCTGATACTTCTATTCCTCTTGAAAGAGAAGAGTGGTTTGTCAAACGTCAATTGGTTGGACGTTAAAATGTGCTAATGTTTGTTCATGGTGCGTTTGATCATATTTGATGATGAGTTGTATGTACTCACAAAGATCAGTGATTTTGGCTCTGGTTTGGTCGTGGACTCAAGTAAGGCTTCTCTAGGGATGTTGTGTGCTCTCTTTTGAGCTTTGGAGATAATACATTCTGGGTATTCATGTTCTGTCAGTGTTTTAGAGAGGCTGTTAGCTTCTTTTTTGTAGTCACGTAAATTGGAGCAGTTACGTTTAATGCGTAAGGATTGGCCTATTGGTAGGTTTTCTCTTAGTGCTCATGGATGAGCACTGTTGAAATGTAACAGACTGTAATGGTCTGTAGGTTTCATATAGAGTGATGTGGTCAATTTACCATCTTCTGCTATAATATTCACATCTAGAAAGGACGCCTGTCTTTTGTTTGAAGTCATAGTGAAGCATAGGTATGGATTTCTTTCATTGAGCCAGGTATTGAACATTTCACTCGTAATATTGTTGTCACACCAGATCATGAGGATGTCGTCAATGTATCGCCACCAAAGGTGTATTTGGTCTTTAAAATGTTTGTTGGTCCAGATGTTCTGTTCTTCGTACCAGCTCATAGAGAGGCAAGCTGTACTTCAGGAAAATATACTGCCCATAGACGTTACATGGCATTGTAAGTAAATCTAGTTTTTATAGCTGAAGAAATTCTCTGTCAATGCCAGTTTCACTGGCTCCGTAATCCAGCTGATAGGGGCTGTCCATCTCCAGTCTTGATCCTGTGGGAGGCCCTTGATGACTCGTAGACTTTCTTCCTGATGGATACTTGTGTATAATGCCTCCACATTGAGGCATAGTAATGTTTCATGTGTAGGGTCATTCTCTGTTTCTTGTAGTATTGTCAGTAGGTGTTTGGTGTCTTGTATGTAAGATCTGGCCTATGTTGCCAATGGTCTTACCCCTGGGGTGCCCTAGTGGTAGTGAAAGGACCCCCTAAGGATTGGCCAGTGATGTAAAAAGGACAACCTGAGCATAAGTGCAATTGTGCACACATAGGCCTGCAAAGACAGTGTTGACAAGTGTTTAAAAACCTCATAGGTTCAAGTGCACACCCACAGGTCTGCAATGGCAGGCTTGAGGCATGTTTAAAAATATCAGATGAACACCACTTCCAAACATGTGCAGGAAGGGCACGCACACTTTCACACTGCATTTACAGTGGTAAAGTGCCCAGAGCCCTAAGGCCACTAAAAGAGAATCAGCGAAGCCCCGGTGTTGTCCCATGGTAAGAGCTGATCTCCTAGGTAGGGAAAACTGGCATGGGAGTTCTTCACTGCCTGGGCATGGAACATCAATCTGAACATGCCCTGCCCTTAGCCTACCACTTGCTGCACCCCTCAGGGCTTACTCTAGGGGTGCTCTAGTGGTGGTGCAAGGCCCACTCAGGGTTAGCTAATGAGTAAGAAATGCCAACATGAGCATAGGCGCAACTGCATACCCACAGACCAGCAAAGGCAGGCTTGATGCATGTTTGAAGGCTATTCTGACGGGTGGCACCATCAGTGCTGTGCCCCACCATTGCAGAGTGCAGTACCTGCTCTGGGTATGTGGTGTACCTTTTTTCAGAGCACTCACAGGTACTACACCTAAACCAATCAAGTCAGCACCACTTCCTAGCATGGGTAGGAAGGGCACGCTCACTTTCACACTGCATTACAGTGGGAAAGTGCCCAGTGTTCTTTGGCCCCAAAAAGAGAATCAGCTAAAACCAGGAGGAGAGAAAGCAAAATGTTTTATAGAAATCCCTAAAGGAGGGTCATGTCCAGCAGGGCGCCTTTTTGTTTTTCCATCATTAAAGCTCCCCACCCCATTGTGCAATGAATTTACCCGATGGCTTCTGACTCCCAGAAACACTCAAAAGGAAATTAAAGAAGATGAAAGAACCAAAGAGAGATATACAAGAGGAAAAAAAAAGAATTACGGAAGGAATAGAGTACGACCAAGTACATGCAAACACAGAAAAGAGAAAAGAAAAAATGAGACATAATAGAGAGGAGGGTAGAAAACAATATGTGAAGCCTCAGAACAATGGCGGGAAAACCCATCACAAGAAGAGGGAGGTAACAGGAAAGTCTGAGATATAAAACAATGGGTGCAGTAAGTGTGAGTGGGAATCGATCAAAAATTTTAGGTTAAGTCTAACTGCTCTTACGGTGTATTTTGTTTGCTTACTTTGCATGGGTTATATTGTCTTGAGGTGATCGTACCGTTGAAAAGTGTGCACACAGATGTCATCCAGGTAGGAAATGGCGGAGAATATAAAATTGATTGGGTAGGTTAGACTGTGAGGAGTCCAGTGAACAGAAAATGCATAATAATGCGAACCCATAGTTTAGATCAAGTGGGCTTTAGAAATTAGGCAGGAGCAAAAGGATAGAAAGCACAAACTTTTGAGTTATGAATCTGTGTGAGAAAGAGGCCATCTGAGCTAGCCGGGCAACCTCTTCACAAGCCCCTCTGGCTGTTGACTGAAGGTTTGTCAATGCCATAAGACCTTTGGGTGTATGTGTGCAATAACTTAACCTCAAGCCCTCCCTCCTAAATATGACTGAAGGGCAGGGGCGTAATACAGGCCCCGCAGCCCCCGCTGTGCGGGGGGGCCGCAAGCTCCAGAGGGCCGCCTCGGCACTGCACTCTGGCCGGACAGCTCATGATTGAGCCCGGAGAAGGCCCCTCTACATACCGTGCAGGGAGGCCCCCTCTGTTTTCGTTACACCAGTGCTGAAGGGAACCCTAGCCGATTTTCCTTTTCCTTCCGTACCTCCCTCTATGTGATGAACGGTGGGCACAATGCCTGCAGGCCCCTTTACTTGTAACCCAGTTGCTAGTGAGCTTCAAGGAACATAAGTCGGTTTCTGAGAAATCTCAAAGTAGTGAGTCTCCACAAAAAGGGACTTCTGCCCTGCCACTGTATGTATCAACAATATGGTAGTGGTGCTAGAGAGAACGTAGAAATGTGGATAGGACTCACTAACGGGGACGGGAAAACATCCTTTCCTGAGCATGGTACCTTTGATATTGAAAGATTAGCAAACATAGAGTAGAAATTGAAAGACCCTAAAAATAAAATAGATGCTGCTCAAAGGCCTCTCTTTCTAAAATGGCTTGAGGAGGCACACAAGGTAAGCATGAATCCGAAGTCTGAGTTATGAGAAAAACTCATAAACTAGAATAACAAATCAGTCACCTTAGGGACAGAGTTAGGACCCGTGCTCCAACTTCTCCACCTTCTTCATATCTATTCTCTAACATCTCTGAACCAGAAGGAAAAGAGGAAGAGAGGACCTAAGTGAAGAGGATCTGCTGGCTTTGCTCTCCATGCTGGCCGAAGAAGCTGGTGGTGCATCTGTTGATGCACTTGGAACTGGATCAGCGCCTGCAGGACTGTCGGCGGCTGGAGCATAAAGAGGTAACCTGCAAGTGAGAGCTGCGATATGAGAGCAACCAGTAGAAGGGAGTGAGCAAGAAGAAAATAGTCTAATTCCACTACTATGGATCAGTCAAGGACCAGGAGTGGGTCTGTCCTGGGGCGTAGAGACCACAGCCCAACTAGTACTCTCAAAAGTTTGAGACAGACTGCGGAACAATTGTGTAGTGAGCATTTCTCATCTCCTCATTCAAGTGACGCTGATAATGAGGACCATTCCTCCTCCACCCTCTCCTCTTGAGGGACTGCTCAGCAGTTGAGTAGAATTAAGTGTTGCAACCAATCATCTGAAAAGCATGTATCTTCTGCAGGGGTGGTGCACCTCTCAACACTCCTGCAGGATTGAGAGTCTAAGCAGGTGTCCCAAAAGGGTAGAGGGAATGGGGAGATAGAGAGAAAAAGAGACTGAGCTCAACATCTTTGACAGCTCTGAGCTCGCTTGCGACCTTCGGAGATCCTCTTCATGGTAGGATTGCTCACATAATGAACCCTCTGATATCTAGGGAAAAGGAACAGGTTAGGCCCTGGAAATTCAGAATTGAATTACATTTGTTCATAATATTGCCCTGTAAACAATATACATTGCATTGCTTCACATTTAAAATGGGGGTTGTTAACTCCACAACCATCTGGGGGCTTTTAGTTTCGCAAGAGAAATTCCCCCTGAGACACATGTTCTTAAAAACGGTTAAATCCAGAGTTTTAGACAAATTTGAAGGAAGACCCCCTATTAATGTCTCTAGTCCTGGATGCTCACATTGGTTCTTAGGGTACTCTGCCAAATGTTAATTGTTCTTAACAAAGAGTTCTGCAATGCACTAAGGACTTTAAATTGAAATAGTTAGATTTCTCTCAATAATTGTCTTAACTAAGTGGTGCTTTGTAAAATGCAAAGGAGTGTTGGTTCTATAAGTAAATATTTTGTTCACTTGCTATAGTTATTTCAACTGAGCGGGGCACATTCATGCAGTAAATGCGAAGAGAGTGTTCCCACTTATCTGCTTTGTATTTTCTTGTCTCATTTTGCAGGGTCATCGGCGGAGATCGTAGGGTGAGAAGAAGAAGAGAACTCCAGTAGGTAATTGGGGAACAAGGGAGAGAAGCCACTCCGAGGAACCAGGCGGGAAAGCAGAGGGGTGGTGGAGGGCACATGGCTTTTATAACTGCCCCCAGAAAAGATGGCCACCAAGTTACATGGTCTGGCATGACTTGGGGGTCCCTGCAGTAGCGGCTCCTGGAGGAGGTGCTGTGGGCGGTGAAGCAGGGCGGGGGAGGTGGAGGGTGGGGGGTAGTAAACTCCGGATTAAAGCAGAACAGAAGTAAGTACATTAATAAATAAATAAAAGGAATAAAATTGCGCACGCTGCAATGCCAAACCGTCGATTCAGCACGCAATGTAATTTGTTTAATTTATTTATTTAGTGACTGAACTCCGTTCGGTCTTAATCTGGAGTTTTCTAACCCCCCCACCCTGCCTCTCCCCTGCTCCGCCCCACCGCCCCACAGCACTCCCTCCAGGAGCCGCTACTGGAAGTCGGCGTGGCTGAGAGTTGCCCATGGTAATGAAGGAGAGTTGAGTGTAGCAAGAGCCGGATTGGGAACCCAAAGAAACCCTGGCAATTTTGATGGACCAGCCCCTCTGATGCTTTTGTTACTGGGGGCTGATATAGCAGTACCGTTGCAAAGCCCCCAGTAACAAAAACGGCCCCATGCATTATTAATAGTAAGTGTACTACCTGTCTCAAACCGAGACAAACACTAGTCACTCAGCTCTAAAGATGTATGAACCACCCGCTTTACCTCTCTCGGGAGGTCCAATGATGCAGTTGGTACTCCTAATCAATAAGTTCCTTGCTATGTTTGTGATCCTGTGTCCATTTCTATTTCTCGCATTGGTCATAAACCTTCCTTTCTTCCAACTAATTTGCCATTCAGAAAAGTACTCTATAAGCTGAATTGTATTGTATTTTGCACATCAGACAGGGTGTTCTTAAATATACCTCGACAACAAGAAAATTGAATACTCGCATTTTTATGTGAGAGTTTAAGTTACCAAAGTGAATGGGTGAAACTGTCATGTTCCCCTGGTTTAACTGAATTGCTTTTACATGCACTGTCCACATTGTGGTATAAAGGTGCCACCTATTTAGGGTTCATCTCTGCGATTAAATCATAACGGTGAAGATGGATCCTTAGAAGAATCCACCTAGAATACCTCAGTACCTTTTACAACCCGAAGAGCAGGAGGAGAGCCACCCTGTAATAGAAGATTTACTTAAGCAAGAAGCTTTAGTATCTATTGCTCATAGAGGTACGACACCGATTCCCCTGATAGGCAAGGCAGGGTACGCCAACATGTGCAGGTTCCTATAGGACCTTACGGCCAGTGATACTGTGGTTAGTTCACGCTTCCCTGTCCTCTCCATTCCTTAAACCATCTTTTCTGACAACCTGTAAATGCCCAATGGGTTACTGTGGCGGTTCTTTGGTCTGCTTTTTTCCCTATCTTCATACATGAGGCAAATCAGTTGTAATACTTTATTCGATAAAAATATATCATAAAAGTACAGACATATTTGTGTCACGATTACAATTGTGCACCAAGCCCAATTCGGGCTGCCTTTGCATTCTATGCCTACAGTGCTGCTACAATTGCACCTTCATTTGTAACTTTAAATATATGATGCCATGTGCACATTTATGAAACATATTCGGAGTCTCCCTTCTTTTCTTCCTTGTAATGTAATGTACATACTTGCCTAACTGACATCTTTGATGATACCAGTTGAGATGTTGTTGTTTCTTTTCGCATACCTACCCATAACTCAACTTGGTCTATGGGTTATACTCCTGTTGTTTTCACAAAACTTTTAAAGGTCACCAGCTACCACTGATAGAGAACTGTCGCTGAGCAACAGTAAAATCGGCTCAACTTGCAGAGCTTATTGCTCTCAAACGAGCCTGCATCCTAGCCATAGAAAAGACTGTAACTGTGTAAATGGACTCTAGGTATGCCTTTAGAGTGTCGCACAGCTTTTGGCTTTTATAGATGCAAAAGCGTTTTATCAACATAAACAGAACTCTAAATAAAAATTGACAGTATGTTTGAAATCTTTTGAATGTCTTACAGATGACCACAAAAGGTGTCGGTGGTAAAGGGTGCCATGATGATATTTCAAGGGATAACACCCTATCTGATTCAGCTGCTAAAAGTGCTGCTTTGTGTATAACTGCTGATGTTATAAGAACCGACTAATTTCCTATAACCACCTTAAAGTATTACCTTAGGTAAGTAGTAATTCAGAGATTTTTTTTCTCCTCGGTTCGGAGTACCGTAATAGATCCCAAGGTACTGCAGAACACACTTTGCAAGGCTTTAGGAATAAATCAGCATTTCCACTGTGAATGTCACCCAGAGTCAGCAGTTAAGGTAAAAAGGGATTAAAGGTACCAAAGGAATGCTTGCCAACTCGGTTAAAATGGCCCGATGCCCTGCAGGTAGCATTATGGCCCTTCACAGTGATTCAATCCCAGAAGGTAAAATGTATCCTGTATGAAATATGCATTGGCTGACCCACAATGCTGCCTTCACATCCCCTCGTCTTTACTGCTAAGTTGGATGTTCAAATGAATGATGAGGTGGCTTTACAATACTGCAACAAGCCTACACAGTGTCATTGCAGTTTCCTTGCTCGGGGGCAAGCAACGTTGCTTGAGTGCCCGACCAATGCCTCCCACTCCTTCCAGCCCAGCAAGTGCATTTATGTTAGAGTTCTCCACAGGAAAACTACACTGCAGCCTTGCTGATGTGGGCACTACTCGGTCCTGCTCATACTAAACACAACTCTCAGAGTTTGTGGTCTAGTGATGTAGATCCACTGATCTCTCTGCAAGCAAAGTGCTGCTTCTAGGGATGTATGTCACTACAACGCATACTTTTACAACGCATGCCATTATAACGAAACTTTTACAACGCAACATCCATTACATCACATTCCATCACAACGCATGCCATTACAACGCATTTTACTAAAATACCATTACAACGGATTCCATTACAACGTATACTACCTTTACAACGCATACCATTACAACATATACCATTACATAGCATATATGGTAAGTATTGGATAGTGTAGGGGTAAAAATTACTATTCTAACTCCAGGGGATGCAACAGTAGGGTAAGTGTTGGATAGTGTAAGGGTACCATGGGTTGTAATGGTATGCGTTGTAATGTATGCGTTGTAATGAAATGCGTTGTAGTGGTGTGCGTTGTTGTGTCATTCGTTGTAATGGTTGCGTTGTAATGGCATGCGTTGTAATGGATGTTGCGTTGTAAAAGTTTTGTTATAATGGTAGTGCGTTGTAAAAGTTGCGTTGTAAAGGTTGTTTCCCACTCCTAGAGATGATGATCCTACTGCTTAGGCTTCTGGACCTATGTCTGGCCACAGATGCCCTACTTCAGGCCTGTGGACCAAGTTCTTTGTGCCCACCTTTTATTCCTGCTCCTCCACCTACAAGTGACGTTGCCCATGCAACCTCATATTCTTACCACCTCTGCCCCAGGCAAGCGGCCTCACCATTCTGGATACTGGATCCTACATAGGTCTGGCCTGCAACCTTTGTTGCTGATCTAAGCATCTGGTTGGTGGTGGAAGACGTCCATGCTGTAGAATGGGAAGTTATTCCAAGACGGAACTGTACTGAAGTTTCTCTGCACAGAGCTGGTGCTCCGCCTGCAGGAGTAACTCCTACATGTTGATGTTGGAAAACTACAAACAGTTAATTGTTCCTCTTGCTGGATTTGCACGCGCGTGCCTGCTGAAATTGGGATAGCACTGCCGCGGCGCATGCAGGTAAGAGCGGTGGGGCCCGGTGGGGGGGATTACGATGGACGATGTGAAATTCATTATTTATTTAATTTTCCCTCATCATCGTCCACTGAAATCACCCCACCCGGCCCCAACGCCCCACCACGACTCTTATCTGCATGGGCCACGGCTGGGATAGAATTCTTTTGATTCGTGTAACCATCACTTATAATGACACTTGCCTTCACATTTTCTGTTATGCTTGCAATGACTGAGCAGCCATTCCCGAAATTGTCTTGGACATATTAAATAGGATTTAACGGCAGAGAACATTCCTTTTCAATGATCTCCTTTTGAGTACCACCTTCCTCCTAGGCTGCTGTTTCTTAAGCACAGAGGTCTTGCCTAACTCGTTTGCTGGTCACAACCCTACCCTTGGATGTCCTTTGACTAGGACTTGTTATCCAGGATACACTGTTCCTGCTATAAGACACTTTGATGATCATCCTTTAGAATGAAGAATGGACAGGTGGGCTGCTGCAACAACTACTTCATATCTCTGCTTTAATTTAAATGAAGACATAAGAAGACATTTAGAGATCTTATAAGAAATTTCTAACTCTGTTGCTGTAGCCCATGCCAAGATGCTAATTCAAAGTAGATTATCTTTTAGCGGCTAAAGGGAGGACCAATGTTCCTCTTTTGTAAGTACTGAATGTTGTCCCATCATCCCAACACTTCCCTCAGCATACATGAGTATTGTAATTTGCTTTCATTTAATTAAGTGTAATGTCTGCAAAATTGCGTGAAATTGTATGTAGCTACGCAAAAAACAAATCCATCAGTCATAGCTACATGTTAGTGTTAAATGGGTGCTTGAGTCCATTTTTTGCAGCGAATAGCACATTTGCGGTACACTTTTATTGCGACTAGTGTATAATTATGCAAAGTGGTGTAATAGTGCAAATTCAGAAATTTCATGTAACCAACCTACCGCAAAATATTATGCTTTTATGCTTGCTGTTTCTGAGGATCATGAGGAAAGTGACAATAAAGCTTTAAGGAAGGAAGTGGTGAGGCTCATTTCTATTGAGTGGTTGCAGTGATTTATTTAGTTTTGGAAAAAATGGGAGGGGGGTTGTGAAAACCTAATACAATAATATATTCCTATGTACACCATTATTGTTTTTATTTATCTGTAAATTACTGTGTGTACTGATATTTTTATAATCAAACATGGAAGTTGTTTCTAATTGATTTGAAGTGTCAACTAGCCTTAATTATGCTCATGGCTCTAGTAGGATCAGGAGGCATTTAATTCAGATTGATACATTTGCACAGTTCTGTAAGGTGGGACCTTTTTTTCAGAATTAGTAGCTAGAAGTGGGATTTTAGGAGAATAATGAACTTGTATTGTATTCATGAATTATATCTTCTCCTCAAGTCACATCGACTCTTGGAGAAGATCCTGACACCTGTTCATTAGATCAGTTTTTGTGGAAAGTAACATGTTATTTGTTTCTATGGATTTGTATTGAGAGCAAACAAATATAAACTGTCCTAAATTTCATATATTTTAGCATTAGACTTCAACTTAAAAACTTTTTTAGTGAGTTGAAATGACATTCTTTAAAAAATATCATTTGCAATGCTATTTGCTATTTTACATTAAACATGTTAGACTGGAAGACTTCCCAGTTTGTTGTGTTATATGTTTAATAACAGTAAGGGGGAAGAAAAGTGATGTAAAAAGAGAGAGACAGAGAAAGAATAGGAAACAAATAAACAGGTGCAGATACATTGTAGAAAGGAATTCATAGAAATAAAAAGTGGAAAGGAAGAAAGAAAATATATCTATGCAAAACAAAAAAAGTAACTATAGAGATAGAAATAAGAGTTCGAAAAAGAAGAAAGAAAATAAAGGTAGAGCGAAATTAAGAATGAGGAAGCTAGAAAGAAAACTAGAAGTGAAAAAGAAGATGGAAATGGTATGGAGGATAAGTAAAAAGGGAAAGTTGAACCAATGATGAAAAAAGAAAAGAGGAAATAAGAAAAAAGTGAAGACTAGAAGAAAAACTTAAATGAAAAAAGTGTTAAATGTCAAGGTAGATAAGAAAGGGAAGTAGACTGAAGGAAAGATAACTACTACAGGGGTCTTAGTTTTCTGGGTGCTGACAGTCATCCTTTCATCTGATTGTTTGCATGAACGTTTATTTTTCTCACACTCCACTGCACTGAAAGCCATCACTTTCTAATCTTTTTTTTTTAACCACCCATGATATGAAAGATCATGTTTCTACTCAGAGTTGGATTGTGTCCACAAATAGGCTCGAACACCCTAAAAAAAGTGGTCCACTTTTGCGGATTGCGCCTTTTCACAAAACACTGCTTAAGTGTTTTAAGTATTGTAAAAAGGAGGGAACTTTCTCTAACAGATGCATGCTTTCTTAACTTCACTGAGATTAAAAATATGTAAATGTTCCCAGGACTCTTTGTGTACGGATTAGTGCACAATGTTGAACCACACGTGAATGTAAGTGAGGCCACTTCTTCTTTTTAGGCCCCTCTGCTCAATCTGCATACATTAATGGGCGGGCCAGGCGAGATGCCGAGAGTGACACCTCCGCCCCATTGGTAAAAGGGAGGTAAAAGAAGCCCATTTGCCTCCAGAAAGGCCGCTCAGGCCCAACTGGGCCGCTGGGGGCATCTGAACAGCACAGACACTGCACAAATTGGCCACCACGCTGGCCAAAAAAAAATTGCATTTGCATTGCAACGGTCTCGCCTTTGCAAAAGTTAGAGCTATTGGCATTGTAAATGACAATTTTTAAAATTTTTATGTGTTGGTTTTGAAAACAGATAAATAAATGGCATTGTCATTTTCAATGCCAATAACTTAATCTCTCGCAAGTGCGAGACCTATTGCATTCGCACCCACACACACACACAGAGAGCCACGCACACACACTCGGTCGTATTTGACTTATGGCAGATTTGAATGTGACGTCATCCAGCTAAACGGAGCGAGGTGCACATAACTGCAGACCAAAATACGAATAATCTTAAAATGCACATACGGAATCTGACGAATACACTGCTTCCTCCCATGTGTACATGCGACCAGGCGGTTGCGCTCGCCTGCCTGCTTCACAGTACTGCGGGGACATTGTATAGTTGTATTTCTCACATATGGAATGTTTATGAGAGGTTGCGTCCAGGACCTAAGTTACAACGAGGCGTTTAACAAGAAACTAGACACTAAAAACGAATCTCCTCAAGCAGACCCACATACATCACTGTTGATCACCTACATATGCTCCCAATAACGTTTTTTTAAGTGTGCATCGCCATTGTAACACAGTGGAATGGCATTTAACAAACATGGACAATAAAATGACGCTTCCAGTTCCTTAGACATCACTGCCCCTCCCTCTTTCAGTCTGTGTCCCTCCTCTTTACTGCATGCCGCCGCTTCCCTCCCATGACTCTTTTTACAAGTGGTTTCTGAACATAAATAAACAGGGAAAGAATAGCCCGGGTCAGATGGTGCGGCTGATTGACAGACAGATCAGCGGGATTTCCACACAGCGCCAAACAAGGGCACCGGGGTACAAGAGGGGTCATTGTAATGAGAGGATAATCCGCTTTAAAAATGAGGGTGTTACACAAAAGCAAATACTAGCAGACCGGCGAGAACTCGAGAGCATCATTTTAGTATTCCTAAATGCGCCTTGATTGACAACTCCGAATACCTCCAGTAACCACAGATTGTATCCATGCTGACAGTGCATGGTCCACACCCCCTGCCAGGCCCCTCCCACAACCACAATCAAATGCTTTTCAGACGACGGCCACTAGCTGATTCCAAGCCTGCCCCCGATGCCAATTCCCATGGCTCTCATATCAACTTCTCATCGCAGCCTACAGTTTCCAGCCTCCTGTACGATTTATCCTAGCAATCCAGAGACCCTCTACCATCACAATCCTCGGATTCCCTCAAATGTCAACACAATCCCCTACTGCAGGGGCGGCCTTAGGCATGTGCAAGCTGTGCACCTGCACAGGGCCACCAAACCCCAGAGGCCACCATGCCAATATATATCCTTAATATAATAATCCTCTGAGGATGGATACATATTTGCGTGGCGGCCCCTGGCAGGGATTTGACCGCCTCCGGCTCTTTTTCACTTCCAAACACCCTGACCACCCCCCTCTTCACTGGCCTCCGCGCTCCGCCCAGACCCCCTCTTCCGGGGGCCCCTACCTACGCTCCCTGCCCAGGGCCCCCATGAGCCTGGAGCCGCCCCTGCCTACTGCAACGTCCCTTTCCCACAAACAGCATTGGTTTATTTTGCAGCCGCAGTCATTTGAAGACAGTCAACAGTCCAATGCTACCTACAATTGCAAGGGTCTCATTGATAACCTGCCAAAATATAATCGCTCATGAACTCCGGTGCAACTTGATTTTGTTTAGAAGCTCTATAACAAGTTTAACGATGTCCATCTAAAAGGCCAATCAAAGAATACATTGCAATCTCGGCAACACAGCACCCCACGGCTCTTCCCAGCATCAATCACAACCCAGTGGTCAGCGCAAGAAACAGTTCCCTGTGACTGTCCGACGATCCATCATGCTGCATCCTGAAATGCCCAAGAGTTCCATTAAATGCCCAAGAGTTCCAGCCCCCACACTACCACATTGAGCGTACACAGATACAACAAAGTTATGTTAAATATCATATAGCATCCGAAATCACACCACAGCTCCCCGCGACAGCTTAATAGGGCTCACGGGGAGCTCAAGCTCACAATTACAATCAGAAATTCTACTGCCCAAATAAAACAAAGAGCCCAGTCCCTGGACAGGGACTAACAGAAGCCAGGGGTCTACCAACACACTTAATCTTGGTCCTTACAATATTGCATTTAGGTTGCAAAGTATCTCGAGCACAACGATTGCAGAGTTCAAACGACCCAACACACAATACCTTCAGCACCACAACACCAGGGATAACATTAAAAGCAGCCCAGTAGGATTCAAGGATTCACAGCATCCCCACCGCAGTCCTGGGCTGGGAGGAATACACATCACCACAAATCAATCATGGGGTTTTCGAACCTTCATAAACCTAGGTTTGAAAAGAAACCCATTACGATCCTAGATTGCAGATCACCTCTCGGGAACCGGAGAGTGTTTCCCCAACATCCCTTAGGTGAATGCTCTGCAGCCTCCTCCCTCCCCTTAACATTCACCGGGTTGAATAAGAGTGGACCTCCTCCCCCACATCACTTCCCAAGGATCCTTACCTGGCTGGTGCTGGCTGCTTCTTGCGGCATTTGCCGGCTCCTGGCCCACTAGAAGCAACAGGAGGAGGGGGAGATACTCCCAGAGCCCCCGCGCCGCCGACATTACCGCCCGCACACCGGTAATCAGAAGTAATCAGAAGCAATCAGGCAGTATCAGGTAGGACAATAGAAAGAGGACTGTAACGCATCTTGCGCAGCCATTTTGGAACGGGTTGATGTTTTCAACGAGGTAAACCGTTGATGTGGTGTAAATATTTTTGGTATAGCCTTGAGATTGTGTATCCCCTATTCTTCAGAGGTCAACCCTATTGGGCAGCTCCGACGACAGCACTAAAGACTCCACCCACTGAAGTACAGACGAACCTCGGAGCTGTCGCCCTCGGCATGGGTACACAGATGCTGTATCGCTTGGAGCTACGGTGCTTCTGATATGAACCCCTATCACTGCTCTGAACAAGACCTCCAAGATAATATCATTAAAACACAGAACGGGCTCGGTTTGATTACTGAACCCTCCGCACTGACTACAAGCACCGATGGTCGCATGTCGAGCACGATATTTGTCCTCCTTTTCACAAACTGAAGATACTGAGATGACAAATAAGAGCCTTTATCCAATATTCCTTCCTCCGAGTCAGCTTGGTGAAAACGCACACACATCGACTCTGGGCACATTCAATAAACAGTCTTCGGTACAGAAAGTCATTTGCATAAAGCCTCAGCTTTCTTAATTAGTAATTAATTTTTCCCTTGACGTATTTTGGAGGCTAGTTATTCAGTAAAATGACCCCGTACTCTGGGAAAGGTAATTCAGGTTCATTAGGCTGACAGGCTTTTTACTCAGGTGCACGCACAGAAACAAACAGCTATGCACTCACAAGACACACTGGCAGGCAGGATGACAGCTATGCACTCCAAAAATACAGACACACACTGGCAGGCGGGGTAACAGAAATGGACAAAGAAAGATACAGACAGATAAATGCACAGAAACAAACAGCTATGCATTCACAAAACACAAACACGCAGGCAGACACGGGGTAACAGAAAAGTACAGAGAAAGATACAGACAGATACACGCAAAGACAACAAGCCGCTCTGACTGACCCAACGCTCTGCAACGTACCAGTAGATGCGAGAAGTCGACAGGCCCCGGCGCTATCTTCGGAGGAATGAAACAAAGCAAACCTTGGCAAAGAAAAAAAACGCCCACCGCCGCAAAGACGTTCACAAAGGGGCGGAGAGGGAAATAAACGCTGGAACGCCCACGAATCGCCTCGGACAATGACGGACGCCTCTCTCTTCCAATGGCTAGCCTCCATTTATGGAGCTAGCCAATGGAAAAGAGAGGCGGGACAAAGCCACATACTGTTCTCAAAAGATTTCACCTGAGCGGACGCCAGGCGAAACCTAAAAAGCGTCCCACGGCTGTAACTCAGATACCAGCCCATGAAGTAATAAACTGAATGAATGGTCATGCCATGGCTGTTTGTTCAGGGTCCCTTACACAAACTGAAAGATTAGTGCCTTCATGGTTGTTAATGCACTGCTCCTCACACTAAGATCAAGAATAGTGCAGCAATCCGAGCGGCTGACTAGGATGCGTGGGGGTCACGGGTCCATCCCTGGCGGCATCTCAGCTCAGCATCATGTGATTCTGGGCAATAGCTCACTTAATCTCCCTGAAGGCCCCCAGCACCTTGAAACCTTAAGGGGTTATATGTTCGTACTTTTCAATTGTGGATTATTATTATAATATGGAGTGTTCCTTATACAAACAGAAAGAAAAGTGCCTTCAGCGGTGTCTGTGCTATGTCTCTCACAGAAAGAATAGTGCCTCAAGGCAGGGACATCTTAAGGATTTGGGGGGCCCTGGGCCAAACATATTTTGGGGGGCCCTTTTCAGAACGGCTTTGAATTTATGATCCAATTCCAGCTCTTTCATGCTGTCTTTGACCAGGTCACTGACAGCGCACTGGCACACTTGTCCAAGTTCTTAGTGTGATTACATCTGATGTTCAGGAATAATGATATGTGTTTTCAATATTGTAACATAGCAGCAGCTCTCTAATATTACTGCAAATGATCTGTGACACCCTCCCATTTCTTATATGTGAGGTCCTGTTTTGATCTAAAAGAAACGGTTTTATGGCTGTTGCATGAAACATAAACACATTATTCTGCAAATTGTCTGTAATATATTCTCACACACCACTCACATTAACAATAAATTAAAGGAAAACGATATTTAAAACATGTTAAAGAATTTTTTTTAAGTAATCAGTACAAGACTCTGCAAAACGGCCTGTCTCTATCAAGGGGCCCCCTCAAAGGCAGGGGCACTGTGCCAGAGCCCACTTTGCCCATGCCTTAACCCTTTGAAAGCTCATGACAAGCTGAGCTCGTCATGAGCCACGGCGCTCCGGTGCTCATGACGAACTCAGCTTGTCATGAGCCGTGGACGCTCGCATGCAGGGATAATTCCCCTGCTCTGCTGAGCGTTCCACGGGAACGGGTGTGGCCGTGACGAGCTGAGCTCGTCATGAGCACAGGAGCGCCGTGCGTCATGAGCATGTGAGCGCTGTGCGCGCCCCCCTCCCCCCCAGCACAGCGGGGGAATATCCCCTGCATCGAAGGGGTTAAAACATCTCTGCCTCAAGGGGTATTGGTGGGGTATCCCTGAATGAAACAGAAAGAACAACGCCTCCAGGGGTGTTAGTGCAGTGCCATTAGAAAGGTGTCCCTCACAAAAACAGACAGAACAGTGCTTCCGAGGACGATGGTTAGGGGCGTGGGTTCCAGGGGTGATTGGGGTGTGACACCGCCCAAGTAAATATATTATTTCCTTGGTGGTTGGGTCTGTGGACCCTGGGTTGGGTTTGCTATCTCTGTATTGGATCTTCTCATCATGAGCCAGGAATACCAGAATAACAGACAAAACAGTGACCTTTGATGACAACAGGTGAGAGAGAGGGATAGAGCGACAGAGAAAGAGAGAGACAGTCAGACAGACAGAGATACCCATCTGATTAAGGAATTTAAAATTATAAACTAGTTAACCTTGAATCAACTAATAGCTTCCCTGCTTGTCGAAATTGTGCGATCCTCACCAATAGTTTACAAAGTTACTTTTTCTTCATGATCACATATGTGCGCACTTTTAAGTACTTAAGTTTAGGATGTGTGCTATACAAGCACTTCCTATGTTTGATTTAATAGACTATAATTTTCTCCATCTGTAAGAAGACTTTAGGGCACGTTTAGGGTTTGCATGACTACTGACTTGCCTCTCAGGTCACTATTGACATTATCGCTAGAGGGCCAACCATGAGTGATTCTACAAGCATTTTTAATAAAGGCTTGCCTATAACATTATATATTCTGATGTACCAAGGCGAAGAGCTTCTGCATGTTAAAGAAATACACTTTTTGGAATTTTAAAATGCTTGTATAATATTTTATATTGTTTGTTGCGCAATTTACATGCCAAGCACTTACATTTAAAATAAGTGAACTCAGGGCACAGACTCCAGGCTGATGTTTTATACGCGACCATAGGCATGAGGTCAGAAGAATAACTGGCAGTCCCAGGCAGGACAGGCATGGCCATAGCCTCGGCGGGGGTGTTTGGGGTGTAGCACCCATCAAATACCTTCTTGGATTAGGAAGTGAAGTCTGGGACCATGAGTCGTGTATGCTATGTCGGTGCGGTTTTCTTGTTGTTCTCATTTCACGAAGAGATTTGAACTAGTTCATTTTTTGGATAGGGATCTTAAATATAAATATTGACCGGTTTACCAAAAAAGTAGCACATTTGCACCTATAAAAGTACTCTTTGAATGGGTGCTAATATACTACTTTTGGAATTGACAAACATTGGCAGCACTAGGCCTGGCAAACTGCCAAAAGGTGTTGGGATGATTGTTTGCAAGTAGCCTAACCAGTGGCAATCACTCTGGGTAGCAGTTCAATCCATAGTTTTTCACCCACTGTGCCACTCTAGACAGAGGCCCACCTAATGCAAATCAGTACTGACCCTGTTCCTCACAGAAACAGCCCATTGGGAAACATGGTCATCTCACCCCCTACCCTGAAGCCCACTGCTTTTTTTAGCTGGGAAATTTGAGATTTACCCCCTGAAACTCACTAAGCAACGCCCCTGGTGATGGTGCAGTGTGCCCCACAGAAACAGAAAGCATAGTGCCTACCAGGGTGTTGGAAAATTGCTTCCAGGTACATTAAAGTAGTATCCACCTCACAAACAGAAAGTAGACTTCTGCTGAGGGCCAAGGTGTGATGCTCCTCACACGAAAAGGAGAATAGCGCTTCCATGGGCATTGATGCAGTGTCTGGCATACAAGAAAAACACATAGTGTCTCCTAGGGATTTGAAGCAGTGTCTCCCACACAAACAGAAAGAATAGCGCACCCGGGGGCGTTGGTGCACTGTCCCCCCCCGTTGTTGGATGCATGTGAAGAAATCACCTCACTACCAAAGTTAATAAGACTATAAATGGACTAACTGGGGTCACATGAAGCTGCGCACCAGTAATAAAATAAAACATGTGGCAGGGACACAGGATGGGCTTAATTAACTGAATGTAGGACAAGCCACTAGAACAGAGCATGTGCCAAACTAACAAAAGAAGTGTGGCTCACTGGTTAGAGCAGACAGACCCTGAAGCAGAGGTCTGACCCGGGACCAGGGTTCAATTCCCGACGCGGCAGGGTCTTGAGCTCAAATGTCCACGGACTCGATAATTCTCGCTTCGGTGCCTGACCTAATCATGGGTTCACACTCTGCAACTCTGGGCATTAAGCTTGCTTAATCTCCACAACGGCCCCCCGCGGCGGGATGCCTGGCTTTCACCTTGGGGATGCCCTGTAGGGGCTATCTCACAGGGAAAAGCCAGGACAGGTTCCCAAGGCAAGCGCTTAGAGACCCCTGGGTGATAAGCGCTATATAAATACAATATACAATACAATACAATACAAATATAGAGCAAGATTGCAGTAGGTTGTGTTTAAGCCGCATGGCATCCCCGAGGAGTGCCACCATTTCCCTGTGTTCTGGTAGCATGGTTCCACGGCCCTGATTCTGGTATCATGGTGACAATAGCCGGGGACTTTCTAAAAAAAGTGAGGTATCCCCGGAGGTGAGGTGGACCCAGCAGCATAGCATGGGTTGCCAGCGCCAGGGGCAAGGCAAGTATCCTTCCATTTTTCTTTTCAAATTTCACTCCCCGAAGAATGCTCCTGCACCCATAAGAATGCCACTAAGAATTTTGCGTCCTGGGCAACCACTCCTGTGGCTCTGCCCACACTATGCCACTGGGTGGATCAGATGTAGTTTGTACAGTTTGGTGCTGCCAGCAGTTCCTGAGTCCATGGCAGTGAGAAGTGGAAAGAGCAGCTTGGTCCCCAGTCATGCTATACTACTGCAATGCATAGATTTCGGTGTTTGGCGACGGGCCGCAAACAGCTGAAATTTACGGATTACAAATATACGTTTCTCAAGCCCTCTTGGTGTTTGAATGCATCATGGGGCCTTAAACACATGTCACTTGGCCAAATGACTTTTATGACACCGCTCACATACATGCCAACAGACTTGGAGACTCCTAATTGTTTAGGCAAAGAAATGGCTTTTTTTAATGTGTCACCCGCCTGGAATTGTATCTGATTCAATTGTATGTCAATTGTATGTCAATGAAAAAATACATTCTCGCGATTTCTTTTCAAAATATCCCACTTTTCATTTGTAAAATGTTGGCATGCATACCCTCAGTAGTTTGAAACTGCCAAATAGACCTGGGAAGGATGCCTTCCAGATATGATTTTCTAAGACTCTGTCCTGTCATGTGTGGACAGAGGTACACAGATCCTGATAATGTGCATCACTACCCCGTTTAAAAATAAATTGGTAAAGCCTGTAGGTCCGGCCTTTAATGGCCACCCACTAAGCCATTAACTTTGCCAATGCTATTGGATATGCAGGGGGCCATCATTATCACATTAAAACACTTTCATTTTCTTTAGATCAGGTATATAGTTCATTGGTTTAAAATTCATAAAATCCTACAAATTACTCCTGGCTTCTTAGAAGGCTCCGGACCGCCTTTATGTATTTTCCTAGGGCAATAGCAATCTCAATAGTGGGCATTTCTGTTAGGAGGTTGGTTCTAATGTCGTATTTTAAAAATATTGGGCACAGCCACAGTTTCCGCTGTTCTAATAATGTTAGGCAGTCAAGAAGGGTATGCACAAGGTCTCCTTTGGTGCCCAGGTTACACCTGCGCACCCTTTATGATCTAACATTTTGATTTAAGATATTTATTTATTAACCATGGATTGATCCCAATCCGCAACCTTAAAATCTCCTGCCTATAACAGCAATTTGGTAGGATATCTAACTAGGGAAACCAGTTATCATTTGACCAAGAGTTCATCATAAATGCTACTGATTTTTTCTTTGCTAGGTAGCCCATATCAGTCTTTCTGGATACTTCCTTCCCATTAAATTTCAGCTCACTCTTAGTACAGACTAATTGTTGTGTTTCCTGGCTCACCTCCACCTTTAGCCTTTCAGAAACCTGCACCACTCTTTCCCTACAAGCTTTTGCCCATTTTTGGTCACTATTTTGAATTTCTTTCCTACACCATTGTGCAACTTTTTGACCTTCTGTATCTTCCAATCGTTTCCAAAGTCTTATTACCTCAGTTTGTACTTGTATCTCCCAAGACTTTGTTCCTATTTCTGTTCTTATTGCTTGGGCCATGGATGATTGTGGGAGAGATAAGAGGCTTTTCAGGCATTTCCCTTCCACCAAGTCCCAGACTCCCTTACCGCTCAAATAAAGGATTTCTGCTCCGTAAAGGACTTGTGGGGGTATCATTGCAGTAAACATTTCAAGATGAGTGATGTTTTAAAAGCAAAATGGTGGACTTCTTGAAATGGTATTGTATTTACAGGGTTTTAGATAAATCATTCTAAGATGGCTGCTCATGCATGCACAGACATGGATGGTCATATTTGGTTCTTAAACTTCCCAAAGGGCCAATGAGTTTACAATTAATGTGTTGACCATGTTGGAATGATAAAGGATGGAAGAATGTGCAAAACAAAGGCACTTGGGGCCCTATTTGAAAGGTTTTTGCCCTACATTTTCATTTTTTGCTATTCTAAAATTGCTGAAAGAAATTCTGCAACAATAAGCCAAAAATAAAGTATGAACCATTCCATACTAACATGTTCATCCTTAGCAGGGCTCATGTGGGATGCAGCACGTTTGTAGGTATGCAGGCAACCTAGTAGCAAAGTGCTCGGTACCGCCGGGCCCGAGCAACATTTTTTTAAAGCAAATTCATTGAAACATTAGCCCAAGAAAGCCCTATCACTGGAGTCAGGGCCAGCTTTAGGGCAGTGCAAATGGTGCGGCCACACTGGGTGCTGACCTGGGGAGGGAGGCGCTGTCCTCAGGAGGCCAGCTGTGTTTAGCAATAACATGTTTTAAAAACACCTGCGGCAGCGTTCCTTGTGTGTCCAGTTTTCAGGCAGAATTAAACTTGTCAGGATAACTCTTGTGATTAACCCTTTCGATGCTGATGACGAGCTCAGCTCGTCATCACCCACAGGTGTTGTGTGCTGATGACGAGCTGAGCTCGTCATGGTGCCACTATAATGGCATTTTCCAGCACAGGGGGGGGGGAAATGGCCAGCAGCCATGTGGTTAATGTTCCTACTAGAGGGAGAGATCAGAGTTTTGTCTAGTGACAGTTTTCACTTGCCATAAAGTACAGCATAGGGTTAATATGCCTGCTGCAAACAACTCATACAGTGCAGATCACAGATCTGTATTTTATGTTTATAGCTGAGTGGATTACTGCTTTTGTCACAGATATTCTTTTGTCCCTGCAGTTCATTAAATACAACCCTAATATAGAACAGTGACTGTTACCAACTGTAATCAAAGAGATGCGATAAGTTTTTTTCCCCAGACTTTTATTATCTACTCATAATGCTGCTGACAAGGGTCTGTTTGGGTAGAAATACATTCTTATTACTAAAGTCAGCCTTTACCAGTGCTTTAAAACAAATTAAATGTATGTGAGGGAGTGTCTATGGAGAGATGAAGGGCACTTTTACCCTGTGGACACGAGGGAATCTGAGGAAGAGGTTATGTGGGGGTGGGGTCAAAAATGATTGTTGCACCGAGCGCCAACAGTGATAACAATGGCCCTGGTTGGAGTGCACTACCTTGTGTGTGGATGGCCATGGGTGCTTTGGTAAAATGCTGTCACTGACTGTGAAGGGAGTCAATGGGTGAAGTGGGCTGGCCCAGTGCCCTATGCAGTATGCCATAGGATGGCAGAAGGAAAATGACAATTTAACTTACCAATGGATGAACAGCGTTAACCAAAGGCCCCCTCAAAATATGTATTTTTGTATGTATTGTTTATTTAAGAATTGTTTAAAACATTTGCCTGGCGAGTCTGATAAAGGTGGTTCTAAAATCAGACATCCTCCAATCTGAAGCATGAAGTGCGACTCTCAGCAAATGTTCTTTCAAATACCACAGTCTTGTTAAGTACCATGAATTGCGGGTTAGCTGTACGCATTTCATTGATTTGCGCTGCAATACTACACTGAAAATAAATGTCACACCAGTTAGAGTTCATCTTAGATTGCTCTGAGGCCCTCTCAGTATGGCAGTGCGAAAATAAGTGCAACTGTCATCCTGCTCCTGAGAGCTCAATACAGAGACCGGGTTGAGGAGTGATGAGGTTGCCTTGGAAACAGCTCTTCCTTTGGTACACTTTTTAGTCCCCAAGATCAAATACTGGTGCTTGGAGCAGCCTCTAGTCCAGTGGTTAGAGAGACAGGAAGGATGGCACAAAGCTGTACTCTCCCAATCTGGGCAGTAGTAAGGCATGGGCCTAAGGTGCTAGAGTGCGACTGAAAAAGTGGAAGGGGAAGGAAGGGGCATTATTGTCTTTTGCCAGTAGACAAAATATTGTCTGAAACCCAAAGGGCAGAGAACCAGTGATCAAGCCTATTATTCTGCCATCCCTTTTACCTGCTAATCCTTAACATTTAAAAATACCTACGATGTGGGGGGGGGGGGGCATGGACAAGCACGGGCTGAAGATGGCCGTGCTGTAAGGGGGCTCCGCCGACCGTCCAAGCCCATGACTATGCTTCCTTTAGATACGTTTTAATTTTCGACAGTTTGAAGGATCCGAACACCAACAGAGCCCATCCCGCCTGTTCGGGTGTCTGCAGCTTGCAGAGAAATCTTTCCCGGAAGCTTTGGCCTGCGCCAGGGCCGGAAGCCGGGAAATACAGTGAAGAGCCCTGCTGCATGAGGAGCTCTGTATTGCCCGTTGCCACCCGGCGGTGGTGCCGCGACTAGGGAGCCAGCGCGAGGATCCCTGCCCTGAGAGACTTGGGTGGTATCCAGGCGGCTATACTGCAACTGTGGCGTTCCAGACTGTGGAGCCGCGATCGAGCTCCATAGCGGAGCGGGATTCCTTGACTGTGATGGTACATGACGCGCCCGCCGCGAGGAGGAAGATGGCGGTGGCGCGTCCCTAACGCAGGGAGCCTCCTGTTTCCCTGCGCTATCGGGACCTCCATATGCCCCTGGGACTATGAGAACCTGCATGGGGCCCGCGGCTCGCAACCCTCACTGACTGTGACCCCCCGACGAGACGCTCTTGGACATCTTCCCTCTTTGGTTCGGCGGTGGCGCATTAGTCCAGCGCGCTGCCGGGACCTATTGTTATAGTGGTTTTGCCCGTGAGAGACCTGCCTGAAGACCCGGTACAAGGGCTATCAACCTGTTGTAGGTGCCTGCCCCAGATCTCTGTACTTTTTGAGCAGATGGGCCAGCAGGACTCAGCTGGTCAGTGAGGCTTGGTGTGGCTAGCAGCGCTCGCCCCCTATGATTTCCATGGGCTGTTGTGCTGCCTGCGCTGCTATCTTGGACGGGGGCCCACTCCTTTGTTGGGGGAATTGGCCAGGGGTGCGGAGCATATGCTGCCCGCCCCTCTGTTTGGGGGTGTCTGATGGTGCCCAGAAAGAGCTGGACATACCTTTGAGTCTGCCCTGCCTGCCTTGACCTTTGGTGATATCGTAGCCCGACACTGTTCCTGGGGCATAGCTTCACAGCTCCTTCTGCATAAACTGCTGGGGAGCCAGTGTCTAACACACTCAGGAGGGGTCTGTGGGTCTGGTAGCAGCGGCAAAAAAAAAGATCCTGCTGAGACGGGCCAGAGAAGCAGTGGGGCACATGGTGGTATACCTGGTGGACGCAGCTGCCGCGTGGTGGTTGCTGGGGGCAGCATGTCTCTGGAGGTGAAGAGCATCCTCCGCCTGCTTTGTCCCTGCCATCCTCGCCAAGTTGCAGATAGGACCTTGCTATCCTTCCCTGAGACGCTTCTCCACCTTCTGTGACTTACCTGCTGGAGCGGTGTGGAACAGTCTATGATGGAGCGCAATAAGTCTACTGGATCCTGTGGCCCCAAGAACACTCAGACAAACAAACTGGACCGCTATACTGTCCCTAAGGATGCGCAACAGACCTGGCCACCCAGAGACTCTGGATCCGGGGGACCAAATGAGGAGGAGCAAGAAATTTTGCTTAAAGAGGTTATGGCCGCCATCACTGGAGTCAAGTCTTCGTTGGACACTGTGGCAATTGAGGTCAACCTCATTAGGGCTGATATGGGCAAACTGAACGAAAAGGTCAAGCAGGTGGAACTCACGACAGCAAGACTTGTTGATGATGTCTCACAGCTCCAGGGGGCAGTTAGGGAACTCCAGGACTTCTGCAAATTTACCGACCTCAAGCTGGATGACTTTGAAGGCTGTCTGCGTCAAAATAACCTTTGCATCCTTGGGGTTCCGGAGAAATCGAAGGGGCAAACATCAGACCTTTTTGTTGAAACTCTCATCCTCAAACATTGCAACCTAAAGGCTCGGTAAGGTCTTTGTCGTCGAGCGCACCCACAGGATCCCGGGCGGCCATTCCAAACCGGGCGCTCCCCCACGACCCATGTTGGTGCGGGTCTTAAACTTCCGCAATAGAGACGTTATCCTCCAAAACTCCAGGGCCGGTGCCCCCCTGCGCTATGAGAACTCTGACATTTCTTTTTTTCCTGACTTTACCCAACGAGTACAGAGCCAAAGAGGGTCGTTTATGTCAATCAAGCGCGTCCTTAGAGACCAGGGAATTAAGTATTCCATGATGTTCCCTGCCCGCCTCCAGGTTGAAACGGATGGACTAGTGTGGTTTTTCGATTATCCCGAGGCAGTAGCGGACTGGATCGAGAGCAGAGGAGCGAGAACTCTGGCCGACCAGGGCGGGGGTGACAGTGACAATAGCCAACCGGCCTGAGAGGTTACCAATCCCGTGATTGGGCTGGTACTTTTAGCACAGTGCGGTGGGTGAAGGGAATGGGTGGGGGGCTTCTAGTTTCTTTGTTGTTTGGGAAGTGAACTTACTTGTATTTGTTTATTTGTGTAGTGTGGATATACTGTAGACCTGTTGGGCTGGGACAGGTCAGAATCTGTCGACCCCCCACCCCCCCGCCCCCCCCCACACCTGGTTTTCTTTTTTCTCTCTTGAATCTTTTTCTAGGGCGACAGGCACTCTGCAAGTTTTTTCATGGGCAGTTGAAAGCCCAGAGGGCAGGGCAGCGGGGTGGGGGGTCTTTGGGTGGGTTTGTTTACTTTCTTGTTTGAAATTTTGATTACATCAGCAACTGCAACTGACACATTTATTGGGAGAGTGACATGGCGCTTAGTGAATTTTGTAATATTCGGTTATGGCACCAGTTGAGGAGAGTGGGGTTAAACTGTTGAGTTGGAACGTCAATGGGCTGGGGGACAAGATTAAGCATAGTGTGGTTCTCCATTGTATTAAACGCCAGGCCCCGGATATTGTCCTACTGCATAAAACCCACCTAGTCAGTAAGAGGTAGTCAAGTCAAGTCAAGTCAAGAGATTTATATAGCGCGCTACATACCCAGAGGGTCTCAAGGCGCTTGAAGAAGGGTGGGGAATTACTTGTCGAATATCCACGTTTTAAGTTGCTTTCTGAATGCTAGGTGGTTCTGAGTAAGGCGAAGGTGAGTGGGAAGTGAGTTCCAGGTTTTAGCTGCCAGGTAGGAGAAGGATCTACCTCCCATGGTGGTTTTGTTGATGCTGCGTCTTACTGGCTCATGTAGGGTTCACCACGGGCTCCCAGGGGTTGGCATACTGATGAAAAAATACTTTCACCTTGTGGTGCAGGACACCTGGTCGGATGCTAGAGGGCGGTATTTTGGAGTCACGGGCTCATGGTAGGGTCACCCTGTCACCTTCCTTTTGATTTATGTGCCCCCGGGCCTTCAGGCGACCACGTTCAGGGACTTGGTTATACTGCTACTAGGTGTACCGGAGGGTCTTTTGGTGCTGGGAGGGACTTAAATTCGGTGGCATCTGGGGATATAGATTGATACCCTCCGCACGACCTCACTCGCAAAATTGGCTGCCCAACTTCCTGGACTCCATGGGACTGGTGGATGGGTGGAGAATTTTTCAACCTGACACATTTCAGTATACCTTCCCCTCTGGGGCTCACAGGAGTCTATGCAAAATTGACTATTTTATCTTACCCGCATCCCAAGTTCCTCTTGTCCGGGAGGTTAAACACCTAGCTAGGGGTATCTCAGATCACTCACCGGTGTGGCTTCAGTTGACGTTTGGCCACCAACAGGTGGGACGGGTGGCCCCCATCAATCCATTGTATCTGCGTGATCCCCATATTTGGCGAGAACTCCTTAAGGCCATTGACAATTATTTTAATGAAAATGATGGCTCGGTGGAATCCCCCCAGGTGCTATGGGAAGCGTTTAAGACAGTGATACGGGGCCAGGCCCTTTCCTTAATTTCCGGGAAAAAGAAGGAACAGCGTAAAGAGTTGGTGGCAATGGAGGCGGAGGTAGGGAGACTGAAAGCAGATTTAGAAATGGATGTCACGCCCGATAAGCTCCACTTCTTAAGCTCAAACAACAGGAGTACAGGGCACTAGCGACAGACCAAGTAAAGGCCATGGGTAGAGCGGTTCAGGGATGACTGTATGAGGTGGGAAACAAGGCCAGGAAACTCCTGGCCTGGTAGGATAAGAAAGAGTGGGCAAGCAGACTAGTACCTGAACTCCGAGGGCAAGAGGGCAACTCTCTGACAGATCCGCAAGCTATTGTGGACTGTTTTGCGGCCCACTTTAGGGTTATTTATACCTCGGTAGCCCCATACCCTATAGACGATTCCCGACAGATGCTTACCGACATTACTCTGCCCAAACTGTCGGAGTTCGACTACGGTCATTTAAGCCGGGTAAAGCCACTGGCCCAAACGGGCTACCAATTGAATTGCACAAGCTAAAAACAGATAAATTGGCCCAATACTTGAGAGCCATGTACGAGGACTCGAGGCAAGCGGGCGTTTTGCCATTAGACCAGCGCATTTCCACTATAGTTACTATTCACAAGGAGGGAAGGCCCAGAACTGAATGTGGTTCTTGCTAACCGATATCCCTTTAAAATGCGGAGCCCAAGATCCTGGCTAATCTCATCGCTACTCGCCTCTTGACAGTGATCGGGACTTTGGTCCACCCGGACCAATCCGGTTTCATACCGCACCGCAACACAGCACTGAACCTACGCAGGGTCCACAAGGTCTTGGGCAGGGCGGCCTCTATATTGGAACCGGCAGTGATAGTTTCCTTGGACGCAGCCATGGCCTTTGACACCATCGAATGGCAGTACCTATGGGCGGTTTTGGAGAAGCTGGGGTTTGGTCCCAAGTTCATTCAGTGGGTGCAGTTACTATATTCCCAACCTATGGAACAAGTGGTGGTTAATAACAAGAAGTCGGCCGCCTTCAGGCTGGGCAGAGGGACACGCCAAGTCTGCCCCCTGTCCCCATTGCTGTTTGCCCTAGCGTTGGACCCGCTGGCAGCTTGGATACGTCAAGATCTAATGATCAGGGGTATGCGCTGGTCTTCAGACTTGGAATGTGTTATTAGTGCAAATGTGTTATTTTGTTTGTCCTAATAACAACTCTTCAGCACTAAAAGAGATAAGTTGTTGCTGGCATTCTAAACAGTAAACAACCTTTACAACGCACTTTTACCACACAGTGCCTTTACAACGCGGTATTTACAACGCAAACCATTACAACGCATTGCGCTGGGGGGCGCTCTAGGATAGGGAATACGTTTCATTTACTATCCAACACCTTCCCTAGTGTCCACGGGGACTGGTGTTGGAATAGTAAATTAAACTTATCACTATCCAGCACCCCAAAGCGCCAATCATTGTAATTGATTGCGATGTAAAAACCGCGTTGTAAAGGCATGCGTGGTAAAAGCATGCGTTGTAATGTCATACATCCATTCTAAACAACTATATTGTGTTGGCATCTAGCAATACCCTTGTGATCTTAGTAAGACAAGGCATGACGATAATTTGGATTTGTGTGTGGTTTCTATACAACTTGAGCATAGCCATCGACCCGAGTGCATGACTGATTACTGTAGTGGCTATGAGAGAAACAGGGTCCTTGTTCCAAGAGTTTACAAACTCTGTTGCCGGGAAAGAGCTCTCTGCTGTGTTACCAGAATGAATGTGACCATTTGAGAACGCCATTGGAAAAGCCAAAGAAGACCAAGGGTCAAAAGATGTATACATGCCCAATGCTGCGTAGCAGCAGCTATTTTGAGGGTCACTCAATCTTAATTAGTTTGTTTGTGAAGTTTGGCTTTTTAAACTGACATGTCCGTGTAACTTTCTCTCGTCTGTATTTTCCTACTAGAGCGGTGCTCTACTTACCTGCGTCGCAGCCAGGTATGGTGGAGATTTTCTCCTCTGCCAATTAGATAAGCGTGAGATAGAAACCTGAATGAGGTATTCGTGTACATGTAGTTGACACTGGGATGCATAAAAGATTCTTGTATCCCCCATTTGGTTAAAAAAGTGACACATTCCTATCCAAATGCTAATGTATGTTTTGTTTGTACTATGTTTGTCTTTCTATGTACCTGTCCTGAATTATCCTGCTATTCCTGATTTGTGGACTATCAGCTAGGAGAATGATCACACCTAGGATACCCAGGTGATATCTTCGATACATTATTTCTTTCACCATTTTATGAGTAGTAGCGACTTGGTCCTGATGAAAGCAGCGGACACCTACTAGGGTCCATTAGTCTGCAGAAACATGTTGACCTGTTAATACACATAGTAGATCTTTGTTTAAACTACTATATTGCACTGGTTTTTATTGATTTGGAAGTAGAGAGGTACCGATTAAAACAATTTTTCCTCTTTTTTCTCCAATTTTAGTCTTTTTCTGGCACTTTACTCCTTATTTTTTGCACTTATATTCACGCACTGCTTAACAGTTGTCACCACATGCCCATATACCTTCTAATTCACTGGGACACACACATTGTTTAAACTAAACAAAAATTATTTTACAATGGTCGGAACATCTACCCTTCCTGGTGTGAAGGATCCCAGATGATGACAAGGGCGTCCTCTATCGATAACTGATGGGTATTTTTTCACACACAGAAAGTACCTATGTGACCATTTTTGTCATATTATTTTCACATATATGTTTCTATTCAACACTCTCTGTATGTCAGGTACGTAGTTAGTCAACACTCTATTTCTTTGTGACCCACAGCTACTCTGTGTATTGCTAAATTTTCTTGTTTGGGGGTTGTAGCTGTGCAAGGTCAGTAAACATTCCCTTGGACCCTCCCATCACCGTTTGTCTCACATCAACCAACTAAAAAGTCTCCACAGTATTTATGTGACGGGGTCCCAACTGGTACGAATAAGAAGGAATGAGGAGGGTGCCTGCAGACGGGGATGTTGCCAGCTGGGGACTTTCTTTCACATAGTTTCGGAGTTGCACACAGATTCAGCCCTACTGGCGCGACATCCATGACATCATCAATATAGTCCTGTCGGTGCAGCTCCGTGTGGAGGCCCGTCGGTGTCTCCTCAACATCTGGGAACCAACTGATTTGAACGTTTGCCAGATGCAGTGGGTAACACTGGGGCTTATGCTGGCCAAGAGGAATATCGCCTAGCGGTGGGGGGCTCAGGTCCCGTCTACAGTAAAGGATTGCGAAAAAGTCTTGGACTGGGCAATGTTTAGATAAAAGACGGTGTATGTAGCATGTGGATGTCCCAAAAAATGGTCTAGTGTGTGGGGCCCGTGGAACTCCTATTGTGGGAAATATGTCAGCCTCCCATGGCCCCTACACTGGATGATCCCCCGTCATCCTAGACCTTCCAACATGTATGATTGTATTTTGTGATATTATCTACTGTACCACGGGTGCCTATCACGTTGCCCTCTCTGTACTGCTATGCAAATGCTGATGTTTGTTTTTCTAAAAAAAAAATATATTTTTTAAAAAACCAAATACCTACGATGTAACCTGCTGCAGTCTACCACAGTGCTGATGGACCAGATGTCACTTCCGTGAAAATGACACAGAGGTTACAGCTTGTTTTTGGTGGGGATATCCGAGATTTGCATGTGCTGTCCTTGATGGGCTGGTATGGCTTAACAGTCCATTTAATATTCTGAAACTTATACTTGGTATAACATACACATTTATTAAACTATAGTAAATGGTTCTAAAACATATATTTATTGATTATTAAGGTGCTTAATATGTCTGCGAAGCGTTCCTCGTAAGCCAGGTGAAATAAGTTAGCGATCTTGCATAAGCAACTTAGGAGCACTGGGCAGTTTTGAGGCATTTTTATACCGCAACGTGGGTTAAATTGTGATATTTATCTCACTACATGGCATCATTGCTTTTCTGCAGTCTGTTCTTGGTTTTTTATGTGTTAATACTGAAAGTATCACAAATAAGCAGGGCCACTGGAATTAGCATAACATAGCATGTGCATTAATTAAGCGCACATTCACCCAAGGGTATCTTGCTGCTGAATGACAGATGTTTATTGTTACCCAACTCAATAGTACTTGTTTTATCAACCTCGGAAGGATGAAAGGCTGAGTGGACCCGCCAGGATTTGAACCTGTGTCCATGAGGTTAAACACTGGCCTTTACAGTGGAAGTAGTAGTCCACAAAGCCACCAGACACTGCATTATTAGATTGTGTAGCCATTTTCACATAATTTATAGTTTTGCCACATAATCCATCATTTGCCCCATAATCTACAGATTTTGACAACAAAAAAACTTGTTTTATCTCAAACGGTTCATAAATTACTCAAAAAGGGATTACATGTGTTGCCACACAGTGGAAGGCCCTTTGTAAAGCTGGACTGCAAACCATTTCCGTGGCTTATTGCTATATTTCGATGTTAAACTGGTACTAATGAGATGCAGCCAATGTCCAGAGTATTACCAAGTGTAAAAATGATTAAATAAAGAAGTGATACTATTACATGATATGCCACATTATGCCTCACAATTTCCCTTTTCTTGCCGCATAATTGACTCAACCCTGTCCCATAATTTGGCCATCTTCTGCCACATCATTCCAGTGGCCCTGCACATAAGCAGCTGAAAATATGGAAATGTCACCAATAAAAAAAACTCTCAAAACTTGACCGCTTTGGGTGACACCCCTGGAACTCAAAGGCTCCTAAGCGTGCGTAGCACGGTGTACATGTACCCAGACCGGTTGTCCAAAGCCAGGTCACACAGAACACACTCCATCTTTGGGGAAGCCCCACAGCACTGGCCAGCGGCTATTACCAGCGCGCCTTGAAGCCCGCGGAGAAGGTAACGAGCTCCCCGCTCGATAACACCCGCCAACATGTCTGCCACTGGGACAAGCTCATTATCTTAATAAGATTTCCCGAAGAACGCGACTTAATTTATAAACTGCACTAAAATCTGAATCTTATGCAAAACAAGTAAATAAATCCCGGCCGTGGGAAATGGCAGCTGAATGCAGCCGCGACAATTAGGCGTAAAAGTGCGATTTGAAGAGCAGTAAAACTTTGGGGGAGAGACACGCAGAGGGACTGGCAATAAGACGGCCATCCATCACGGCAGCTTTTTAATCACTCCCTAAATGAGCGGAATATGTTTTTTAGGGATTTACGGTGCAGCCTCTTCCAAGTAAACAGCTAAAGTGCGGCAACAGCTGTGATAATGGCGTCTGTGGCAGGGGACCGGGGATGTGGCGGCAGATCGAGGCCCGCCAATCGCCTTCTAGAGACGTGATTGCGCACCTGGGGGCCTCTGTCCCTCAAGGCCGGGCGCGCGATGCTCCACATCTGGGGCACGCGCGCGCAGTCCCCCAGAAACCTGCTGGCATACTGTATCCGTTCATGCACCTATCACAGCACGCCATTATTCAGACAACATCCGAGACGTTATTTTCGATTTTTGGGGTTTGACAAGGCAATAACCTCTCGTGACATCACTATGACTCAAACTGACGACAATCAGATGTCTTGAGGCGACGTGCGACGTTATGCACAAGAATGGGTTTCATTAATGAGAATTAAGTCGAATTTTAGAGATAAGGTGTCATTAAGCTCTGATGTGATGCCACCTTTGAGCAGTGTTGTGATGTCATCAGGCTCTACTATGATGTCATCTAATGCTACTGCATTGTAAGGTATGAGTGGGTATCCTATTCAGGCTGGTGAGGGAGGGACAGTATTACAGTATTCACAACTGCCTGCATGTAGTACCGTTACTTGCAATAAATCAAATACTTCAATATAATCAATGCCTTGAATTAAGTCAGCGTGTTGTATATTTTGTAAAAAATATTTTACTTTGAAACTCCAGCACTTGCAATGTTATAGTTATGTATTATGCACAATTTAGCACATTGACATTGAAAAAAAACTTCTACTACAGATACAACTATTTTTTGATCATATGGGTGCCTGCCAACAACTAAACATAGCAATAATTACATCGTTTGCAATCTCGACGTCCTGCCCAATCTTGAGAGGCAACAATGCCAACTAATGTAGTCCCACATGATGGCAGACAATGTTTTTGCTCAGGTATTGGACATGTGATCAGCAATTTAAGTGTCAGTCAGACAAACCTCATGAGACACAGACTCAGAGTGCAGTTTCCAGCAAAAATGAAATGAAATTCGTATCTCCAGTTTATGACACTGAAGTGTTCACTTTGATCTTCAAAGAGATGCCTACATGTTTCGACATCAATACGGAAAATTATTTACAGAGATCTTCATCGGGACACTTGAAATTGAACACTCTGCAGGCTCAACTGATATTATTCACATTGGCAATTCTGCTGTCACAATTTTGGGACACATTCATGGTTTCAGTTGTGCTGGATGCACCTGAACTGTGCATCTCGTCTGCTGTGTGTCAATCAGGCATTTCAAAGTAACCAGTATATGTGTTGGGGTTCCGTCCTTTGGCAAAACCTATTTCATGGGTGCTGGAAACTGCAAAGCAAGTTCATGTCACAAGGGGCTCATCAGACTGCCACTTAAGTCAGTGAATGCATGCTCAATTCCTGAGCAAACAACATTGTTTGCCCTCTTGTAGACTATTAAATGGAGAACAAAATTAAATGCCAGCATAAGTGACATAAAATGACAACAACTGTGAAAACATGTGCATGGCCATTGCTCATCTTAGTACATCATGTGAATGAAAGCGTGAACCCTCACAAAATATGTGAGCAGACTTTAGTTTTAGCTTATGTGTGGAACAAGCAGCTTTTGAAATGGACCTCATGACTTTGTAACATTTTAAGACACACCTTACAAGTGACTCCATGTCATGTTTAACACCTTCAACCACTTCAGTCATTTGAGCCACCATCAATTTGCATTCTAAGTCATGGAACCCGTCAAGAAAGTGTTAAAGCTAAATTACAAGCCCCACAATACAAAATGCTGTTGACTGAAAAATGAGTAATGGCTGGAATGTCATAGTGCACTTCTGCCTATTTTAGGGTTAGATAGTCCAATGGATGAGATTACAGAAATGGCCTTTCAGATGCAAATTGGAACATCTCACTTTTAATGGCCTAACATTAACAGTTCTGGGAAAAGCAAACGACATGCTATAAAGACATTGTTTCCCAGAACAATTCGAGCAGCAGAGACACTGAAAAATGAAACACCAATGTGCTTTTTCCCCTTTTCCTGTGCACGTTCTTGGCTTACAGGTCGGTGTGATATAGGTGAACCGCCTGCCTGTGACCCTGCCTTAAAATTATACGCACTTGCTGAAGGTGCTGGTCAATAAGGACCTCTAGAGGTAAGAGGATTTTTTATTGTCATATCATGACTATTAGGTTATAATTTATCCTAACCAGTAAGTCCTACTCAACTTGTATCATGTCAACTCATTTGGACTCCCAATGTCTTTGCTGTCTACTGTTATGTTATTGAACTAACTCAATATTATGTTACACAAACACACACAGACACACACACACACACACACACACACACACACACACACGCACACACACACACACACACACACACACACACTGGGCCTCCTTTTACTGAATGTTAATCCACACCCAGTAAAACCAACAGGGCTTTGAGACAGGGCCAATCCCACCTCACCCAAACACTGAGCAGAAAGGAAGCATGTAGTGCTAGCCACCAGCAACCGCTTCTCCGCTATTGCGGAGGAGCGTGGCCGCCCCAAAAATGTCAGGAAAGGAAAAATAAAACCACACTTGTTTTATTTCTCCTTTCCTGCTGAGTCTTGGGGTTGGGACATGGGGGGGATGACAGTACTGAGGGGAGTGGTAGTACACTCCCTGCACTGTGCATGACAGTTTGGCTGGCACTCTCAGGCCAGCCAAACCGTCATGGGCAGTGAAGCTCTCTCCAACCCCAGCTGCATTGCTGAGGTTGTAGAAAGCAGGCACAGACTCCCAGTCTGTCCTGGAGCACTAATCGAGGGCACTCAGGCCAGTCCTGAAGCTGCTCTCATCTGAGAGCAGCTTCAGGATTGGCCACAGGACATTTCGGGTGCCTGTGCTGATGAAGACGAGCAGAGAAGTGCAACGTGGCTGGCTGAGGGTTTTTTAGTTTTATTTTATTTTGCCCCCCTTTCTTCGTGACCCTTATGCTCCTCTCACCCCCTCCCCCCCACCCAGCCACCTCACCACTCATCACAAACACCGGCCACAACTGATAGCCACAACAGCTCAGGTGCTTTCCCTGTCTCCTGCCACCCACCCTCCCTAACCTATCTCGCCCCACAGCAGTCATTTCTACACAGACCCTGCTCCACTTTAACAGCTGATCAGAGGATATTCAGGGGAGTTTAACTCATGATCCGCCACTAACTCATGGGTGATATGTTGTAGATAGACCTCATGGACCTCCGTGGGTTCTTAGTGTGAGGTTCTGCTCAAAGCTGTGAAGGTTTCTTCTCTGGTCTGGTCAGCTAAATGGTCACCACATTGTTTTAATCAAGTCTCAAGACACTTCTATGAATGCAGAGGAAAGGGTTTTTAGTGTATCAGAATGTCAAAGGGCGCTCTACCAGATGTGGACGCTGCGGTGGTCGAATGAACTGGGTAAGTAAGGTGCAACAGGCGAGCGGAGAAGACCCCTTAACCACTCAACAGTATGTTATCAGAGGCTAACATACAAAACAACTGCTACTGGAATTTGTCTATGCACACAAAAACAGAAATCGTTCACAGTCGTGTACAGTTATGAAACACAATTCAGGAAAAGCCAAAGTCAACAGAACAACAAGCACAATATTTGACGTAGAGGTTCTTTGAGAAGGTTTAAAGGTTCCACAACCAGCCGACACGTGTTTTGTCGCGTGGGAACAGTGTCTTCGCGACTCCTCAGGGCTGCGTTAAAGGTAATATGTCCAATAGGTCGCTCTACCAGTGATATTTCCGACCCGGCAGGGCCCGTGACCTTGTGGATGAATATCCCCAATGCGTGTTATTCCGGATAATGGAAAACGCTCCTTCAAGAGTTCAAGTCACTCTCCAATGCCAAAGTACGTCTAGGCGTTTGTTTGCGGAGAGTAAGAACCGGTCAAGTGAAAGCTGAGCTTATATCCCGGGAGAGGATCCAGTCAAGTCTCCACTGGCACTGGCGCGGGTCGCCGTGTTCCAAGTAAAGGACCTTTACTTGGAACACGGCGACCCGGGAGTGCTCGATGTTAGACCTCCTACAAACCTATATCGGGACCACCAGGTGCTTACCCGTGCCAGTGGAGACTTGACTGGATCCTCTCCCGGGATATAAGCTCAGCTTTCACTTGACCGGAGCTTACTCTCCGCAAACAGACGCCTAGATGTACTTTGGCATTGGAGAGTGACTTGAACTCTTGAAGGAGCGTTTTCCATTATCCGGAATAACGTGCATTGGGGATATTCATCCACAAGGTCACGGGCCCTGCCGGGTCGGAAATATCACTGGTAGAGCGACCTGTTGGCCATATTACCTTTAACGCAGCCCTGAGGAGTCGCGAAGACACTGTTCCCACGCGACGAAACAAGTGTCGGCTGGTTGTGGAACCATTAAACCTTCTCAAAGCAACTCTGCGTCAAACATTGTGCTTGTTGTTCTGTTGACTTTGGCTTTTCCTGAATTGTGTGTCATAACTGTACACAACTGTGATAGATTTCTGTTTTTGTGTGCATAGGCATTACTGTAGCTCAAGACACTTCTAGTCAGCCGCGGTCGGTAGGGGAGTACCTGCCGGGGCGGTGATGTGGGGAGGGGGAGGGGCAAGGTGGGGGTTAGTAATGTAGGGATAATGGAGGTTTGCAGGTAAGTAAACATTTAAATAAATCAAATGAATTTCGTTGTGCACACTGCATCCCCAAATGCAATGCAGTGCGCGCAACGAAATGCGTTTGATTTATTTAAATGTTTACTTACCTGCAAACCTTCAGTATCCATACATTACCTACCCCCACCCTGCCCCTCCTCCTCCCCACGTCACCGCCCCGGCAGGTACTCCCCTACCGACCACGGCTGCTTCTAGTTAGTTATATGTAGATTTATTGTAGGACACAGCTGAGTGCATACCTCGCCAGCTGACCAGACCATCAACTGACAAGAGTAAAACCACCAGTACAAGTTAGAACACACATAGGTATTCTGTGAGGCTAAGGAGGTAAAAACACAAAGGAAAGACTAACAACCACTGTCAGCCATGTTACATGAAGAACATATTTACAACATGATTTTATCTGGAATCCTTGATTCCAGCTCCTGTGTATCTCCACAGAGATAACGGGGAACCCCTTAGGTGGCCCTAAGTAGGCCTGGGTGAAATTTAAATTATGCCAGAGTAGTTTGAGTAATTGCTCATTACACTTGTGATGTGAACTTACAGAAATTAAACAATTATGCCAGCTTGGTTAATTAAGACTAATTTTGGGCAAAAATCCAACAGCAGGAGCACAGGAACAGTGAACTAAGAGAGAGCAAGTATTTGGTGGTTATGCTGTCCATGTCCGGTAACATTTAATGCTATTTTCTTAGCGCAAAATGCATCCTCATTAAATGCACAGGTGTATTTTGCAATAGGAATATAGCGCTAAATTCTGGATTACGCTCCACACATAATTCTGAGTAATTTTGCTGTAATTCTGAGTAATTGGAGAATTGTGCCGCTTACGCCCACACCTAGTCCTAAGTAGTTGAAAAGTAGCTTAAACATTATGAGGACCAGTCTTTGCACAGACACTCACAAATGCATGCTCTGTGTCAATCATAGGCAAAACAGCCACTCAACTATGCACTGTTCATCAGGAAAAAACACATGTGACAACCAGCTTAACCCTTGAACGCCACTCCCAATGACCACAGGGTCCCTTCCTCCTCTCTCTGCCTGCCAAGAAGCGCCAGTGATTACAGAGGAAGGAAGGATAGTCTCTCATTAGCAGCTGTTTCTACACAGCTGTGACACACTCACTGTCAAGAAGTTGCTCGTTTTTGACACACAGAGGATCCTGATTGCCTCAGTCACCCAATTATCCGCCATCTCCCAGCTTCCCCACCCAGGAACGATGAAGGGCCCGCGAGATGAGCAGTCCCACTCATGCTAAATCAGGACCAGTGAGGGTGGGAGTGCCAGGGACGCCTCTCTTCTCTCACTTGTGCCTGTCCTTGGGGAGGGCCGTGGAGCTGGAGATGTCGGATACCCTGCAGTTAGCAGTGACATCAGTTTTAAGCAGGTGCGAAAACAGCCATGTGGTGCCTAGGTGGGTGTGGACGTGACTGAGTAGGTTGTATAGGTACATTTACTGTAATTAATTAATTAATTTATTTATTTATTTATAGGCTTGTATAGCGCTAGACTCGACTCCCGGAGGAGTATCTCTGTGATTAGTTCACCAACAGGCAGAAGAAACAGTGCTTTCAAGATCTGAATAAGAGAAAGACGCTGGAATTAAAACAGAAAGGTCTTCAATAATTTCCTGAAAGCTAAATGATTAGTACATAGCCTGAGGGTAGCAGGCAGTTTATTCCAGAGACTGGGACCCAAAAATCAAAGAGCTCTACCGCCCAATCTCGCCCTTATGATGGACGGAACCTGTAGCAAACATTGATTACTAGAGCGAAGGGTGCGTACAGGATAATAGGGAACAAACTTCTCAGCCAGGTACAGAGGGCCTGAACCATAGACACTCTTATGAATAATACAACAGGTCTTAAATTTTACCCATGTTGAATCGGTAACCAATGAAGCTTTTCCAGGAGAGGACTGGAGGGAGTTCTGGGCGGGGCATTAAGAACTAACCTTTCAGCAGTGTTCTGAACCACCTGGAATCTACTTAGTAAGTTGTCATTTGCTGATATTAGCAGCCCACTACAGTAGTCCAGGCGGCTAAGCACAAGAGCCTGGACAAGGGTCCTTCTGGAAGCATCTGGCAATAAAGGAAACACACGCCTAAGGAGTACAATTATATGGAAGCAAGACCCAGCTGTTTGGTTGGCATGATCACTTAAGACAGCCCTTGGTCCAACCGAACACCCAAGTTCTTTACTGTCTGCTTAGGACTTCGGACGGGGCCCAGATCTAAAGGCCACCAGTCCGGCGACCACAACAATGGAGCCTCTCCAAACAGCATAACCTCGGTTTTCCCTACATTACATTGCAGGAAATTCGAGGCCATCCATTGAGACACAGCCCTCATACCTTCAGAAAAAGAATGCTTAACTGCAGCAGTCAGAATTTGACACAATGTCCAGCACTCTATAAATGTATGGAGATGATCTATTTCTTTATCGCATAGTGGCAAATTAAACAATAATTATCAGAAAGCACCATATAATTACAACATTTCAATCATTCCATCCAAGTAAGTTAGGAGTCTTCAGTAGTTGGGTAGTCAGGTCTTTTATTCTGTTCAAAATGCTATCTCCATAAAAACAATGTTGTAGCCAGTGCCTACGCGTTTCGTCCAACCGGACTTCTTCAGGGCAGGTTAGTCACTGTTTTTTTTGTTGTCTAGTCTGATGCTTCGTCTAAGGAGTTTATCTCTAAAACTTCTTTCTCAGCGTGGTTGTGCAAGTATTAGGGCGAATACCTTGTAAGCAGTAAGTATGTTTTCTTAGTTGGGGGTCCCGTAACTCAGAGAGATATTTTCATGCTTTATTTGATGAAATAATTTTGCTGAGCCGGGGCGTTGTAGGTCCAACTTATTGTTGTGAGCTGTAGAGTCGAGGCATCATGGCATCATAACCGCATTCGTTTCCTGCAGCAGTCAGAGTCTGGAAAGGAAAAAGCAGCTGAGTGTCGTCAGCGTACGACACAGGAATAAATCCATATGACCTCATAAGATCGGCCAGGGGGGCCACATACACATTAAACAATGTGGGACTCAAACATGAGCCCTGTGGCACCCCCTTGGTAAGCTCCACAGGTGCCGAACGGAAGGATCCCAAACTGACACTCTGCGAGCGGCCAGATAGAAAGCTCTTCAGCCAGGACAGAGCCAAACCCCGACCCCAACCTCCTGCAGACGACTGAGCAAGATGTCATGCGATATCGTGTCGAAGGCTGCGGACAGGTCCAATAGCACCAGAATCACTGAGCTCCCCCTATCCTGTGACATTCTGATGGTATCAGTCACAGAGAGGAGCGCCGATTCCATGCTATGGTTGGGCCTCAATCCGGACTGGGAATGATCTAAGCCTCCAGTCAGCTCGATGAAACTCGACAGATGGGTATTGATATGCTTTTCTGTCATCTTGCTCAGGTATGGAAGAAGAGATATGGGGCGAAGGTTGGATAGATCCGTTCAGGGGAGAGCAGAGTTCTTACGGATGGGATTTACCAGGGCCTTCTTCCACTCTTGTGGTACCTGACCCTCAGTAAGAGAAAGATTCACCAAAGTCTGGATCATAGGACAGAGGGAGTTGCCCAAGGAGGAAACAATTCTGGCAGGGATAAGATCTAAAGGGGACCTGTCTTAATTTGACCTATTAGAGTCTCAATATCGCTCTGACTGACTGCAGGGAAAGCAGTGAGTGTAGCGGTGTCAGTGGTCCGGGAATGAAGAGGGGGTGTAGAAGGGCAATCCAAAGGGTTAGTTGTCTTAATGATTTTATCATATATCAGCTCGATTTTATTCCTAAAAAAGTGGGAGATATCATCACATAGAGATTGTGCGAATACGTCAAGACTTTCACAAGCCGTGGGTTTAATAAAGGCTTGTAAAATCCGGTATAGTACCTTAGAGGAGTTACCTACCTCCGCTAGTTGTGAGGCAAAATGAGTTTTTCGAGCCAGTCTAATATTTTTGTGATATATAGACAAGACAGTATAGTAGCTCTTTTTGTCTTCCTCAGAGTGTGTTTTCCTCCAGACTTTTTCTAATTTTCTACAAGCCTGTTTATCTGACCGCAGTTGATCAGTATACCAAATCTCTTGACAAGAGGTGGGACGCTGTTTAGATAATCTCTTAGGGGGCAAATAATCAACTGCAGTTAGAATGGCAGAATTAAACTTGGATAGGGCCGCTTCAATGTTATCAGAGGCCGTGATAAGGGGCCCAACTAGTGCCTTCTGAAAATCATCTGATGTCACTTTGTGCCATTGTCTACGCCAGAAAGAGGGAGGGTGGGGGACCGTTTGCTAGGTTTATCCAACCCCAGTAAGGAAAATTCAATAACAAAGTGAAAAGCTAAAATTGAGGCGGAGCAAGCACAAACTTAAAAATAATGGACCAAACACATTGCTCCAGATTACAAGTTCAGGATTTAAAATTCCGACTGATATGCAAGGAGGGGTTTGTACAGGGACCGAAATTAACAATTATTTTATGGTTATCACACCCTCTCAGTTTTCCCCTGATATATTGTAGCAGGTCAAACCTACCGAATGTTACAGGAGATAAAGCCCAGAAACAAGGCAAAACATGCCGAATTCGGTACGTTAAAAACAATTATGCATGCTATGCCTCCTTTCCAGGTTGAGAACTCGGAAGAACAGGTATTTACAGCACCTGGAAGGCTCCTCATCTCGCTGTAATGGTATTCATCAGGTCTGGTAAATATCTCAACCCATTCTGCACAACGTTTAATCATGGTCCTTGTAGCCCACATGGGATACATCTGTGGCTCAGCTTTATTTTTTTTTACATTCTTTTTATTAGCAATATCGTTGTGTACTTTACATGGTATATCAGCAAAACACAGTGCAAACATTTCGATTCGTACACATAATTACTTCAAGTGTACAAGCATCTTATAACATTTTCATTTTGATTTTATCATTTATCCCAACCACATTAAACCAAACTCCCTCCACCCGCTCCCTCCCATTCCCAGCACTCCGTGGTGTATATTTGAAAATGCATATTACATGGTTACAACTGGTACTACAGCAACTTGTATTTCTCTGCATCGCGGTACATTTGGGGACGGTACAACTAATGTGAAGTTGTTTGCGATTTTCCTGTGCATCTAGAGCTATTGGGATTGCTGGGGCGTGTGTCGGTAGTGCCCTTTGGTGACATGAGGACGCTCCCCTTGTTTCCAGCTTCTACACAACTGAGATCTCAGAACCCGAGTCTGGGGACCCCTCTGTCTCAAAAGCCCCAAGTATCGTATTCCATTCCAAGGGGGCCAGGTTCTTCCTTAACCCTCTACGTTCTTCTCGCAGCAGCGCTTCGCCTTCTGCCTTCCCCCATCGGAGCACCTCCGCCCTCCATACATCAGGATTCGGGGGTCTAGCCGACTTCCAGCGCATTGTGACCGTATGTTTTGCCAGAAGCAAGGCCAGATCCGTGAATCGGGTGGCAACCCTTTTTTACGTTCTGAAGGGCCAAGCCCGAGTATGGAGTAAGCTAAAGTGGCATATGGCCTGGACGGTACCTGATTAGTTATTACGTCATGCACCGTGGTCCAGTAATACCCCAGCTTCGGGCAGTCCCATAGCATGTGTATCAGGCGCGCGTTAGCCATACTGCAGCGTGGGCAACTATCAGGTGTGGTAGGGAACATTACGTGTATACGGTGTGGTGATAGATAAGCCCTGTGTAGACTCATGAGTTGTATGAATTTAAATTTGGGGTTCCTGGAGACTTTTTTGGGGAATTTGAGTATACGTTCCCATTCCTTATCTCTGAGTGGCTTATACATGTCCTCCTCCCATTTAGTCCTCAAGGGTTGTAAGGAGACCGCCCTGCCAGTCCTTATGCCGTTTGTAATCCATTTCGTCAAATGGCTTCCCGTGCCCATGAGGTATTGCATCGTCAAAAGGAGGTTTGTGGGGGGCTCTGTTCCCTCGGGCGCCCATGTCCTGGCTATGTACCCTCGTACTCGAGCATGTAAGAGGAATGTGCCTCTTGGTACACGGTGGCTTTCGCGAAAGTCTTCAAACGACATAACCTGGCCATCCGTGAACAGGTCTCCTATTTGCGTGACCCTCACTTCCTGCCACGCTGTGAGTGTTTGGGTCGAGAGCAGTTCCGTGCCTAGTGGGATCCCGAGAAGCGGTATTGTGGGGGCATACGAGGACGCCGGGGATGTGTACTTCACAGCCCGTTTCCAATACGTTAGTGCTAGCCGAAGTAGTGGATGAGCATGTCTAGGGATCTCCGCCCCCGGCAGTAACAGAGCGTGTATGGCCCCTTTCGACCACTCCGCCTCTGACATGCTAAGTTTGTGTAGGTTGCGGCCCGCCAACAAGTAGGCCAGCCACTGTAATTGGCAGGCATAGTTATACGCTCTGTAGTCCGGTACACCCATTCCGCCTGTCGCAGTGGTAAGCTGTAGTTTGGACAGGCTAATTTGTCTACGTCCGGACCCCCAGATCAGTTCCGTCAGTGTTGTGTTCAACTTTTGGAAGGCAGTGGCTGGGATCACAAACGGTAGCCCCGTGAAGTAGTAGATCAAGCGCGGTAGTGTGGCTCAGCTTTATTATAGGAATTATTTACAGGTAACCCTCATCATACCTAGTCTTACCTCCCTACATACAGTACTAGTTACATGAGGGTGAGGTCTATATGAGGGTGAGGTCTATATGAGGGTAAGGTCTAACCTGGAGACCACTAAGCACACCTGCCCTTTGATTAAGGGGAAGTTAAAGTCTCCCTTCAACCTAGAAAGGAGATCCAGCCTTTCTACTCATTCTCTTTACACAGAGCCATACTCAGATGATGACAATGTCTAAGCTTAGAGAGCAGGGTCAGGAGAGGATTTTAGGACTGTGGGAAGATGGACAAAGAAAAGAAGGTCTTGGAAAAAATGGAGATTACCAGTAAGCGTTATCAACGTGTCACACCTCTTTGTTGCAGTCGTAACTATATGAGGCCATCACAAGAAGTCACTGAGACACGCCCACCAAGGACTGCACCTTGAACTGTAAGGAACCTGAGCCTGCATAAGATGGCTGCGCCAAAGACATCATAGATGATCTTCAAAGAACACCCAACCATTCCGACAACCCACGTAAAAAACATGCATCCTGAAAGGACACGTCTTATTGCATCTGAATCCAACAACCTATTCTGTCAAGTCAAATCCACCAGGAGCACCGCCATGAGGTGCAACCATTTAAGTACCCAGAGTGGTCCAATCATCAGATTCAGCAATCAATTGCAACATCTGTGTAGGGGAGACCCAACGGCTTGTGTACGCTAAAAAACGTAATACACTATGGCAATAAAGTCAGGCTGTGATGAGGAAATAGCTTCCGTTCATGCACAGGGTAAATGTACAGCACTCCAGACATCATTGAAGCTTCTTGTCCTTGAGCATTTTTGATTTCTCATTGACATTGGACACTTTGACAGAAGTGCAGCCTATGTTACAGGACAATGACGCAACACAGAGTGGAGAAGTTGTGTATAGACTGGTAAAGACTGGAAGAGACACAAGTCTACGGCCTCACGGTTCCATGCACACACCAACTGTACTCAGGCAACACACATGGTCACATCCCAGGGTATATGTGCGCTTTAGAAATGTATTAACAGAACATGCTTGCAGCACTTTCTGTCTGTCAGTTATATGATGCAGTTTGTTGTTGGGACTGCCTTTCCCACATAGCCCTGTATTAAGTTTCTTCATGGCCAATACCTGTCAGGTGGCTATCAGGAACCTGTAACTAGGTACACAAAAGGAAAACAATATTGGTGGGAGAGTTGGCAATGAGCAAAGATGGAGTGAGAGGAAAACAGGTACCAATAGGAAAGCCCTGTGCAAGGTAACAAAGTCTTAAATGCATAAGAGGTTATTCAGTATTGAGAGTGATCAAAATCCAGGCATACAAGTAGTACAAAGAACAAGATTCATACTAAAGAGGATGTGGTGTAAAACCCTCAGGAGCTCCACACGGTAAGAATGAAGCTCATTAAATTTCTCACCCACAATTACTACTACTGGTACTTCAAGATTTCACACATAGCAAATACATGCAAAGGTGATAACTTTGGTGATGGTATTAAAGATAACAAAGAAAATACTTATAGTGGGTGTGGAACAGCAGCCAAGTTGGCAGCTTTGTCCATAAATTCTGGCGACGTAACTGCAAGAGTTGGAACCTTATTATGAGCTACGAAAATATGTAGCTACAGAAGAATAGTGCTTAAAAGGAAAGAAGGGAAAATACAAGTCAACTTTGGCAGAAAGCAAGCAAATACAGCAACTAGGAAACTAACAAGGTAAGGCAATGCATCACACTAGGAAACTCAGAGCTAAGGAAGCAGGGTAAAGAATGCAGCACGCAGGTAAGTAGGGTGCAAGGAACCAAAAGGGAGAACTATAATCTGCAGAGATGTGAAAGAAAAAAATGAAATTAGTGCTAAGATGCAGCAAGGCAACCCGCAAAACAGTTCTAGCTCTCGGACAAAGAAAGCACTACTGATCACTCCTGACTCAAGAAACAAGCAAACACTGCTAAACAGGGCTAGCTTTGGAAACAAATATGCACTGACGATCAGTGCAAGATCATCGAGCTTAGATATGAGACATGGATTCAAAGTAAAAGGTATGTAACTTTGTCCAAGACACAAGAAGGCAGTAGGAGCAGATGGTACAAGGCCAAGGAGCTTAGTTCACCATTGAAATGCCCTGGAGGTATGCCCCCTACTGACAGGCATGCAAGCACAGGGTGTCAATTGTGCCACTGCTACCATACCTTTAATCACAAATTTACATCAGTTTCTTCCACCTCTCCAACCCTACCTTTTTATTCTTCAAGCAGGCTGTTTTCGTTTAGGGACATATTTCAGATCTTTCCTGTTGTCTATTGTAGGGGAAGCTTGAATGTCCACAACCAGTAAATATATCAAATAAAGAATATTTATTTAGTATTACAGAGATAAGCTGGTGTCCCTCTCCAAGCTAGCAGGCTACTGCCCTTACAAGCTAGGATGTAGAACACCCCTACAATAAAGTTCTAAAAAGAATGATAGTCTTAAAGGGAGAGCACCAACTCAGAATACAACATATTCTCTTCCCTTCATTCCATCAAAGTAAAGTATACATAACATCTGAAATAATAATAACAACTGAAACATGAAAAACAAGCAATTAAGCATCATCACAATAATAATCTTGAAGATAAGAAGGCGGTCTTCTGCTCCTTCTGCTTAAGGAAACGAACTAATTTCCTTTACTTGTGTTTCCACTGTCAATATCAACTACATCCATTCCCCTCACACTGGAACCCTGACTTTTTCCAACCTCATGCTTCTTGTACAATGCTACCCTCCTGAGATTCCAATGTTCACCATTGTCTAATGTTACAAATCTATTGTGAACTGACTTTACTCTAAAAGGTCTCCTAAATTTTGACAAGCCACCAGTAATTCTTCCAGGTTTCACTTTTACCAAATCATTTACTTTTATATTGTTCTTTCTCTCCTGGGCTACATCTTCGCCAGACTTTGTAATCCCCTCCATACTTGCCAAGCCAATGCACTCCTTCATCCAGGCTGGCATTAGCTTGGTAGATGCCGAACGCCCTCTCATTACGTTAAATGGAATTTTCCCAGTTACATGACTTTCAGTGGTGCCCACACTAAATCATCCACCATATTCCTAACCACACCACCACTGCTAATAGCCATCTGAATCGCCCCCTTCACCATCCTGTTTGCTCTCTCAACCATTCCATTCCCCTGTGGGTTGTACAAAGATGTCCTGATATGTACAAGCCCACAATCACTCAAAAACCTCACCATCTCATCCGAGGTTAACTGAGTCCCATTATCCGTTATCAATTTAATCGGATAACCCTCCTCCCTGAATATCTCTTTTAGCAAAGTGATGGTAGACCTTGTTGTTATCTCTCTGCTAAACTTTACAATCAGCCATTTTGAAGTTATATCTACTAACACCAATGCAAACTTCAACTCACTACTCAGACCACTAAACGGCCCAATAAAATCCATGCACATGTGGTGCCATGGAGATTTTGGATCAACAATAGACCCATGAGAAGCCTTGCTGCCTACCTTCAATCTTTTTTCACATTCTAAACAATCCACACAACTCTCGACCCAATCAGAAACATTTGTGTCCATAGCTGGCCACCAAAAATGTTCTCTCAACCTTGTCTTGGTAAGAGACTGACCTAAATGGCCTATGTGTGCCAATTTGAATAACAAAAATCTTAAGTCATTAGGTGGAATTAATTTCTCTCCTTTCATCACAATATTCCCATCTTTATCCGAAACCGATAATTTATCCAAAACCTTCCCAAACGGTCTAACTGCGACTTCCAGAGTGCTTTCATGCCTTGCACCCTTAACTATCAAATCTTTAACTTTACGTAATACATCATCTTTTGCCATACCCTTATTCCACTGTTCTCTACTAATTGCTCCCGAGCAAAATTCCACTACATCTCCAATGGCGGCAACCGAGCCCTCATACAAAAATTACTCTACTCCAGATCGTTCCACCTCATGCCAAGGCAACGGAGGTCTAGACAGGCCATCTGCCTGATTATTCTTCCAGCCCGGGATGTAATCAACTCTATACAGAAATTCTTGTAGCCTCGCTGCCAATCTTGCCAGTCTCGCCGATCCTTTCCCTGCACCACCCGGTGACAATATCTTTACCAGGGGCTTGTGATCTGTCTCCAACCTGAAATGCAACCCCCACAGATACATTCTAAAGTACTCGCAACCCCATGCTGCTGTGAGCGCCTCCCTCTCAATATTGGAATAATTCCTCTCTGAACTAGTAAGGGATCTTGATGCAAAAGCCACCGTCTTGGTACCAGTGGAGTGTACCTGTGCAAGTACTGCACCCAAACCCACCGCACTCGCATCTACGGTCAAAACAGATTCTAAACCTGTATCAAAAGGTGTTAAAATCCCTGCTCCACAAATCTCCTTATTTATTCCTAAAAACACACTCTCTTCCTCTTCACCCCACCTAAACCTGCAGCCTTTCCTAAGTAACACTCTTATCTTTTCCGTCTTGTCTGCAAAATTTCGCACACATTTTGCGTAATATTCTATAAGACCAAGGAAAGATCTCAACTGGTCTCTGTCAACTGGCGAGGGTGCTTTTCATATAGACTCCAACAAATCACGCTTAGGCTTGACTCCCTCAGCCGACAAGGTGTAACCCAATCCTCGTCGCCATCTGTTGTAAGGGAAGCTGGAATGTCCACAACCAGTAAGTATATCAAATAAAGAATATTTATTTAGTATTACAGAGATAAGCTGGTGTCCCTGTCCAAGCTAGCAGGCAACTGCCCTTACAAGCTAGGATGTAGAACACCCCTACAATAAAGTTCTAAAGAGAATGATAGTCTTAAACGGAGAGCACCAACTCAGAATACAACATTGTCCCTATAAACATCCAGATGGTTAAATTGTTACACGTTTCAACGGTTTTGTCTTAAGTTCTGGACAAGAATATGTCCTCTCTTTACTTTTACTCGAGTCTTTGAATGCAATGACCAGTTCATCACTCTTGTAAACAGGCCTTTAAGAGGTGAATTCACCCCTCAGACCTCTCTGTCAAAGTTACTTTATCATGTTCTACATCTGCTGAATACAGTTGCCGCTCTAGTTAGAAATATAACGGTGCCAAATGTTCTCTACAACCTCTTGGCTTTAATATACATATGATCTAGTAACAACTATTCACACTGTGGAATCAGGACCAGAGAAGTTTACTATGAACACAAACGAAGAGAATGGACTGCCCAAAAACAAAGACCACGAATACAGAAGCCATGGTAAATGTCGTGCAGCGGCTGAAACAAGATCTGAGCCTTGGACAGCTGGAAGAGCGGGGTTAAAGCCAAGGGTAACAGCCTTAATGGCAGAGCCCCAAATGCTGCCCTGAGTAATTAAAAGTAGCTGAGAATAATTCAAGCATTTCATCCATCACTTTTTTGTATCCTTTCGTGTGCCGCTCAAAGTGGGACGGGTATTCCCAGATGTGAGTCCTGTGAGCACTGTGTCACTGGAACCAAGCTGTACCTGGATGATGACCTCTAACTAGTTTGAAACCAGTCCTGGGTTACGTGTGTTCTGGTTCAGGGAGGACCTGGCCTAGCAGTACGTGCTGGACTGTTTCCATTGGAGCAGGTTCAAGACTGATTTGCAAATGGCTTGGTCCAAACTGAGGTGGCACGGTGAGCAAAATAATGATGGATTGGGATGTGGCCCGAGTAATTAGCAGTGTCTGAGAATAATTCCAGCATTCCATCCATCACTTTGTTTGTAAACTTTAATAGCAGAGCCCAGCATTTAAAAGAGAACAGCTGACTGGTGCATCCAGGCATCGCAGGCCAGAACCAAGCAGTTAATGCAGCCAAATTAACTTACATTTATTGAACAGATATGCAATGCTCCTCTGTATGATAGGTTCTGATTAGCAATTGTTGGCATTTCACGTTATTTATGCCAGATTTCTGTTGGTTGTCCTTTTTTGTTTTTATCTTTCGCTGTTAAATAAGAGTAGTAGCTTTTTTTCAGATTCCACATTAATGATATTTGTAGGCAGTAGCGGTTGGTGGTGAGAGTAGATGCCGGGCGGTGACGTGGGGAGGGAGAGGGGCAGGGTGGGGGGTAGTAATCTATGGATTATGGAGGATTACAGTTAAGTAAACATATAAATAAATAAAATGAATTTTGTTGTGCGCACTGCATCCCCAAATGCGATGCAGTGCACGCAACGAAATTTGTTTTATTTATTTATACTTACCTGTAATCCTCCTTAATCCATAGATTACTACCTCCTACCCTGCACCTCCCCCTCCCCACGCCACCGCCCGGCAGCTACTCCCACCACCGACCGCTACTGTTTGTAGGCTGTTTCTCTCCAGGAATGCAATAATATTTTTTGATTCTATGTTATTATTGTCTCATATTGATTGTACCTTAAAATGTTTTCTTCCAGACTCTCCCGATACCTTTTTCACCCTTGGTGAAAGTAGGCCTGTGAGAAAGTGGCTCTTTATATACTGGACCAGAATGAAGTACAGTGTGTATAGAGTCCACCAACCTGTAGCGATTACAAGGACCAGGGGACTGAATTCCTGCTATGCTGAGAAAACGGGAAAAGTCCTCCAAACTACGAATACCAGACTGCCTTAGGGTATTCTCATTGGTCTTAAGCCCCTCCTTTGCAAGGGGAAGGTGCTTGTCAATTAACCTGTTTTGCAGTGAGGAATGGCGGATGGTGTTCCCCGCCGGATCCCAGCGTGAAGATTCAAGCCTTGTGGGAGTGTTCCTTGTCATCGAGTCCTGGATTACCGGAGGGTATTCGTGACTGTTTCTTGTATTTCTTTGAAATGAGTGCGGGCTCGCCTCTTTCATATCTGAACCTTATTTTCCTGAACCCTGAAGTATTGTTTACGCTTCGCTAGTTAGAGAAGCCGCGGTGTCTGTTGAAAAGCGCAGAGACGCGTTTGGCAGTCCGCGAGAAATAGAAAGGCGTTTAAACTTGTAACGCGTCTGGGAGTCAGACGCGTTCCGTTTGAATGCTTTTAGTTTAGTGAGGGTTTTTGTGGACAGAGAAGCCGGCGTGGATAGATTGAAAACCGCTTGCTACATTTGGACATTTGATTCTTGAAGTGTTAATACACTATTTCCTTTCTGGATGTTAAAGGAGATTTCTGTGGCGAATTAAGTCCCCGTGTTGTGGCGATAACAACACCAGGGAAAAGGGGAAAAGAAACGTTCTTTTCTTTACGAGACAATTAGTCTGTTTAAGTACATGGTGGTCTTCACTTCCTGAAGTTTTCTTTTGGGACTTGTTCGTTTTCTGGTATAACCTCTCAAAAGACTGGGCAGTAAATGGAAGTTATTTAAGGATTGGAAACTCGTATCCATACTTCCATTAAGTTGAGGATTGAGAACTCTGGGTGAGTAGGAGAAAGACACCTATAATATTCAGTGTACGGAGCTTCATTGATCATAAGGGTAATTGTGTGTTTTATCACCCTACATGCAGCCTTGAAGATATTACAGACCCAGCAAAGAGTGTTTATCACGCCCCTAAGAAGATTATTGCGAATACAACTTCTTCCTCCTTTCCCTTTTTTCCCCCGGGGCACGAAGTCAGGCAGAGTATTTATAGTTCTCTGCTGGAGGTCGTGTTGGGAGGAATTAAGGGACTTAGCATCATACTTCGTGACATCGTCTCTGCTTGGCACAAGGACAAGGTTAGTGGTGTTCTTATTTCTTGCGCTACTGCCAATCCCGACAGATTGACAAGCCCAAGTATACAAGCCCGGCTTAGACGATGAACATCGAAAGTGTATTGAATTCGGTGGTGGAGAGCCTTGCGGCTCTACAGCAGGAGGTTAATACATCTAGGACTGAGAATCAAGTTTTATATAAGGAAGTGGGGGTTCTTCGGAAAGAAGTGGCGGGGTTAGCACGTAAAGGCCCTGGAGGGGTTTCTTATATAAAGCCCGCCACCTTGCCACCCCCTGTATCTACTGTACCTACTGTTTCACCGGGAGCTGAAGGGGGTGGGTTCTCTCTGTCTTCCCCAGCCACATCCTCCCCTTCTGACACCGCCCCAACTGTCCATGTCATACAAAACACTGGTATTCCTTTAGCGCCCCAGAAAGGTTTTACGGGGACCCCCGTAAGTTCGAGACTTTTTTGAATCAGTGTAGGTTACACTTTTTGTGCAAACCAGGGGTGTTTCAGGATGATGCGGCAAAAACGGCGTTTATGATGTCGTATATGGGAGGCAATGCATCAAGTTGGACTTTTCCATTACTAGAGAGAAACGACCCTGTGTTGCACAGTTTTGAGGATTTTTGTTTGGAACTACGAAGACTATTTGATAGAAAACTACACATGTTGTCCTTGCATAGAGAACTGTTAACATTGCGACAAGGGTCTCAAGACTTGCTATCATATATCACATTGTTTAATCGACTAGTGGTCGAAACAGAGTGGCCTACGGCAAAAAGAATATCCATATTCTATCAAGGACTACGAGGGGAGCTTAAAGACGTGTTGACCCAAGTAGTGCAACTACCTACCACCTGTGAAGAACTTATAGATCTGACAGTACAATTAGATCATAGACTCCTGGAAAGAAGGGGAGATCGGAATAGAGGAGAAGGTCGTTTCTTCTATCCTCGTGTTAAAAGTACCACTGAGGATCATCCAAAGATGCCTGAAGGGGTAGAGCCTATGCAGATCGGAGGCATACGGGGTCCCCTCTCTAAGGAAGAGAAGGAGAAGAGACGCAGATTGAAGCAATGCCTGTATTGTGGCAAAGGAGGCCTTTTTATTAAGGATTGCCGGGCAAGGAATGCTCTGCCTGGACGACCTTCGGTGCCACCTAACCAGGCTATGGTACAATCAGGATGACCGGCGGAAAACTAGAAAGCCCAAATCAGGAAGAGGTCTCTGCCTTGGGTTGTCAACCACTAACGATCTCACCTATGCTTGCTAACACCTTACATCCAGCAGTTGCACACATGAACCTGAAGGTAACCTTGTGGGTCAACTCTCGTGACGCCATGGAGATAGATGCGTTGCTTGATTCTGGTGCCACCGGAAATTACATCGATCAAGAATACGCTATGAAAATTGGAATAATATGCGAGAAGAAAGACAAACCGGAGCTGGTGAAAGCAGTAGATGGAACCGTCCTGTCATCGGGTCCTGTGTCATATCATACCCGTCCGTTATTGATGCAGACGAGCCAGAATCACCAAGAACATATCCAATTCGACCTGATTGATGCACCTCAATTCCGTCTCATCCTAGGGATGCCATGGCTGACTCTCCACGATCCTAAGGTCAGTTGGGCGGCTTGCACAATCACTCTGTCGTCGGAATTCTGCAAAGAGAATTGTAGACAGGAAATGCCAAACACTGAAGCGATCAACACCACACCTTCAGTGTGTCTAGCGACAGAATGTTCCAGAGGACATTATTGTTGTGCTACCGTTCTACCTGAAGAATACAAGTCTTATCGTTCCTTGTTCGATAAACAAAAAGCTACTGACCTACCACCACATCGTGTATACGACTGCCGTATCGAACTACTTCCAGGAGCAGATATCCCGTGCAGTCGGGTATATGCCTTAACAGAAAAAGAGACGCAGTACCTGAGGAACTATCTCGATAAGAATCTGGCGACTGGGTTTATTCGGCATTCAACATCTCCTGCCTCATCCCCTATGTTTTTCATTCCGAAGAAGGATTGCGACGAATTAAGACCGTGTATTGATTATAGAGCCATCAATAGAATAACGATTAAGAATCGCTATCCTCTCCCTCTTATACCTGTGCTCTTGGACCAACTGAAGGGAGCCCGTTTTTTCACCAAACTCGATCTCAGAGGGGCGTACCATCTGGTCAGAGTTCAGAGAGGGGATGAGTGGAAGACCGCGTTTCGAACAAAATTTGGATTGTTCGAATACCGAGTGATGCCCTTCGGGCTTTGCAACGCCCCTGCCGCCTTCCAGTATTTTATGGATGAGGTGTTGAGAGGTTGTCTGGAGACATTTTGTATTGTATACATAGATGACATTTTGATCTATTCATCTACACTTCCTGAGCATGTGGAACATGTGAAAACCGTACTCAGTAAATTACAGCATAATTCATTGTACGCCAAGCTCGAGAAATGCCTGTTTCATGTTACTGAAGTCTCGTTCCTTGGTTATATCATCAATGCACAAGGATTTCAAATGGACTCTAGTAAGGTAGAGGCTATCATAGGATGGAGTACTCCCCAAAACGTCAAATCAGTACAGAGTTTCCTTGGCTTCGCCAACTATTACAGACGGTTCATTAAAGACTTCTCCAAGATTATCCATCCTATTTCCAGCTTGTTGAGAAAAAATACTCTGTTTGTATGGAACCAGGAGGCAGCCAGTTCTTTCCAGTTCTTGAAGGATCAGTTTATGCGGGCTCCAATCCTTCGCCATCCAGATCCACAGATACCCTTTGTGCTTGAAACGGATGCCTCCCAATATGCAATAGGTGGAATTTTATCACAACGCCATCCTGAAACCGGCCAATTGCATCCTGTTGCCTATTTTTCGAAGAAACTCACTCCTTGTGAGATTAATTATTCTATCTCCGATAAGGAACTTCTTGCAATAAAAAGGGCATGTGAGGAATGGCGTCATTACCTATTGGGAGCTGCTCATACAGTTGAAATCTACACTGATTACAGGAACTTGTTGTTCCTGAAAACTGCAAAGGCGCTTACGCCTCGACAACTGAGATGGACCTTGTTCTTTTCAGATTATGATTTTGTTATCAAATACAAACCAGGTTCACAAAACGGAAAAGCGGATGCTCTTTCTCGCATAGGCGAAACAGAGGAACAATGTGCAGTGAGTGAAGAAGAACCCCCTCTGATCCTGAATGAAACGGGTGGTCAGTCTCCCTCAATAGCCTTTTTGTCCACACAGGAATTCTTGGAAGATGTGCGTGTAGCCCTTGCAGACATTGACGTACAAGAATGGGTGCAAGAAGATCCTGAACATCGTGCGGAAAAAGATGATCTTGCCTATCATGGGTCTGCTATCTATGTCCCTACTGAGATCCTGCAGCTACAAGTGTTGAAATGGATACATGACTCCCCCTTAGGTGGCCATTTGGGGATCTATAAGACCATTGCTGGTGTGGAACGTGTTTTTTGGTGGTCCAGCCTTAGAGAAGATGTGCGGCATTATATAAAGAACTGTGCTGGTTGCATTCAAGGGAAGTCCATTCATGTCAAACCTATTGGACTTCTGAGACCTCTACCTATTCCCCCAAGACCCTGGCACACTCTGTCCATGGACTTTATAGTTGCAATGCCACCCTGCGATGATAAGACTGTGATCCTGGTGGTCGTAGACCATTTGACAAAGATGGGACATTTTATTCCATTGACTGGTCTACCCACCTCAGCTGAACTGGCACAGGTGTTTCTACAACATATCGTTCGAGCTCATGGCATTCCTTGTGTGCTCATAACAGATAGAGGAACTCAATTCACCTCCCGATTTTGGAAGGCTCTCTGTAAGACCATGGATGTCGATGCTCGACTCTCTTCGTCCTATCACCCCCAGACTGATGGCAAAACGGAACGTCTGAATCAGACGTTGGAGCAGTATCTTCGCTGCTTTGCTCTACAAAACGATATGGATTGGACTACGTTGATTTGGATGGCTGAGTTTGCCTATAATAATGCCATTCATTCCACCTTGGGTTGTTCCCTTTTTTTTTGTCTTTTTGGCTATCATCCTAATGCACTTCCCTTTGAGGTGCCAGTGCACTCTCCTGTACCGAGCATACATGAACATCATGCCCATCTCAAGGCTGTGCTGGTTGCTGCACGGAACAGCTTGGCGACTGCTCAGTCTTCCCAGAAACGTTTTGCAGATAGGAGGAGGACACCTGAACCCGACTATGGGGTAGGGGACAGGGTGTGGCTTTCCACTAGGCATTTACACTTGAAAGGGGAGAATAAGTTGAAACCTAAATATGTGGGGCCATACAGCATAGTTGAGGTTATCAACCCTGTGGCTATGAGATTGTCCCTCCCTGGTGCCTGGAAGGTACATCCCGTTTTTCATGTCTCCCTCCTCCAGCCTTGTCCTGCTAGTACTAGGCTTTTGGATAGGCCTCTTCCTATAGACATTGATGGGCAGGAGGAATATGAGGTTCAGGCGATTCTTGACTCCCGTATGGTTAGGGGTCGGATTCAGTACTTGGTGGGTTGGAAGGGTTATGGGCCAGAGGAGAGGACTTGGGAGCCTGTGTCTAATCTGAATTGTCCTGAGCTGGTCGCTCAATTCCATGAGAGGCACCCTGGTAAGCCTGGACGACCGCCGGGTCAGCTGTCCTCGAGAGGGGGTTCTGTAGCGATTACAAGGACCAGGGGACTGAATTCCTGCTATGCTGAGAAAACGGGAAAAGTCCTCCAAACTACGAATACCAGACTGCCTTGGGGTATTCTCATTGGTCTTAAGCCCCTCCTTTGCAAGGGGAAGGTGCTTGTCAATTAACCTGTTTTGCAGTGAGGAATGGCGGATGGTGTTCCCCGCCGGATCCCAGCGTGAAGATTCAAGCCTCGTGGGAGTGTTCCTTGTCATCGAGTCCTGGATTACCGGAGGGTATTCGTGACTGTTTCTTGTATTTCTTTGAAAGGAGTGCCGGCTCGCCTCTTTCATATCTGAACCTTATTTTCCTGAACCCTGAAGTATTGTTTACGCTTTGCTAGTTAGAGAAGCCGCGGTGTCCGTTGAAAAGCGCAGAGACGCGTTTGGCAGTCCGCGAGAAATAGAAAGGCGTTTAAACTTGTAACGCGTCTGGGAGTCAGACGCGTTCCGTTTGAATGCTTTTAGTTTAGTGAGGGTTTTTGTGGACAGAGAAGCCGGCGTGGATAGATTGAAAACCGCTTGCTACATTTGGACATTTGATTCTTGAAGTGTTAATACACTATTTCCTTTCTGGATGTTAAAGGAGATTTCTGTGGCGAATTAAGTCCCCGTGTTGTGGCAATAACAACACCAGGGAAAAGGGGAAAAGAAACGTTCTTTTCTTTACGAGACAATTAGTCTGTTTAAGTACATGGTGGTCTTCACTTCCTGAAGTTTTCTTTTGGGACTTGTTCGTTTTCTGGTATAACCTCTCAAAAGACTGGGCAGTAAATGGAAGTTATTTAAGGATTGGAAACTCGTATCCATACTTCCATTAAGTTGAGGATTGAGAACTCTGGGTGAGTAGGAGAAAGACACCTATAATATTCAGTGTACGGAGCTTCATTGATCATAAGGGTAATTGTGTGTTTTATCACCCTACATGCAGCCTTGAAGACATTACAGACCCAGCAAAGAGTGTTTATCACGCCCCTAAGAAGATTATTGCGAATACAACTTCTTCCTCCTTTCCCTTTTTTCCCCCGGGGCACGAAGTCAGGCAGAGTATTTATAGTTCTCTGCTGGGGGTAGTGTTGGGAGGAATTAAGGGACTTAGCATCATACTTCGTGACATCGTCTCTGCTTGGCACAAGGACAAGGTTAGTGGTGTTCTTATTTCTTGCGCTACTGCCAATCCCGACACAACCCCAGAGGTATAACAGATGTTAAAGTCAGAACTGACCTTACTCTCCAAAATGGTAGCTTGGTCGAGCAGTAAGGCAGTACCAGAGGATAGTGAAAAGCATTTGTTGTACACACTAGTCAGCAAAAGGTTTCACACACTCAAAGACTGAACTCTTGGCTAATTGTTTTTATATCCAGAGATAAAGTTGTTTCATTTTTAGAACCAACAGTTATAAAAATATACTTTTCTTGTTATGAGTACTCTCATGTAAATACTTTGCAAAGGAGCAATAAAATTCGTGCACACAATGATTACAGTATTGGTAGTAAGCAACACAATCTTAAAACACACTTTAGCATTGAGCTCAATGGGCTTTCTGCATATAAGTACAGTTGAATACTTTATGGATTACTTTGGTAGTTCCAGGACTAGATCTTAGATTCAGTCCTGGGGTTTAATCTGAAACCAGATTAGCAAAAACGTTTTAGTTACTGAAGTGAATTTTCATGAATATAAAGCTGTTTTAAAAGTTCACACTTAGAAACGTTTCAATGTAAATCTGACAATGTTATTCAATGGGAGGAAATTCAGGTTGCAGGTAAAGTACGATCACGTTACTTTTGTAACCCAGCACTGGTCTCCTAGGGCCAGCACTGGGGGCTTAACTCAAAGCAGGTAGATAATTGCGTTTCAGTATTTCGTATGATTTTTAAAGAATATTTGCAGTTTTCAAAAGTAGACACAAAAGAAATTTCAGAGAAAAGCAGTCAATGGGTTCCTATGGAGAAAATACAGATTACTAGTAAACCCGCTAGGGATTACTTTTGCGGTTCGGTACTGCGCTGAACGGTACAGTACTGGCTTCTCCCCTGATCACAGGTGAGTTCTTCGGAATTCGGACTTTGGTTGATTTTATAGGAAGATTTTCAGTTTTCAAACCTTTACACTTAGAAAATTTTCGAGTCAAAGTGTGTCAATGTTATCCAATGGCAGGTAAGTGAATTACCGGTTTCCAGGTGAGTACTTGGTTGGAGAAGTTAAGGTTCTGGGTATAGATTCAGGGGTACCCCAGGGTCAGGTAAGTACAGTTAGTTCAATCCCAGTGGCACAGGGGCTGCCGGGTGCAGAGGTAGGTAGGCCCAATGATATGCAATGAGGGAAAGGGGGCCATCGGTTGGTGGCTGCTGGCTAGCAGGCCACGTGGCTGTGGGAGCTGGGCTCCTTGTCACTTGCTCAGGGCAAGGGGGGAAATAGGATAGGATAAAGGGGTCACAGCCAGCGGCATTCAGGCGGCTGGGTGCAGGGTGCTATTGAGCCGTCGGGCACTCAGTTATCCAATGAGGATCTTGAAGAGGGAACAAAGACTGCAGGCTCGGGACAGAGTCTCTCCAGGGACGACCAGCACTTCGAAAGGTAAGTTGGGATCTTGGAGCACAGGTAGGTACCCCAAAGGGAGGCACAGGGCGCTGTAGGGCGCCTGGTGCAGGGGTGTCTTTGGGTGTTAGAAAAGCTTACCCTCTGCTGGTCGCGTTTGGGGTGGTCCCTGGTTCTGAGTTTAGAGGCGTCGGCTGGTTCATCGAGGAGGGTCTTTGCGGCACTGGACTTCGGGTCCCAGTCGCCGGGGGGACGTCCTCGTGGTCTTGGTTCGGGTTGGCCCATCCCGGGCTCGGCTGATGCAGACTGGGCTGGTCCCGAGCTTCCCGGTGGGCACCAGGTGGGTTGTTGCAGCAGAGCCTCTGCTGATGGGAGTCCCAATCTTTAAGAGGGTCAAGGCAGGCAGGTCCTCTGGGTGTCCCAAGGTTGCTGTCCGCGGGGGTCACCGGGTTTAGGCAGGAGCAGGTTCCAGGATCAACAGGCCGGTAGGTCTAGGGCCAAGTCAGTTGTTGTTGTCCTGTTGTTAGCAGCTGCACAGCGTGTCTTCTTCTTCTTGATCTTCTTTCTTCTTTTTGGTATCGGAATCTGACGAAGTAAGGTTCAGGGAGCCCCTAAATACTACATTTAGGGGCGTTTCAGATAGGGCAAGGGCAGGGACCAATTGGTCCCTGTCCTGGGGTGAGTACACCCCCTAGCCTGCTCCCCTCCTGTGGGAGCGGGGAAGGAGCCTAGCTGGGAGGGGTGGAGTTGACAAAGGTTGGCACATCCCCCTTCCTGACGTAGTTTTTCCCACCAGTCTTCCCATCAGAGTGGGGGTAGAACGGGTGGGGGACAGTTGCTGGGTACAGCAAATGGTCTGGAAAAACTCTCAGAGGCGGCATGCCTTTGAAGCTTCCCCCTGTCCATCCTGTGGGAGGAGACTTAGCACCTCGCCCAGGATGTGCATTGTTGCAGGCCCAGGAGAGCGGGGGCTCTTCACCCAGGGTCCAGCAACATGTCTGCTGGTTGGCAGCCTCTGCAGCCACTCAGTCCAGACGTGGATTGCAGGTTCGAGTTTTGGAGGGCATCTTTAAGATGCCCTATCGTGCATTTTACATTAAATCCCACACTAACATTAGTGCGGGTTTAATGTGCTGAGAAGTTTGGTACCAAACTTGTCAATCTTCAGTGTAGCCATTATGGTGCTGTGGAGTTCGTAATGGCCCTAGGTACTGTAGGGGCACAGGGCTCATGCACCTGTGCCCTCACCTCTGGCATAGGGCACCCAGCTAGAGGGGTGACTGAAGTATGCCAGAGCAGTGGGTTCTGTGGGCATGGCACACAGGGAGGTGTGCCATGTCGACTCTTGTTTTAGTTCTGTACTTAGGCACTCAGCCTGCAAAGGCAGTGTGTGGGTGCCAGGGTACAGGGCTCCTGTAGGTGACACAATAGGTGCTGCAGCCCTCAGGGGTGTTCTCTGGTCACCATGCCCTGGGTACCTAGGATACCATTTACTATGGTCTGACAGGTGGCCAGAGATGCCAATTGGGTCTTTTGTTCCAGCTTAGTTTTAGGGAAGGAACACAGGCTCTGGGTACCTGGATGGCAGGAACCCAGGGCACACTCAGTCAAACCACATCAGCAGTTCAGAAAAAAGTGGGGTCACACCAAGGCAAGAAAGATGGCACTTTCTCACAAGGCACACCAGCTTTTGCAAGCTGCTCAAGCAAGCAATCACTGGCACAGATAATAGGCCTCAACTTAATAATGCAAATGCTGAGCTGGTTGCTTTGCCAATGTTTACTGGTAAAGGTTGTATAGAAAAAAACTATTAAAACATTTTAAAATGCTGGAGAAAAAGCAAACACATATCTTAGGGTGTCTCAAAATTCTACATTAAATTCAGTGTGTTCAATCTTTAAAATTGCATGCCTTATTTCTCAAATATGTTTTACTCAGGAGCATCATAATGTAAAAAGAAAAAGGAAGTCAGAATGCAATGTAATAGGTGTCAGGGTGTAAAGGGATATGATTGCCTCTGCCTTATTTATTTTTTGAGGGATTCAGTCATTTGGTGCTCTGCAGTAGCCCAGGGAGCAGATGTGTGGTCCTCCAGGAGAAGTGCCATGTCAAGTACACATTTTGCCTCATATACCAGCTGAGGGATTTGAGCAGATGGTCCTTCCTCCAGGGTCATACAATTGTTTGTGTGCTAAAGCTTATGCTTTCATGCAATATGTGGAATGCAGGAGATAAAACAAAAACAAGCTTCAAATAAGCTCTTCAGCCATACCCAGCACAAATATCCCTTTGCTGTGCTGGAAGAGATGGGAACCAACCGAGCATGCAGAAGAGGGATATTGGATGGGGGGAAGCAGTAAACAAAAGTGGGAACAAAGAAGCACATGACACCCATAGGGTGCTAAATGAAAAATAAAAAAGTAGTTCCCTGTATGTTAGCATTGGATTGATACAAGCCAGCCAATCAAAAGTGTCATAAAGAGGCTAAGCTCCAGGGGATGGACAAATGCAAGAAGAGGCAGCCAAACCATTGTAAAAGCAAGAAAATGGGATTAAATTTAAACTAACAAATGGTAAACCAATGGGCAGGCTGTAAGCCCACTGTACGTTCACACTAGGTCTTTTGTAACCAACTGGTGAGACCTAAAAATAGGGACAAGAGAAAGCACACCATTGCATTAAGGTGTGATTAAAGTTCAGCCATAACCCAAGTTATGGGAAAAAGTGAGAAACTTGCAAAATATTGGAGGAATGTTACGTATAAATGTGAAAAAGAAAGTTAATAAAGAAATGCCAAAAACTGCTTGGCTTCAAGGAGCACAAGGAAATATTTTGTGCTATATATTGTCTGATCTCTGGTGCAAAGGTGTGTGAGTGGCGCTAGGTAACCTGTTTGTGCTCCAGTGCTGCATATAACAGTGGAACCTCTTAGTAAATATAGGGCTGCAATGCTGTGTTCCTCTTGCGCAATGCAGCACACATACTTTTGTTTCTGTGCTCCATTGCACAATTTTTACTCAATCTGCCCCCCAGTGTTTCGAAGCAAAAAGAGTTAAAGAATCACCCCTTCATTGTGCTTTCCTAAACTTACGAACCAGTAAGGCATTAGTGAAAGCAAAATAAAAAACCCTAGATAGACGATATTGAAGAAGGTGCTACTGTAATGCGCAATGACATATAGAGAGTTATTTAAAAATGGCCTGCCTGGTGACAGTCAGTGAGCGGTGAGTTGAAGGATGATGAGAAATGGCCGCGAGGCACAGAATAAGGTCCAGGCCAGCATACTGAATGATCTGTAAAGGTTGTGGGTGGTAAGCAGGGAGCCTACATCCAACCAGCTTCTCTTCCTAAAGTCCCAGAAAGCTGTTCATATTAGGAAATTTCTCTCTGGAAGTCACCTTCTTGACAATTTCCAGTCTGATTTCAGATCTCATTGAAACACAGAAACCATGATCCTGCAGACCTGAAGAGAGGATGGGGCCAAGTGGGTGGTTCTTAGTTGACTCTACACCTATCATAATATTCGCTCTCAACAAAACCAAACTGTCCACGTGTCCCCGCCACCTCTCAGCCAGAGGGTTCCCCTAGGGTCTATCCTGTCCCCTCCTTCTTTAAATTATTTATTCCACCCCTAGCCACACTACTCAAGCTCTCCAAATTCATCTGTCATATTTTAGATACCCATCTCTACTTGAAAATTTCTTTCGCGGAAGACATCGCATCCCTTGCTCAGATTTTTACAACCCACCAATCATGAATGTCCAAAATCTAAAAATAAACACTCCTAAAACAGAGTTCCTTTTAATCTTCTCCCCACAGTCATGTCCTAATACAATCATGGTGGAACTCCATCAATGTACTTAGCTGCCTGCACTCCATTCTAATGTGAGGGAAATCTGAAGTCCATGGCATTCGTGCTGGACAAAAATATGAACCTTCCCGATCAAATAAACTCCAAAGCCAAGTGTGCAGAGTACCAGAACAGACTCCTCAAAGGAGGCAGACCCTTCATTGCTGAAGATGATCCTAAATCAGTTGTCTAATCAATCCCTACTACTATCCAGAAGGAACTAGGGAAACTCCTTTCTAGTGGGTATTCCTAATCTCCACTTGGCTCCCTTGAAAGCAGGCTTCTGTGTGGTTACTAGACTCATTTCATGATAAAGAACATGCAGCCACATCATGCCCTTCCACTGTCTCCGCATAGGCTCCCCAATGAAGCTGAAAGACAAGCTATCTCATTACCCATGAACCACTGCAACCTCCTCCTTCAAACCCCTCCCCTTCCAGTATAAAAGAACTTTCAAGCAAGACTTCTTGGGTGGCACCCACGGGCATGGAACTCTATTCTTCCCTTAGCCTCTACCCGCAAACAGAACTGATCTAGGTTTCAAAGATTTAAAAAATAATGAAATCTTTCTATTCCTATGTCACAGGCTCTTTGGCTTCCTTGAAGTGCCTGTTTGCAGTAGCCATGCAGCTAACATAGGTCTTTACACTACATCTAGCATTAAGTATCTTACTAAGTGATACACATGTACTTTGGGCAAGATTTACTAGCATTTAATGCACCACAGTGCTGCAAGACAACTTGCTGAGCTATGTAAAAAAGAGAGACATCAGAAATGTGCCATATTTACAAATATATGCTGCATTTCTGCTGCCTCCTTGCACTGGCGCGCTGTGTACTACCATGGTGCAAGGGCCCCTGCGCTCTAGAAAGGATTGTTTTTGTGCAGGCATGGACACCTCCCTGCACAAAGACAATCCTTAAAGGTATTTTCCTTTTTCTATATGTGATGCGCAATGCCTTACACAGATAAAATAAGTAACAAGGATTAATGAAGATATTTCTCTTCGTTACGCTGCAGTGTGAAAGGCGCACCATTTTGGCGCATTTCCAGGTTTACAACTCTTTGTAAAGCGGGGAATGCGCCAACATCCATGGATGGCTGCATGTGAACACCTATACTCCTCCCATGGAAAGCCTTAATGCTGCATGGTGATGCAAGACAGCGAAATGTTTGGCCTTGCCTTGCCTTAAATTTACTAAACCACGCAGAGCAACGCTAAGTGGCTGTGAGTGGCTTAGTAAATCCCACTTAAGGGCGTGTGCTGCCTTACACAATGCAAGGGCAATGCAAGTCCCTTGTAAATCTGGATCTTTGTGTATTCAGGGCGGGACTGGCTACCGGGCAGTTTGGAATGCTGTTGAGCTGGGGGCTGATTTCATTGATGGGGACCTGCGTGTACTAAACAAAACTCGTTTTGTTTTCATTATTTCGAAGTACACGCAGGTCTCCAAGTGCGAAATCAGCCCCCACTGCAGTAAAATCAGCCAGCAGCTCGGCAGCATTCCAAACTGCCCGGTAGTCAGTCCGGCCCTGTGTGTATTTCTACTTCTATAATGATGTATACCGTTGCTTTTCCCTTTTAGATGATGTGTCCCACTGTTATGTGCGCTGCGTAGGCAAGACCTAAAAATGGCAGTGAATGGTCAAAATGGAAAGCAGCTATCAGGCAGTGGCTGGGGGCCGGTGAGAGGAGCACTTAACATTGTCAGCTACCCTATAGGTGATGGCGCTGAGGGACTCCTCCATAGCCATGACATCAGTTTTATCGCTATTGAGTTTAAGTGTAAGGGTATTCGCCCAGGAGGCATACACATAGTTAGCAAACAAAAATAACTCTCTCCACGGAACTGGTGCATGTACTGGAGGACTTGCAGCAGTAGTTCTAACTGTGCTTCATGACTCTTGAGAAGTATCCTGGAGTAGACTGCACTTACCTTGTTGGCAGTAGCAGCCGCAGGCAGGTGAAATCGGTGGGGAAGCGCGGGGGCATTTTTTCTAAAAACCAACAAAACTTACCTGCAGCCTGACATCCGCCGCCTCACCACCACATCAGCTCCGATGCTCACACAGGCTCCAAGACTCGCTTGCACTAATCCAGAGGCTGCTCTCATGCTAGTATTACCCAGTATGAGAGAAGCATAGAGATTGGGCGATGCAGGCTGGTTCCATGCTCCAGCAGGGACAGGGAGCCTGTGCCCCTGAGCCTGCCGATATCTCCAAACAATAGCCTGGTGATATCCAAGTGTGCACGTTGAGTTGGCTGGCACGGATGACCGGCCAATCCGGTCGGGTATGCACACTGGAAGTGCCCTGAGCCCACCACTCCTCCTGCTCCTGATGGCCCCACCCTCAAGACACAGCTGGAGGAGTAAAACAAAAATTATAGTAAAGCAGTTTTATAATTGCTTTATTATCATTTTATTTTACATATGTCTGCTGGTTCCAGCAGTGGGGCGACTCTCCTCCACCATAACCGAGAAGCTGCCCCTGCTTGTTGGACCCTTGTGGTCCTCCTTCAGTAGCTGAGGTCCACAGTCCCTTTGTGGAAGCACTAACAGTGCATTTCCTGCTGCACTGTTAGTGTCTAAAAGGTCGCCGCCATTCTTCTCTGGAGTGTAGCCTTGGGACCCATCACAGGGTGTCTTCAAGCACACACCCCTAAATGGCCTATGCAGCAGTCCCACTAACATCATAACATCTCTTATGTCAATATTGTCTGTACCTCTGCAATTTGGCCCAACAGCACAAGGCAAGAGCATCCTTTCATGTGCATGGGGCCACACACCCTAGCAAAAGGTGTAATTCTGAATCTAATTTCGACAGGTTCATAAAGTGGACCTGGGCACAATCCATTACATAAAAGGCAGCACCAAAGTCTGAGGCCCTTTCTGTAATATGGAAATATATTGTGAGGATTAAAAGTGGGTGCAAGTACCTGCTGGACTCCGGGGGATTCTAAATAATATGGCCACTGATATCCTTGCCTTCCATGACAATGCAGCTGATAAGAGGGTTCCAGAACCAAAGAGTCTCTGGGCAGGATGAGGAGTGTGTACTCAGACAGGACAAGGACGTAGACCCTAGAACTGACCACAGTGGAGTATGTTGTGATAAATGATTCAAGTCCTATGTTAAACAAGAATATGAGCTGGGTGTGTAGCGTAGGATGATGTCACTGGGAAGGGGTTGGTTTCATTAATATCAGAGACATGAACTGGAATGTAGGATTCCATATGGTGTCTAACAACTATTAGAACATTGGAATGTGGAACACTCCATTGACGACCATGGGGTGCTCCAGGCTTCTAATGGCTGGTAGAAGCCCGAAGCATCAGCAGACAAAGGCCTCACGGAGCCCGAGGTGAATTTAACCCCCTTGGGCACCAAAATATCTTTGTTTTACAAATTAGAACATACTGCCCTCAAGTGGCGGAATGTTTGGCTCTGGCCTTTAACACAGGAGCGGGCCTTTCATGGCCGGTAGCTCTCGCTCCTTTGGGCTCTAAGGCTATAGTAGACAGTCTGTGCCTTTTGTTCATATAAGTGATGTCAAAAAAAGAGTGTGGAGGAGACAAGAATACAAAGCAGATAATGTTGTCTTAAAGAAAGTGGTTTAGAGTGAGAAAAGGTGTGGACCCAATAATAAGCCCTGAGTAACACCAACTGATGGAGGTGCAACAGAAGACTTAGAAAGAGTCTAGGGTAGGAGGAGAGCCAGCCTAGAGCATTCTTGGTGATGCTAAGGGAAGCAATGGCAAGGAGTCTGGTAGAAAGGTCAACAGTTTCAATAGCAGAAGGAAAATATATTTTGGTACATAAAGATAAGCAAATTCTGGATATGCATGAGAGTAATTTCCATGGAGTTAAATTTATGGATCTCTATTGATGAGGGTTCAGGTGGGTGAAAGAGGACGGTTAATAGGTAATTTCTTAAAATTCTTTTCATATAGAATTTTTGCTGATAAGAGTGGATGGATACTAGACGGAAGTTGTGGTACTAGCAAAAGGAGGAGATGTGAGTCATTACCAGTGGCGTAACATTAGCCCCCACAGCCCCTGCAGTGCATGGAGGGTCTCAAGCCCCAAGGGGCCCCTCTGGCACTGTGCAAGGGCAGTAGGCCCTTGGCCTGAGAGCTCCTGACTGGTTCCAGAGTGTGGCGGGCCCCCTTAATATACTTTGCAGGTGGGGTCCTCTTAAGTTTTTTTACGCTATGATTCACTCCCAGTAAATGCCGGTGATCAACGAGGCATTGAAAAGCACAGTCAGGCAGCTTAAGGCGGAGGAAGATAAGGCTTGTGACTTTAGTGTTTGGGGAGAAAGAGGTAGCCCAAGGTGAGTTTGTATAGCAGAGGATGGACATGAGCTCTGCTGGAGATGTCCTGAAGAGAGAGTTAAGTTGGTTAGTGTGGATGACACACAGAGGTGGGGAGTAAAATAGTGGGGAGCGATCACAATGTATCTTTGTTGGTTGAAATTTTGAAATGAGGTTGGATGCATTTGTGTTGGTGTGGTAGAGAGTGAGTTTAAGGAGCAGGATAGTCCTGAGACTTAATGGTGGTGGAGAGTTCTCATTAACACAAAAACATAGTTGATCTGCCTGAATAATGCCCTACTAAATAGTCTATTGGCTCTGTAAATATTCTGTTGCCACCGGCAGTGGGAGTTGCAAGGCCAGAGGCTACAGAGGGAAAAAGCAGAACACCATGCAATAAGTATTTGATCCCTAAATCCTGCCCCATGTGCACCAGAAGACTCACTTCGCAATCTGAAAAGACTGTGTTCAGCCTATACTATGCACTGAGATCACAGCCACCAGAAGCTAGTCTGCCAAAGATGCCACCATAAATGAACTCCACTGGAAGGCACCATCCATCCATGAGAAAACCTCTCTCCCATAGGAGATGGCTATTTTAGCCTACTTAGGCCTCATGAGTGAGGTGCAGCTTGAGACCCAAAGCACAGTGAGCACAGGCCCAAAATATGTAGGCACTGCTCGGGACGCACTTGCGTACACTGCTGAAGGAGACCTGGCTGGGTGTTTCGGGCAAAGATCCACGCTTGATTTGAATATGGCTGGTCTCTGCTTTGAGTAGCATAGTGGGCAAATGAAAACAATGGACACCAATGTGACCCAAAGTAACCGCCAGGGGTGCGATTAATGCAAACATTCCCTCAACACTTTAATGTTTTTCTCACACAGATTCAAGCCATCCACCTCACATGTACTCAAGACTATCCTTTCAAATATTATTACTTCATGCTCTCCCACTCTTTCAGTCCATGTTCCCCGCTCTGATATTCCTTGTGCCTCCCTCAGCATCAGCCAAATAATCAGCCCTAGTCCCTCACATCCCTTGCCCTTGCAAGCCGTTAGCCATGCCCCTCTCAGGAATTCTAAGGCCCCAAGCTATGGCAATCAAAGAGATTCAGGCCTTTGCTTCGCACTCTCTCATCCGATGCCCTCACACACTGTTACCGCAGGTCCTTGCGCATCCATGTGCCTCACGCACTGTGCTTTAAATGGAAATATAGAAGTGCAGACACTCACTCTTTGGAGTACTTATTTGCTCCTGAGAAGTGCCAGTTCCATTTATTGCAGCAGTGCTGAGAAGTGCAGGCACTCTCCCTTTCAAAATGAAGAAGTGCAGGTACTCAGTACCAGACAGTACCTGCCCATTTAAAGCACAGCGTCTCGTGTTGTCAGGCCATACCCTGCATACAGCCAGGGTGTGGCCTTTACGCGCCTCGCACACGCTGTCAGGTGGCTGCTGTCATGTGAAGTCGCTCCAGACTATTGACTGAGCTCCAGTAATATATTCCGTGAACAGGCATGTGGATGGAGCTGGGATCTGAGTCTTGTTCTCCCACTTGTCTGACAAGTGCTGGGCGGATGCCAGGGGTCGCTCAGCCCTGTCACCAGGCCTTCATTTCACTGCTGTTCTGTCTTTGGTGGGAACAGGCTCTTGCGAAGAGGTGATGTCTCTGCCTCGCAGGTCTACGCACTGCCACAGAGACAGATGGCCTGGTACAGAAAACACATCCCAGCGCTGGGAGCTGCAGACTGTAGGCGCCATACTGACAGCGCTGCTCTGACTGACGCACCCGCCGCAATCTGAGATACACGCGCGGAGAGGAGGAAAGAGGTGCTCTCTCACTCACACACAGCTACATCCACCACACACACATGGCATATAGAACAAGCATCTGCTATGCAATAGGTCTCGCATTTACGCAAGTTTGAGCTATTGGCATTGTAGATGAAAATGACTTTTTTTTATGTTTTGATTTTTAAAACATAAATAAAAGGTATTGTCATTTACAAAGCCAAAAGCTTAAACTCTTGCAAATGCAAGATCTATTGCATTCCAAATGTTTGAAGGCATTGCTGAGTTGCCCCCTTCTGTCTCCCATGGACCTTGAAGAGCTCCCTGTTTGCTAAGAGTTAAATAAACAAGCCGGTGGTCACAACTGCACACGAGAGACCCTCTGCCCTCCTGCAGTAAGAGAAACTATTCAAAGAAAATAGTGCTTACAGACTAAAGAAGACGTACCGTGTAACAACCAAAGTAAAAGGACCAGTCCTCATGGGAGAATACAAATTAAAATAAAGTGATACTAAGGAGGGACTAACAAGCCTAATAACAAATTAGATGCCAGCATTTAAGAAGGACAATGACACAAGCCAATGACAAATATGGGCGGGGAGAGTGGGCGGGCTTCAAGGACATACTCCTTAATACAGCATGGCTCGCAAAGCAGCACATGCACTGCCCAGGCTCGACCTAAAATTGATGAAGCCCTGTGCAGAATGGGGTGCAGGCCCATGAGTCTCCCAAATCTCAGAGATATTCATTGTCCTTGGGCTGAATGGAGGCCCCTAAACAACTGCCCCCCCCCCCCACCACCCTGTGCGCACCAAGGGGCCTGCAGGGGACTTTGTTACGACCCTGCACACACATGCTCCAATAGGGACAAACACTGAGAGGTGAAAATAGAGACACACAACCACAAAGGCGGGCCCGCTGAGAGGCAAAAAGAGACACTCTACCCTATGTACATAAATGTGCCATAGTATCTACAGCTAACCAAATCTATACCCCCTCAAAGGCGCATCATTAAAATGGCATCCCCATCGACACACAATACACGCCCAAATACACACATCCTCCAAGTGCCTACAATTATAATCTCTGGCTTGGCTCAGAGGATGACTTTCAATAGATCGCAGCGAGGTAGCTGCTCTGCTACTTACGAAATCCTGACCCAGAATCAGGTCGTCTACGAATGATTTAGCACTGGTTGCCCCACGAACATGCGGTGCACTAAGGGCGATGGAGGCTGGAGGTCAGAACTACACAAATCTGCACACTAATGAGCACGTGCACATATGTACACACTAGCATTTATGCCCTCAAAAGGGACCGAAAGAGGCTAAATAATACAGTAAATATACCCATCTACGTACACCCCATTCGAGGCAACCTACGTACTCCAATAGAGGTTATTTTTATACCCTGCCACCCAAGAGCAGAGGACAGCATACATTTTGTAATGTACCATTAAACTGCTTTACTCATGTGACCTTGATCGGTCATGGGACACAGATATGGAACAGGCTGAATCCATCCAATCGTCCTTCTTTCGTTTTGGTCAAAGGAACTGCTAATTTGTTCGCTCCATGGCTCCCTTCTTGCCAGTCCTCATATTGACCTGAGCTGGGGTTTGAATACATCCCTTCAGCCAGTATAGAAAAATGTGAAGACTCTGGAGAAGGCCTCCAACGTGTATGTGCTAAGGTGGAAAGAAGGTTGGCGCATTTTCCTTAAAGAGTACATTTAATAAATTAACTAATACCATCAGCAGACATACAGATAGACATCTTTTAATTGCCTGTGCACATGTATAGAATGACATGGTGCCATGTTTTACTGATCTAAGATGGAAAAAACTCTTAGAAAGGTACATTTAAAAAGAGGAATTTTTAGTGCATGAAGGGGCCTTTAAAGTGGTGCAGCACCCAGCCAAAAATGGCAGCTCTCCTAAAAAAATATTTAATTAATGTATTTTAAGAACTGCAAGAGGAATGGAAGCAGCAGAGGAGTGGGTGAGTCGCAGATGAAGGGGAAGCAAAGGCAAAACAGTTAAAATTTGAGTGGGCATATTGCATGCAAGAAAGAGTAAGAAAACATGTGTATGGAGCTCTTAACAAAAAAGAAAAATATAGTTCCCTAAATGTGAGTAGTGGAAGGACACAAGTCAGCCAATCAAAAGGATTATAAAGAGGCTACACTCCAGGGGACGAACAAATGAAAGAAGCAAAAAGCAAGCCATCGAGGAAGTAGCAAACAAATGAGAATGACAGGCCAATCAGTGGTAAGCAATGGGCGGGCCCTAATTCCTTTGAATGCTTTTGCTATGGCTCATAATCGTTTTTTTGTACAGACAGCTAAAAGTTATCTCGTAGGTGAGACCTAAAAAGGTGAAATATAGAAATAACACTACATATCCCATGAAGCCATGGTTTGTCACATGACACAAGGAGATGACGAGCAGGAACAATTACATAGCTCTTCGTCTTCAAATCCACAAGAGCGCTCTTCTCAAGCCATATGATGTAAGGACTCCAAGGCCATCTGGGCAGCCTCTTCAAGCCTCAAAACAAGCAACTCGCTAGGAAAAAAATGCCACAGTGGTATTAACCTGAGTGAGGGAGGGAATGATCTAAATAGTAACCAGAGCAGGATAACATGTTGTTCATAAATTGATGACTTTCCTTCATGACCCCTCAGAAAAGCTTCATGTTTAGACACAGCGGAGATTTGAATAATGTTCAAATCTTAATTCTCCCCGGCTAATTATGAGGGAAGGAGGCATATTCAGCTGATCAGTCAAAGAATGGTCCTCTTGAGAACCTCCTCCACTGTCATTCTGCTGCCAACAGACATCCTATTCTAGCCACTCTATCACATGTTGGTTTCCTTAACTGTTCAGCTACCATACAGAGTGACCAAACTTCAGTGTGATGACTCTCCTGGGTTCAGCTGGCTTAGGTGTAACTTTTAAGGGTCAGGATGCAGTTTACCTGCCTCCCACACTACACCTCTGTGTCCAGTGGCAGTCAGGCTTCATGGAGCTGGGTTCTTAAGGGTGCAGACTTCATAGCTTTTATGGCCATATGGTGGTAACAGAGAATGCCAGAAACCGGTCCCCGGAAGCTTGTTTCCTTCCCAGTATAAGAATTGGCTTGGTAGTTTGGTTTGCCCTGTTCCCATCATGCACTGGGACAGGAACAGACTCATTTGCATGTAGCCAGGTTCTGAGCTGGGATGGTGCAGTGAGCTAAAAAACGGTGATGGATCAAGCCCTGATCTCTTGACTGGGTAAGAGTATTCTGCATCAATCAGAAACTCTGTCCATCACCACCCCCTTTTCCAAAATCGATTTTGTTCACACTAAGTGTCGGAGGGTATACTCAGAAGTGAGTCCCTTGCTCATTGCACCATCAGGATTCAAGCAAGCCGGGCAGACGACGGCTGAAATGCCAGAAACCCGTCCCCGGAAGCTTGTTTCCTTCCTTTTCCAAAATCGGTAACAGAGAGTAGGCCACCTTCTCTGTCTGGTGCTCAGGAGTGAATTTTCCATGAGCCGGACGCCCGGGCACAGTCCTTTCTTTGCTAGCTCAAGATGCAGTCCTTGGCAAAGCCTCTTTTTGCTGGGCCCAGGGAACAGCAGCACATTTCTTCTTCTGCCCTCTCTCTGGTCCAGGTGTGATCAAAGGTCTTGGTGCCATGGGTGAAATGTATATGCCCACTACATGCCTAGAGGGATGTGGTGACTAAAAAGCCAATAGATTCCCAGGTCTTCTCCCACTTGATGATGACTTCTTCCAAAGTGTTGCATCGAGCTAACCCAGAATGCATTATTCTGCCCACTCCCAACAAGGCAGAATACTTCTCTTGGTGTGTTAAGCGCACTAGCCAAAGTTGTGGCTACCTGGGGCTACATGTCCTATGAAAAAATGGTTTGACAATGGCTTCTTCCTCTCTGCTCCAGATGCCAGCCTGTCTGCTAAAACAAAAGATGAGCCCCTTCCGAGTGTGACTACTATTTCCTCTTCAAAAACAACTTCCCATTTGAAGGATGATTTTTGGGTTCACTCACTCTGGCCATACTGCCAGAATGAGGTCACAACTCTTCCCTCAGCAGATCCTTTGTTCTTCTTTCAGAGAGTAGCTCTCATTTCTCCCAATAAGGCAGAAGGCTGCCTCGAGGGCAGCAGCTTGTGTGCAACTGTAAACCACTAGTGGAAACGTTGGGTAACAAAGTGGCAACTTTTAAAAGTTTCCAGTTGTGCAAAAATGACATTAAATTAAACTTGAGCAACAAGTCAGGTTTAATACAACAATTTGTTTGATACCTTCAAGTGCCATATTTAGTAAACCCATTAGGAAGTTAGCACTGCTGGGTTGTTACTATATACTCCATATTCACCAAGGGGGCTATTAACCTTTCCACCATAAAAAAGACAATGAGGAATTTTTACTCTCAGGACATGTAAAGTTAATAAAACACCTAGCCTTCTTTAATAATGCATCTTGCTCTTAGGTGTCAAAAGCCTGGCTTAGGGGTGAGTTACAAATAACACAAATGAAAGTCTGGACGTTGCCATTCTTTTAAATGGCACAGTGGAGTAAGCAGTTTAAAAATTGTTCTGCCAGTCGGTAACGGTCGGCTGGGAGTCATGCTTTGCTTTGTCACACACCTGGTGGCACAACAAGTGCTGCAGTCCACGAGGGACATTTAACTTGCAAACCACTGGCACTCCCAGTATCATATTTTAGGGACTTATAAATAAGTTAAAATGAGCAAATTGTGGGTAAGCCAATTGGAGTTTACTGAGTCCTGCCTGTTTGGCAGGACTCAGTGAAATTTCAGAGTCGAAGAATCAGCACCAACAACATAAAAAATTGGGGGTGATCATGCAAAAAATAGGCTTTTTCTTAGAAATACACATTTGTAGGCTCACCATTATTTAGGAATATCCATCCCCTGGGGCCCTTGTCCACAAGCACTAGTTTCTATGTTCATCAACAAGGGCCATTTATTGTGTGATCTAGACCGGTTCAAAGGGAAACAAAGAAAGTATTCCATTTAAATTGCTGGACCGACAGGAAATATTGTGGTGACCATGCCCAATTTCAGGAACAGGTGCCATCATGGGTGCTGTATTATAAATTATAATAAATACCACATTATAAATTATTTTAAATACCATGCCACGGCCCTGCAACCCTGCCTTTTGAGCTTCCAGAGAGAAATAATACCTGGTTGCGAAGCTTGATCACTGTTTGGGTGAGTGAAAGTGTGAGAGATCTTGGTCTGACGATCAGTTAAGACTTGGAGGACAGGAACCCAGATTTTACAGAACCCATCCAGACAGGGGGAGTGTAGAACCTCTTAACAAAGAGGAAAAAGAAAAAAGACAGACAAAACTTAAATTTATGTTTATACTGTGGCAAAAGAGAGATTGAAATTGAGATTGTCCAGCAAAACCCAATAACCCTTAACCCTAGAAAGTAGCTGTCTTTCCCTTAAACCCAGGAATGGGAAACAATTAGGCTTGAAGGGTGAAGAGACCAATCCTCCAAGTTCTTTAGTGTGTCTGATCTCTCACTCATTAGCTAACAGAATCACCCAAGTCCCAAGTATTTAACAATACTTGTAACCTTATTCATATCAGCTGAAAGAGAAATACCTTATGTATCATGATCAACGCAAGTGCAACAGGGAACTTCTTTAATAATTCTTTTGTCAATACCTTAGGAGTGCGAGCCATTTGTAGGGAAATCCAAGAACCCGTCTGAGCACTAGATGGTTTGGAGCTATTATCAGGATTAATTACTTTTGAAACTGAACCTTTACTAATGATATGTGTGAATGGACATACTGAAACCTTACGCTTCAATATTATTGATACCCTATCTTTGGAGCAATCTTGGCAGTACCATAGTTATGTTTGCATAACCCCAGGATACCTTGCACGCAATGGAAGGTACATTTAGAATCAATCTAATGATTTCAATCATGTCATAAACCAGTTTCTGATTGGTCTGCACCCCTGTCTTGTGCCTCTATGGGCAAACCAGTTACAGAAGTTCTTACTGAAGAATATACTGATTTTCAGACTTTTTTGACAAAGAGAAGCCAACAACCCTTCCTCTTCATAGGAATTTTGACTATAGGATGGACTTAATCGTAGGATCCACCTTGTCATGTAGTTAAGTGTATGTGTTAATGGAAATAGACAGCCTACATTTCAAGACTTATCTTGTTGACTGTGTGCTTGCTAATTTATTTGCCATTCCACATCACCAGTCTCTTCTCCACTATTCTTTGTACCTCTGAAAAATAGGGCATTTTAAGAGCATGTATTGATTATCGAGCCTTCAATAATCTAAAGATAATAAATAGGTACTCTTTACTTCTGATATCAGTTCTCCTGGACCAGGTAAAAGAGTCGACCATCTAAAACAAGTTGGAACTACGCAGGGCCTATCATTTAATACTTGTGCCAGAAGGAGACAAGTGGAAGACTGGCTTCTGCACAAAATACGGAATACTGCATCATGCTCTTCAACTTGTGGAACGCCCAAGAACTATTCCAATTCTTCATCAATTAAGATCTTAGCTAATTTCGTGACACGTGTCGTCGTAGATATATATTGTCTAAATCTTATCTAAAGGAAGAATCCATTCTGAGCATTATACCTCAAGAAAGACTCATGGGAAGCATACATTTAAGTTATAGGACAAGTTGCATTCCATAAGTAAACACCTAGATACTTCCATTTGGCAGAAAAGGCTCAACAGAATTGTGCATAATGGTTTTAATGGGGAACAAAATGGCCCAAGCAGTAACTTCTTTTGTTCAAAGTTGTCCCAGTTGTGCAAGAAACAAGGTGACCTCATCACAGCCCGTAGGACATTGCTCCCACTACCCATTCCCCCCAAAACCTTGGCATACATTGCGTATAGACTTTATCACTAAAAGGCCTCCCACCAGAGGTCTCATCCCTATTCTAATAACTGTTGACATACTAACTAAACAGGCCCATTTAATCCCATTGAAGAAACTACCTTCAGCCACAGACTAGGCTGACATTTTTGTTCAACATGAAATACCATTACATGGCAACCTTTCCATCATAGTGTCAGATTAAGGTCCCCAAGTTATTGTTAAATTTTGGTGAGGACTGTGTGGTTCACTAGAAATAGATCTCCGTTTGCCAGCAGCATACTATCCAGAGACTGATGGGCAAATGGAGAGAGTAAATCAATCTCTAGAACAGTTCATGTGTTGCTTCCTGACTACTCACACGTCAGATTGGGTACTAGCACTTAGTCTTGGCAAATTTGCCAACGATAACTGCACTCACTCATTCACAGGGGTGCCCCTGTTTTATTGTAACTTTGGGTATTACCACTTGTCCCTTCCTCTAAACTTACTTCAATCCAATCTAGTACAAGTGATATGCAAACACTATGAATGACTCTGACACATTTGGTTGACTACCAAAGAAAACCTTTCAAAATACAAAGCACAAATGAAACTTCAAGCTGCTACAAAGTGTAGGCCAGCCTCAGTTTATTCAAGGGGAGATCTAGCATTGTTGGCCATCCGGAATTTGCACTTGGGAGGAGCCAAGCTGGCGACCGAAATGGCCGCATAGACGCTCGGCTCCCGGAGCCCTCTCGCCCCGCACATACATCCTGACACTTATCCCGAGCCGTAACAGCATATTTCAGTAGGCAAAGGAAAACCTTCACTTACCGTTTGCTTCCGGGGCTTCCACGTGCGGCAGACCCGAAGAAATGTCCCCGACTGTTCTGCGGCCTTCGCGGAGTTGGGACCGGGGTGTCGAGTGAGAGGAGTAGCCGGCCGCGACTGTCACAACAGCGGCCATTGGTGGAGGTGTGGAGTCGGCCGGTGAGCACCGGAGGTTTGCTGGGCCGATGGCGGCGGCGACGACTCATTCCATCTAGCGGAGTGCCTCGGGGGGATGCGTGGCAGTGCAGGATTGAGAGGGGCATGTGCAATTTGGCCCCCTTTTCAGTTTTGTGTCCGGGCATGACAAAAGACTTCCCCCGGAATCGGCGGGCGGCTCCCGAGGAGCGGCAGCGATTTGTTTAGCCTTTTGGTGGTTTTCGCCGGATGACCTGCCTAGACTTTCTGGGTCCGCACTGTACATCCTGTTTAGCCCGGGTGTGAGGCCTGGTCCCGGGGTGAGGTGAAGAAGGACGGGCCGGATCAGCTAAGATGGCGGCTGTCACCCTCCTACGCTGCTTGCATCTGAATGAAAAAGCCGCTGTGCGGGAGTGCTCAGGGGTCTGGCGGCACAAGAATGAACCGACGTCCCAAGATATATTGGCTGCTCTGACGACCCTGCATGCGGCCCTGATCCATGGCGCCCGAGATCTGGGAGGAAGGAAGGCCGCCATTGTTGTTCCGCCATTCCACACGGATACATCTCAATCTCAAGGAATCGCCGACGTGCCTGCCCCTATGTCAGTAAAGAGCGCTCCTGCTACGCCTATGTTCGCGGAGACGCCGGAAGACCCGGCTCAAGAGATTGCCTTGGACAGCTCTGTGGTACACATGAGTGACTCGTTGGGGCGTATACCTGATCAGCGGCCGGGGAAACAACGCCGGTCTATGTCCTGGGCTGCCCCGGTGCCGTCTCAGTGCTTGCAGTATGGTGTGCCTCTTTCTCCTCGGATGGTGCGACTGTGTTTGCACTTGAGGATATTTTCGGTGTTGATACCGACTCAGATGGATTTCCACCATGCACATTCGGCTGGGTTCTGGTTGTTGAAATCCCATGGAGTGATAACGCGGCCCGGTCCGCCCGGATCACCTGGATCCTACACGCAGCTTTGTCTGCTGATTGAGAAAGGGACGTCTGTTGGTGCTATTGATAGAAAAGGTCAAGGGTGATACTGCTTATGATCCAGTGGACTTATTGATGGCTTATGGTGATTTGGGAGACATTCGGTGGGGAGTTTATTGATGATGCTTTCAGTGCTTAAGGTTTTCCATGGCTATTCTGATTCCGTTATTAGGATGTTTACCGGGTGCGGGTCGGGGGATGGGGCCGAGTGGCGGGATCGAGGGCCCTTCTCCACTTTTTCTTCCCTTCTTCTATTCTTTCTCTTTCTTTACTGTATTTCGGGTCTCTCATTTAGGGCGGCAGGCACGCTGCTTGGGGGGGGGGGGGGGGGTAGGCCGTGGCCTTCTGCAGGCGTGCAGGGTGGGGGGTGGGGGGAAGGGGGTTGTTCCTTTGTCCGTTATTTGTTTCTATGGCCCTTTTGTCTTTCTTCTTTATTGGTGTCGTCGCTTTTCATGTTTCCTGCAATGTCTTCGTTTTGATGGGAGGGATGCAGTTTGCTATGAAATGGGTCTATGGTCACATTTGTCCTGACTCTTATACCTTATCCCCAATATTTGAATTGTGTATGCATTATTTGCGCATTCCCAGATTTAGACTTGTTATTGTAGGACCATGTATGACTATACGGCACTGACCCTTAGTTTTCCTTTATTATAAAATGAACCTTCATGAATCCTGAATATCGGCCATTACGCCTGAATACGTGTCATATCCTGGACGTTTGTTGGACCCCGGTGCTTGGGCTGCTATGTCTTTTTACATTGATTTGCTGTACTTATGACTTAACTAGCGCCCGGCCGGGGTGGTTGTAGGCCCATATTTGTATTTGCTTGAAGTAAAATAAAGGTTCCCAAAAAAAACAAAAAAAATTTGCACTTGTGTGGCCCCAATACAACAAGTGATCAATCCACTCGCCTTGAAATTGGAATTGCCAGATGACTATAACAACCAACCTGTATTTTATATCTCCCTACTGAAACCATTCAAATCACTCGGAGTCATGTAACCTCCACCCCTCTCCAGTCCTCATTGACAGCCACCCAGAATAGGAGGTGAATAAGGTTTTGGACTCAAAGCGCACGAAAGGGAAACTATACTATCTGTTCGATTGAAAGACTTTCCCTCCTAAAAACAGGCCCAGGGAACGTAAAGCTCATGTCCATGCTCCCGGTCGGTTCACCTTTTTCATGTACGTTTCCCTGGGAAACCAAGCCCCGTTAGTGGGTCTTTGGGGGCAGTAATGTATCATGTGCTGCCTGTGCAGTCTGCTCTCCTCTTTTTGGGCCATAGGCTCTCCATTAGTCAGAGAAATCATTCCCCCAGGGCCCCTGGTTCAAACTCTCTAGTTCATATGTTCATCCCCCTGGGGCCATTTATTGTGTGTTTGTTGGAATTGGTACTTTCTGGTTGGCTGAGGTAGAGCCCAAGGCAGGCAGAACCTACCACTCCTGTCAGGGTTACATGATTACACTCACTGTATAACCTGCACTCCCCCTTCGGTAGCTTGGCACTGAGCAGCCAGGCTTATCACAGGAGAAATGTGTAAAGTATTGGCACAGCACTCTCACACAATAAAAACACTGAGCGCCACAAAAGAGACTTTACTCGTGGTGTATACTGGTGACTCCTACCGGATAGTAGTGGTGGGCGTGGGTGGTTAATTAATAAAAATAACACTTACCTTAGAACTGCCGGCCGGCCGCTGCCTCCCCTGCATCATCTTCTTTCTTCCTCTGCAGTCCGGTCGGCAGCAGGAAGCAGCCGGCACTCAGGCTCTTCAGGCCAATCACAATGCTGCAACGCAGTGCTGTAATTGGTCTGAGTGCTGTGGATCGGCAGGGAGCCTGTCCATGTTCCCGACCAGGCTGTGTAATGCAGCCTGGTAGGAACATGCAAAGTGTGCATTAACTGTTTGGTCGGCCCAAGAGGGCCAGCCAAACAGTACATGCTCACTTTGAGAGTGCAGACCACTCCTCCCCTGGCGAGCTCCGCCCACCCCATACTGCACACAGGCTGCATGCAATAGGAAAAATAAAATGACAATAACAATAAGTAATTGCCAATAAAATGTTTTATTTTTTAACAGTGGGGCAACGTTCCTCCACCTTAGTGGAGGAAGCGCCACTGCTGGTATATGTAAATAAAGATTGTATTCAACACACTCATTAATTAACACATGAACATCATGTATTTCTGGGCATAAATCAAGGCATAAATCACACTTGAAAATATTACTAGCAGTACTAGGCCCAAAAGTGTTAAAATGACATCAGAAAAATCCTATTTTACCCCAGCACCCATATGCAGTGCGATATGTTATCAGAACTGGGCCCATCCTGGCACTATTAAAATCCACACATTTTTAGGGTGCATCGCAGGTCACAACGATATCAGGGAGGTGTACCCACAGGAATTTGTAACACTTTTAGCAGCATCGTGGGCCAAGGCCGCATATATTAAACCAATGTAAAAATGGAGAATTCATTAGATAATGAAATAAACAAGTTAAAGATCATTGTTGCATGATGCAACTATTAGCAGGTTGTTTTCATGCAGCACACTCTCCCACATCTACACCCACACAGCATCATAATGCTGTGCAAAGGATATCGGCAATACCGCATGAAGCACACTCGAACACACACGCACACAGCACCATAACGCATTGCAAATGATATCCGAAATGTAAGTTGATAATATGAATGAGGATCCCGTGGCACAGTCCCTCCCCCACCTTTCAGTTATCCACCCACTACTCTGCCCACAGGTTAGAGTAAAAAACCCCCAAGCCTTACTATACCCGTTAAGGTCCGGAGTCACACTAAATCAGGGTCCGGGGGGGGGTGAAATAACTATAAGGGTAGCCAGGCAACAGTTGACAAATGGGGGGCACCACTCGGAAGTTTACCCACTTTATGTGGAGCAGAAATGGGCTAGAGGCTGTCCCAGTTCAATCAAGAGGTTCCTCAATTCGCCTTCCAGCACCAGCCCAGTTCTGCAAAGCACAGAGAGGGTCATGCAATCTCCCGAACTGCTTCCAAACGCTCTCAGAAATGTTCCTCAGCCCAGTCACTTACTCACACCACCCAGGCCTGAACTGAGAGATACTACCTGGCAACACGAAGTCATCAGGCCGGGTGAAGAGAGGGTGGCTGATTAGCTGCACTGAGATGGAACACTCAGTGAATGGGGGAGTGCAGCTGTCTCTGCACCCCATGGGAAGTGATACATAACTTCTGGTGCATGTTGATCCGAGTCGCACTAGAAAATCTGGCCACAATGAACCACAAATCAAGTTCGCCATACCTCCCTAGAATTGAGGTACGTCTGGTGCACAATGATACGATTCGGTCACAATGAACCAAAAGTTGGGTTTACCGTACCTTCCTGGAAATGAGGCACAACGTCTGGTGCATGATGATATGAGTCACACCAGACAATCCAGTCCCAATCAACCCAGAGTTGGGTTCACCGTCCCTTCCTAGAAATGAGGCACAAAGTCTGATACACAATGATACGAGTCGCCCAAGACAATCCAATTACAATCAACTCACAGTCGGGTTCACTGTATCGCCCTGGAATGAGGCACAATAGTCCGGTGCGCGATGATGTGAGTCGCACTAGACAATCTAGTTACACTGAACTCACAGTAGGATGAGGCACTACTACAGAGGTGCCCTCTCTTTGAGGGTCCAACCTATGAATCGGACACCGCATGGGAAGAGCATGCAGTTGGCATGTTGCACGAGAGAGATGCAGCACATGTGACAAAGTGAGACACGCCGAGTCCCACAACCAGTGGCGCCACTCACCACTCATGAGACACTTATGTGTGCTGAGGCCCCAAAATGTAGGCGCCACATTCCTTAGATGTGGGCACAGTTTGGGGGTTCCGCACAAGGTAATCCGCTGTCCAGGAACAATACGTAATTTAACACTCACACAGCACTGCAGTCAGGATCCAGCAGACAAAATAGGCACTTGAGAGGGCACTGCTCTCCAGGTGAAACATAGGTGGTCTAGGTCCCTCATTGGAGGTCTTTGAGGTCCCTGAGACCTCCACAAAGAACATGGGGCAAGCTAACAAGCCCTTGGAGAGCACACTTCAGGGAGCCACACAGCAATAGGTAGTCAGCCCAGCCAGCCACTATTCAAGCAGGGTACACAGTCTTCTCCTTGTGCACAACATATTCCTCTGATAGTGTGCACCACGCAGTTCATGAAATCTAGTCCCACATCCCCACAATTGTATCTCTGCCCTGCTGAAGTATGGCACCAATAGTTATGCTCTAGTGTGCATTTGAAGTTGTGGGTGGTTCAGAGGGTTCTTCTTTGAATTACATATATCTCCTCTAAATCCCAGTACTGTCTGCTATGACGCCTTGGAATGCAGATCTCAATCTTTAGTGGGGCATGATCTGGCATCCCAGAAGCCAGGTGTCAAAACCCCCATCTATCCAGCCAAGTCCTTGAATGGCAGAGGTCTGTCATTCCAGTTGCATGCCCAATGTTCATGGCTGTCTTGGGGGAATGCACAGATGTGCTCCCCTAGCCTCCAGTGTAGAGATCCAAACTAAAAAGCACACAAAAGAGTTTAGTGTAGAGAAATTCCACCTTCTAGAAGTGGCATTCCTAAGCTAATGATGACAAATCCTCCTTTACCACAAGGGAGGATATGTCATTGTGAATCCAATGATAGGAACAACATGAGGCTGCACCTCTGTAAGCCACCACTGTTATTTTATGTAATCTCAGCCATTCCCCTTTGTTAACCTATGGGGAGAGAAAACCACACAGGTAGTGAAAACTCCTGTGGGGGTTCTTCACTACCTGGGTAGGGAACACAAATGTGTACCTCCCTGCCTTTCACCTATCACTTGCTCCATCCCCCAGAGCTCACCCTGGGGTGCTCTACTGTTAGTGAAAGGCACCCTCAGCATTGGCCAATGATTATGAAAGGTCAACTGGAGCATAAGTGCAAATGCCCACACACAGGCGTGCAACGGCAGGCTTGAGACATCTTTGAAAACACCATGAGGATACTCACTGCTGTAAGCTCAAACTGTAGTTTAAAAGTCATTCAGCTATTTGCCAATATTGACCCATGCGAAGAGCAGACCTCCTAGGTAGGTTAACCTGCATAGGGATTTTTCTCTACCTGGGCAGGGAACACACATGTGTACCTGCCCTGCCTTTACCCTACCACTTTCCCCACCCCTCAGGCCTTACCCTAGGGGTGTCCAAGTGGTAGTGAAAAGCTACTCAGCATTGACTAATGGTTTAGAAATGCCAACCTGAGCATAACTGCACATGCGCATAACCAGTCATGCAATGTCTGCCTTGAGACATGTTTGAAAGGCTATTTTGGTGGGTGGTACTATCAGTGTTGTGGCCCACCAGTAGCCAGTGCAGTACCTGCCCTGGGTATGTGGTATGCCTCTTTACGGGGTACTCCCCTGTACAGCACCTAAACCAATCAGGAAAGCACCATTTCCTAGAATGTGTAGGAAGGGTGCATACATTTTCACACTGCATTACAGTGTGGAAATTCCCCAGGGTTCTAAGGTCAGGAAAAGAGAATCAGCAAAAACCAGGAGAAAAAAGCAAAGGTTTTAGGGAAATCCTCTAAGAAGAGCCATGTCCTACAGTGTTCGAGACCGTTTCTCAGGAAAAGACGGAAAGGTCTTTTTTTAGATTGCAGAACTGGCAGGAAATATTCTAGTGACAGCACCCTTTCTAAAATCTTGTGAGATTTCGGGAACAGCGGCTCTCTTGGGCATGGCATTATAAACATTGCGCAATGGAACCCTGCTTGGTTTTAGAGCTGCCAGAGAGAAAGAAGCTCAGATCTCTTAAATATCCTTGAAGAAGATGCTGGTCCAGCATGATGATTCCTGTCTGGCATGGGTTGTCCTCTACATCCGTGCTGGCAGCTGTCCAAATGCAGGTTACTCGTCCTAAATAACAAAAGAGACAGTTGGAGTCTAGTGCAGTAAGACAATATTATGGCAACGACAAAGAATTTAAAGATATAAAGGTTAGTGTACAAAAACAATGTACAATCAAAGACATTGTGTTGTAACAATGTGAATTTTGACCATGGGAAGAGTTGAGAAAAGACTTGCATTTGTTTTAAATTTTCAAAAAAGGTGGAGAAACCTTTGAACTTGTAAGACTTGAAAGACTTGCTTTTAGACTCTGATTGGAATTAAGAACCCTAAAAAAATAAAACTATAGAATTGTAAAAAAACCAACAAAAAAACGGATATGAGGTAATAGCACTCTTAACCCGAGGGATTAGCTGGCTAGGATAATTGATGATTGGAAAAGTTTTCCTTTTTTTCTGGTAGAAATATAATTTCTTCAAGAAAGAATATTCCCAGCCCAACAGAAAGTACGCGAAATGCAGGATTAGATCAAATGCCAATAGACGAGAGAAAACCAAGTGAATTGGGAAATCTAAAAGCCAATAGTCTAGAAATGCAAATAGTGTTGTTCCAAACTAAGAGCAGAGAGGATTGATTGTTTTTTGCTTCCTTTCGTAAACCACATGCAGGCGTCCCAACAACTGGGAGTCCAGTTCCTTGTTCTCCCTTCTGTCCTACAACCAGTTTTATTCCTGCCAATAAGAATCCCGTCTACAAGACTGAAGACATCCATTATTTCTTTCTCTCTTATCCCAACGCCATTCCCTTAGAGACGTCTCCTCAGCTCCAATGGAGTCAGGTATTGAGCAGGGCAGTAGTAGTGAGGGGCATTGGTGGTCAATCGTGGATTCTGCAGAGGCCTGTATTCCCGGTGAGTGAATTTGGTCTGTCAGAAAGCCAAGCCCACTAACTACTACTGTGCCTATGTGAAGGTGGATCCTATTGATACAATTGGCACTCAGGCCTTAGCCAAAGCCTGAACCAGGATCTGGAGGGGGTGTTTCTGGGTTGTTTCAGTTTCAAGGGGGCTAGTTCGTCTAGGATGGAGGACAAGGTAGCATTGTAGTGGGATGTGAGTTCTTCAGTGGAGAGGCCTTCCGGGGAGATGGGCAGGAGGGAGGATATTTTGTCTTCTAAATCCTCTGTGTTGATCTGCGATATGTTTCTCGACCATGTGGGGGGATCAGCGATGGAGGGGAGAGTCATGATCTATTGAGGGAGGTGGAATAGACTAAGGTGATGATCTGACCAATTGACAGGAAGGATGTGATCTATATAGAGTGCGTTGTGTTGGGCGATGATGGCATCCAGGATTGCTCCTTTGTTGTGGGTTTCTTTTGAGCAGTGCCTGGTGAGTTTGTTGGTATGAAGAAGTTCATTTAGGTTTTGTACTGGAACACTGTTCTTATCATTCCAGTGGAGGTTAAGATCGTCTAGAATGATGTTGTTGGTATCACGGAGGGAGCAGTGAGCGATTAGGTCTGATAGCTGTTCCGTGAACTTGACGGTGTTACCTGGGGGGTGGTACAGGAGGTGGCAGTGCACTAGATTGTTGTTGGAGGTTTTGATGTTGGCGGTTAGGCATTCGAAGGAGTTGTAACTGGTGTTATCGGTTTCAGACACTGATAGGTTATTGTTGTGGATAATTGCCACGCCTCCGCCTTTTTGATCTTTTCTATCTTGGTTGATGATAGAGAAGCCCGGGGGAACAAGCATATCCAGGATCGGAGGAAAGGAGTCATTGAGCCAGGTCTCGGTGATAAAAGCTATGTCAACGTCGTTATTGAGAATGGATTCTGCCAGCTCAGTAGCATGTTTCGTGGCGGACCTGCAGTTTATGAGCTTGCAGTAAGTGCAGTGAGACTCTTTTTTTTTGGTTCTGAGGGGATGGTGATGAGAGAGGCTGGAGGTCTGGGGGGTTTCTGGACAGAGTGTTCGCTTCTGATCCCAGTGATTACCTGGATTGCAGATTGCGGGTCATTGGTTGGAGGGGTGAGGTAAGTGGAGGCCAGCTGGAGCGCTTCCTCCGGAGACATGGCCTCCATAGCCCTCTTTGGTCTCGGGCCTGGGAAGAGGGAGGGTGGGCTGACAGGTTGGGAGGCAGGGGGTTGTGCGGCCTAAGTTGGGAGTGGAGGGAGGAGATGGGGTTGGAGATGTGGGGCGGGTTGTAACCAAAGTCTGTGTCAAAATATACCAAAAGTGTGAAATAAATTGTGAAAAAAGTGCAGGAAATTAAATCATAAATTCAAATTTTAGAAAATATCTCTTATCTGGATTCAGTGTTCGACCATGCCTGGGGAACAAAAGGGTAGGGAGCCAATGAAATGACCACGTGGTTGTGGGCCCCTTCCTTTCCTCCTGCAAATGAAAAGAATGCAGATAAAAGGACATGATAAGTACAGTTTCTCATGATAGAACAATTATATACATTCTGAAACGGTATCTTACAATCACAGTACTTCTGAATAGAATCTTGGTAAAATGTGCATTAATCATACTGTACATTATCAGCATGGAGATGTGTGGCTAATTCATCATCCAGATTATGGCCTCCTGGGTACTTGGTTTCTAATTCCAGTATCCATTTTGGTTCTTTCTGTCTGCGTGACAACTCTCTATTGCCTCCTCTGATACCTAGAGTTACCAGTTGGATAGCAAAAAATCTCAATAAGGCGTTATTGCACTGATGGTGTTCCCAGAAATGTCTGGTGATGGAGCGGGCTGTAGCAAAAAAATGTGTATACCCCTCGTGAAGTTATTTTCTCATAACTATAATATGTGCTAATCGAGTGAAATTAACTAATCAACAGAAATAAAAAACACACACAGAAAAGTGCACATGGGATACTAATTTGCTTGTGTTGCAGATTGTAAAATTACAAAAAAATGTAACCGCTCTGCATGTGTTCAAGGGCTCTCATAGCCCAACATGAAGAGAAATTTTGCACTGCCATTTCAGGAGTTTGGGTCTCAGTCCCCTTGTTCTGATTTTTTTTTTAAAATAAGGTATGGAAGGCAGTGTATGAGTACCTGTCAGACCAAATATATTCACCTGAAACCATGGCCTCTGAAGAAGCAAAGATGACCACTAATATCATAAGATGACCACTAATATCATAACAGTTAGGTTCATGGACTGGGACCCGAAGGTGGGATCTGCTGTGGGTAGTGCTCCCCCTGCCTGTTGTGTGTTGTCTCCCGGGGTAGGAAATCTGGGCGTTTGCAGGAGGGGCCATGAAGACTTAGGTTTAGCTTCCATGGTATTTCTCGAAGATTATATAGCTGTAATTATATCTGAAAAGAGTGGTTTTCTTGCCTATGAGCTTGGATTTCTGCTTAAAGATTTTGCTAAATTGCGTGCCTAGTCTACAATAGATGGTGTTTCTTAAGACAAGTGCCATTTTTCGCAAAAGTACATGCGCGGCATGACGTGCACTTAAAAAACCTGTTTTGGACAGCCAAGTTCGTTTGGGTGTTCACTCAGGCTGGGTCTTATCCAGTGCATCCTTCATGGAGGGAGCCCTCCTGAAGGCGATAGCAGGTAACTTAGGTAAGATGGGACCTAAAATAACATCTGTTAAAACGATAGGCCATTCAGAATTAATGATCCGTCTCAGTTTGCGTTCCTGTGAACAGTAGGTGGTAATAAGACAGACAGAGCCAACAGAGGTTGAATCAGATATGGCCACGTTTTTAGGAGTCAGTAATTCGTCTCTCGAGCGAGATGAAGCTCTCAATAGTGCACGGTTCAAAAGATCTAACTTGTATCCGTGCTGAAGAAACCATTGAACTGACTCCGCTAAGCACTGGTTAGATGTAGCTGGATCGCAGCAGATTCTCTTAATGTGAATAAATTCGCCAAAGGGTATACTGTTTATGGTGTGGGATAGGTGGGCACTCCGGGCGTGGAGAATGGAGTTCCCCGCCGTTGCCTTCCTGTGAAGCTTTGTATATAACTTGCCCTGCTCAATGTAAATGTGTACATCTAAAAACTCAGCCGAGCTTGATGTGAATGTTGCAGTGAATCTTAAGTTACGAGTGTTGATGTTGATCTCATTCACAAAAGCTTGGGCCTGTACCTGCGAACCCTTCCATATGACACATATGTCATCTATAAAACGCCAATAGTAGGCTAGATGTGGGAGCCACTGGCGATGAGCTTTATGTAGCACGTGCTCCTCCCACCAGCCAACATGTTAACATGAATAGCTGGGGGAGAAGCACGAGCCCATAGCAACCCCTCGTTCTTGATGATATATGTCACTTTCAAATTGGAAATGGTTGTTGGTTAAACAAATCTTAGTCATCTCCAACAGCATGATATTGTGGTCTCGCAGGACTGCATTGCGTGTGTCTAAATGATATTTAGTGGCCTCAAGACCCTGAGAGTGGTGAATACTCGTGTATAACGATTCAATGTCCATCACCAAAAAACAGAAATCAGAACACCAATTTACATCTTTGATTTTAACTAAAAAGTCTGTAGTGTCCTTAAGATAATAATATATATATATATATATATATATGCTGCCTCCCAACTTACTCACACGAAGACTGGGGAAATCAGAAACACTTTAATCTGCTGGGCCTCTCTCAACACAGTGACTCAGAGGGATGTGTTTCAGCTGTTCAACAGCCTTTTTCAATTTAAAAAACAGCTAAAACTCACCCTGGCTCCACTTTGGTGCGAAATCATAAACAGCTCCCTAAAAACGGGCACCATACCAGATTGCCTTAAAGTCGACCAAGTCACTCCACTTTCGAAGAAACCTGGCTTAGACACTACCGACCTGAATAACTTCAGACCTGTCTCCAATCTCCCCTTCCTAGCCAAAATCCTAGAAAAATGTGTTCTCCGTCAACTGAACAAACATATTGACAACATTAACTTGTTAGACCATCACCAATCAGGCTTTAAAAAAGGCTACAGCACCGAAACTGCAATCCTCCACATCACAGACGACATCCTCTACTCCCTCGACTCAGACCACTGCTGTCTACTCATCCTCCTAGACTTGTCAGCAGCCTTTGACATTGTAGACGATAGTCTTCTCATCAAAACACTCAAAGAGTGGGTAGGTGCAGACAAAGTGGTCCTTCAATGGTTCTCCTCCTTCTTACAAAATCGCTCCCAAAGAATAAAAATCAAATCATTTGCTTCTGACTTCCTCCCCGTGAACAGAGGTGTCCCTCAGGATCCTGTTAGACATCAGGCTTCCTGTGTCGTTCCTTGGCGTTTTCGAGAGGTCTGAATGCTTGCCTTGTGAAAACACACTTTTTACATGATCCCTAGCTGCTATATGGGAGGTGAAGTTATGGACTCTCTCTCTCTTTAAATACCTTGCGTGGAAAGGAAGGCTGTGCTTGGCTTTCTTCCTTGTGAATCCACGCCCCTTTATTTCCTATCCTGTTCGAGATTTGTGTCCTGTTATTGTTCGAGTGGCTTCTGGTTTTCCCTGCTTTCCCGCCATCTCGTTCCCCAGTCCTCTCTCCTTCCCATTCCCTCGTCAGTCCAGCAAGCTCCTTCCCATTCCCTCGTCAGCCCAGCAGGTGCATTTTGAACGAGTCAGGCGTTTTCGAGCTGGTGACTTTTGCTCGTAGCTCTGACTCGTCGCGCCAAGTTATTTTTTTTCCCTGTTAAATGCAGCCACGCCCAGATCTGTCAATTAGGCAGCTGTGTTTTCTCTTTACCCTTTGCGGTGATTCCGCGGTAGTGTAATCTCTTTGTTCCTTGCGGTTACTTTGTAACCAATTTTCTGTCCTTTGGAAAGAGTCAGAATATCCCTCATACGCACGGTGCGCATTTCCCAGCATATATTTTTTTTAGGCCGGTTGCTGCTAACGCGCGGTGCGCGTGTGTTTATATTTTGTTGTGCTTATTATTAGATTGCATTTTCAGCTCCTGTTGTGGTGCCTTGATATCCTTCTGCCTAATTTTTTTATTTATCACGTTCCTTGCCTTAATACCTCAGTTTGTTTTTGGCATTAGGAACCAAACCTTTATATTCACCTATAGTCTAAACCATTTATATAAGGTGAATTATTATTAGCTCTCCAGGCCAGATAGCTACTGAGTCCTGTTTGTGTACTGCTGCTCATTCAGAATTGCATTTTGGCACCAGGAGATATCCAGCTGGTAAAAGCTTGTGTGTTTTCAAAGGGCTTGCATGATATTACCTTATGCTTTGTATTGTTCCCTGGTAAAGGGAGATTTATCTCCTAATCTTGTCTTTTATTGTGTTTCTTGTAGGTTACTCTCTCTTCTTTGCTGGTCATTCTGAGGGGTTCCGCTGGGGGAATTGCGGCAATATGTCCTGGCTTCTAATCCCGAAATCTCCGAGGACCAGTTTGGGGGTATGAGAGTTCCTCTTCTTCTTGCCCATGAACTGACTTTAGGAGAGTGGGGAAATTCTCGTTGCTCCTGTGTATTGAGCCTAAAAACCTACCGCAGGTTAGTGGTATCGGCAACAGATCCATTCTCTCCCCTCAAATGTTCAACATATACATGGAACCCCTCACCTCCATTCTGAAAAAAGCAAACATCCGTTTTCATCTATATGCAGATGACACTCAAATCTACTTGGAAACCTCCTCCTTTAACGACATCCTAACACTCTCAGAGAAGTCCAAGAATGGCTATCAAAGAACCACCCCAAACTCAATCAGGGAAAAACCGAGATCCTCCTCATCTCCTACAACGAAGAAAATCCGCAAACCGCTGAATGGGTGAAAGCAATTGATGCCCTCAACGGACATCTCACCCTGACAACCTCTGTCAAATCACTGGCGATCACCCTTGACCCCAAACTATCCATGACCAATCACATCAAGAACTCCGCCAAGAGTGCCTTCCTCAATCTGAAGCTCCTCAACAAAATCAAACCCCACATCCCTCCGCTCGACCTCAAACAAGCCACCCAATCTCTGGTGCTGTCCAGACTGGACTATGGGAATGCAGTCCTCACCGGTATAGCTTGCTCACACCTAGCCCCTCTCAAATCCACCCTCAATGCAGCAGCCAGAATGGTCACCGGAATCAAAACATTTGACCATATATCTCCCGCTCTCAGAGATCTAAAATGGCTCCCTGTGGAAATGCGAGCCAGCTTCAGAACTGCCTGCATCACACACAAAGCCCTGCACACAGGGAAACTGGAATACCTAGCCTCCAAACTCAAGAAAGCCTGTCAATCAATAAGCCTGCGGAGTTCTAATGCCTTCCTCCTCATCCCCCTGAAATCGCGTAAACAAAAGACTCCAGCCCCTCTTTTGCTGGCAACACTCCAAAAATCTGCAACTCCATCCCAGTCGACATCAGAACCACCCCCTCCTTTCCAAAATTCAAAAGCCTCCTAAAAGCCCTTTACCTCAAACGCGCCTTCCCGAACGCAATCACGTGACTCACACGCCCCCTCCAGGGAGTCACCTGACATCGCGCTCCCACCGGACAACCATCAGACCCTGCACAAACAATCAGCCCCTGGGTCGTCACTGCTAAAAGAAAACTCCAACATTAGACGTGCGCTCCCTAGTCTTTGAGACTACCTCCGACCTCTTTACACACTTCTGTATTTTCCCACCATGCCATTATCCTGTATTTGTCTTCTCTACATCATGTTGTAAAGCGCTCCGATACCCTCGGGTCTGGCTAGCGCTATAGAAAACCTCTAAATAAATAAATAAAATAAAATCTTAGCCATTCGGTGGGGCTATTTATTCCTTTGAATGTCTGTAACATGGTAGTACACCCCATGAGATTATATCTATATCTCTTCACTACTGAGATTTGGGGGGCAACTCAAATGTCAAGGACGCATTGACAAACGAGCAACTATTTAGTAAGCTTGCATCCTGATATTGAAGCGATAGGCACTAGACCGCATACATTTGTCTGTAAATCGCTTCAGATATCCTCGGGGATACAATAGGGTGACAGATTAGTTACTTGAACAAGCCCACATCAAGACATACAAGTATAAGGCACTAGACCAAATGCATTGATTCGACATCGCTCTGAGTACTACCACATAATAGTTGCCCCATCATCAATGTGGTATAGTACTCACGTAATGTACAGAATAATTAAATGAGCTCTTACGAGTAATTTCACTACTGTACGTGGCACCACCTCCTCTTGCTATTTATGTAAAGACAAATGTGTCTTTTTACTATAGATTACATGAATTTAGTATTTCTAAAGCATACCGCCATAGTTTGGGTGATGAATTTATCTTCCCTACATAACTAGGGGATATATGTAAATATACACTACAATATGGCTGACACCTAATTTTGAAAAATGTAACCTGCAGCGCCATATACCATGTATTGAAGCGCAATTATTGCTACATGTACATATGTCACGAAACGCTGGTATTTAACTTTGTGTAAAGTCCATGATGTTAAAAGCATATAGTTTCACTTTGGAACGCTAGTATTTGATTGACATTTACACATTACAAAATGTCCGACAATTTCGATGTCAGGTTGAAGCTACCCACTACCTGCAGTCCTCTGTCAGTTACTATTGTGAGTTTCTTTACTTCATTTATGCACGCTTTGTTTGCCAAAAATGTTTGTGTGATCATGACAATCCTTTTGTCGACATGCGCAGCAAGCAATAAAAGCTACCTGCTTTACAGAATCAGACTTTGAGAGTGTGTTTAATTTGGAAACTTTGGAGTAATATTTATTGCCGGTCTTGGGCTTACTGGCGCTACGCACCACCTAACTACAGGCTTGTTCCCCAAATGTCTCTGCTTCAAGGATTTCATATATCTATCTATCTTTCTATCTATCTATCTATCTATCTATCTATCTGTCTATCTATCTATCTATCTATCTATCTATCTATCTATCTATCTATCTATCTATATATGTAAAACCACATGCAGGAGTCCCAACAACAGTATTTGTACTATAATTACAAAAGCAACATCGAGAATGCCTTCTCCAGTTTTTAGTGAGTTTGGCTACCTGGGGATAGTATTTGTACTGTCAGTGATTTTATTGACTTATTTGTCAATACAATTTGCTATGTGTGTTGCCAGTGCCCTACTGTGAACTACAAATAGTATTTTCACTATGTTCACTATTAGTCGGGTGATGGCCCGTCACATGACCATCTGGGTGGGTTTCTAATACTGTGTTTTACATCACAATGGTGTTTATGTGAGCAAGGTGACTGGGATCGCCGAAACGCGTCTTACCACTTGCACTGATTGAATAATAAAGGACTGTTATTTGCACCAGCAACCAGCGTATTCAAGGGTCCTTTATTCTCCTGATGGTGCCTGCAAAAAAATTTGGAGTGTTGCAGTACTTCCTAGGAAGTACTGTGGTACTTAGACAAAAATAGTAAAATAAAAATATGTTAAAAAATGAAAAATACCCTGTACTACACAAATGTTTACAAACATAGCATCCTACAGTGTCTTTTCAATTTTCAACATGTTTAAATCTTCATAAAAAGTCTACGGAGTACCGCTGCACTTCCTGGGAAGTACACGCATACTTACGTTGGGGATATTCTCAAGAACGTGTGATAATCATTGCAAAAGTAACTTAACGCAACATTCAACATCGCAGTCTATTTCTGGAAAATTACGCACTGTTAACTAAGTATTCACAACATGGCAGTACCATGCGATAATCTCATGAGAACGCATCAAATCACCGCGTTAAAACCAACGTGACGCCGCAAAAATGCAAAACACAATTGCAAAAAAAGCTGCGATGAGGCCAATCGCGGTAAAAAATCATCAAACACCAGGGACAGGCCTGCAATTCACATGCGTCCGGCGGCAAAAATCACCATAAAAGTAAAATAAAAACAAACAAACAAATGTTAAACAACAGCGAAGCACAATGGATGTTGCCGGAGCAAGTACAGGGGAGAACCAGAAGCCACAAGCCCCCCGAGGACCGGCCTGGGACCTCGGGGTCATGGAAGGCCAAGAAGAAGAAGAGTAGGAAGAAGCGGTTCAGTCCGCAGGAAAACAGGATCCTCATAACGGAGGTGGTAGAACACCATCAACAACTGTTCATCACCTCCACTGTGTCATTGGCAACCAAAAATGGACTATGGCAGTCCATCGTGCCAAAGTCAATGCAGTGGTAATGCTGAAGAGGACAATGGTGGAGGTCAAGAGGTGCTGGAATGAAGTCAAGTGAAAAACCAAGCTGAAACTCGCCAACAACCGGAAGGCAACAATGCAGACGGGAGGTGGGAGTCCTGCGCCACAGGAGGAGCTGGACAAGATGGAGGAAATGGTAACCACAGTCATTAGTGGGGAGACAGTGGCAGGAGTTGGGGGACCGGACACTGCCCAATATGACCGGACACGACAGTACCAGGGTGAGTAACGACCAGGGACTAGGGTGACTGGGGGAGATGGGCACAATGGCACATGCACAATTAAGTAGAGCACAACTGAGGACAAACCATACCCCAGCCCCCAACTCCCACCAAGAGACTAATGTACCCAAGTATGCAACATCTCAGCACTGTATAAGCACAGAAGTCAAAGGCACATCAAATGAAATAGAGAAGGGGCAGCAAAATCAGAGCTGCAGGGGCGACTCCCCCAAAATGCAGCACACACACATTACATGCAAAGCACATCAACACTGACAACAATGTGGTACAAACTGCAACACGTCCACGACAGAACACAGGCCACAACTGGTGCCGACTGGGTGTAGACACTGGCCAATCACATTTGGCATTGCAGGGAAATGTGACTTGATAATGTACAAGTACAAACACACATACGTCATGTGGTCGAAATGTCCACTGTCCCCCATCAAATAGGCAGCTCCTCCCAAACAGCCACAATGTACACAGTCATGCAGTCTGTATGAAAACATGTACAATGCGACAACATACATGTGGACACATTGTTAAACTGCATTTCCTCTTCAAATTGCAGAGGGAGAATCAACACCTCCTGCAGAGCAGCCTGACTTTCTCTTCGCTGATGACAAAGCGGACCACCACATGTTTGACTCCGATGGACTCCAACAACTCATGGACAGCCTCTGCAGCCCACTTCCAGGAGCTGAACAGCCCAGCTGCATCGAGGGGACTCAGTGACCTCAAGACCATCCTCATGGCATTGCTGCCACAAGGCCTGGCGCTGATGCATGCTGCTGCTACCACTACATCCACATCTCCGCACCCTGAAGTGTCAGTGCCACACAGTGCGGCAGACATTCCACCCCCGGCCCCTGAGGTGTCACTGCCACACCATGCAGGAGACAGAACACCACAACCCACACGTGAGGCACATGCAACAGCAGTGGACGAAGATGCAGATGAACCTGCCTTTAAGGTATGAAGGACGCAGTAACATTTTTCTCTGCCACGTGTCCAGTTTCTGCTTGGTTTTGCTCTCTGCATCATCACCTTCCACTGTCCCCCGATGCACTCTGTGACACTGACCTTGGACCTCGACATGGACTGCCATATTTTGTTTGATCGCCAGTGACACAGGAATCAGACTGGGGACTGAAATCTTCCCCTTTTTTTGGACTTGTCATTCCCTGAAGGACTCCGGCTGGCCCTCCACGGCCAACATCGTGATGTGGGGTTTGCACAGCCCTGTACTGCTCTAGATGCAACACTCCACTGAATGTGCATTAAACATTCCTAATCACACAGGTGTGTCATGTCTATGGTCTTTCAAGTGTGGAAGTATGGATGAATGTAGGCTCAGTGAATTCCTCTTACGTCCATGTGGCTCATGTCGTTGGACTTGGGTCACAGGGTGACACATTGCCGAATGCAGTCCGGGTGGCACCGGCACTACAACAAGGACACACGCATTAGTAACTTCCTTGTGCAGCCGTGTATGGATCCATGCCCAGAGCCCCGGGGTAATTGTTCACACCCTTACACTGGTCTGGCATACGCCAGGCTAGGCCAGCCCACTCCACTTACGCTCACAGGGAGGATGGCAACGCTACCCAGGTATACCCTATAGTGATCTGCTGATCACAGGTCTAGTTGTCAGCCTGCCACATCCACTCCCTCATAGCTGGATTACACCCACACCACACCCATCTAACACACCCATCACAAGACATGTGACCTTGCCAATAAAAAGGGCCGGGCGCACGTGCCCAACGCCATTTCCAACCTCTCTCTGGGTGTATCCATGTGGTGTTCATGTAGGCATGAGGGCCTAGGGCCCTACAATATCACATTCTCTGGCCCAGAGGTGACATGATTGTGTCCGCACCATGAATCCCAATCATACAGGGTCCATGACTTGTGGGGCACAGACTTGGTGGCATCGGATACACTGCGGCCAGCACAGGCACACTGCCACGGGACGGTGACTTTCGGTGCACTGAGGTAGGGGCACCTTAAGTGCTGACCGGGTGTGCAGCCTGCGATGATGCCCCATCCGGGCGGTCCGGACTGCTCAGGATTTGTGTGCCCTGCTAGACCGCAGTGTAGACCAGAGCCAGCGGGCAGCGCGGGCCTACCACCACATGGCGTCGCCTCCAGGATCACAAAGTTAGTGGCACCTCAAGGGCTGAGCGGGTGTGCAAACTACAATAATGCCGGGTGCACTGGTATTTCCCCTGCCATGGCAAAATCAAGACCCAGAATCAAATGTGAGACCTAGTGGCCTGCGGAGCAGGGTGCATGATGTGGGGGGTGCCAGGTTCGCAGGCCCCGGGCTTGAGGCTTGCACCAGCACGTGGTGGGCCCTCATTGCAACATGCAGGTGGCAAAAGGTGAGCAGTGAGGTCTGGGTGTGGCAGGGGCGGGCATGCATCCCTGGGCAGCGGGAGGGGCTGGGTGCATCTGCTGGGTGTGTAGGGGCAGGCATGCACCGCTGGGTGGTGGGAGCGGCTAGGGTGCATCTGCCTAGGTGGCGCAGAGGCGGATAGGCGATGATGTCATGTGCAATTTTATGTACTCTGCCATTCATGTATCTGGATTC